>NC_134700.1:292108741-292466241 GCF_043290135.1 Rhipicephalus microplus
CATCGTTCCTAGCATCGTGTCGATACGTTGGCAGCGCGGCTTCAGATCGGTGTCGTCGGTGTCACTTTGTTGGTTGTAGTGAACCCTGCAGAAGCCAGCGCACGTGACGGACGATGGGCCGGCATCTGAGATCATTCACTGCAGCATTTAAGCTGCAAGTGATTGACTATGCCGAGGAGCACGGGAAGCGGGAAGCTGGACGAAAGTACGACGTCGATGAGAAGCGCGTGCGTTACTGGATGAATCAGAAAGATGCCCTCGCCGCTACTAACAGGAGCCGAAAGGCGTTTCGCGGGAAAAAGTGCAAGTACCCGCAACTCGAAAGCGAGCTCGTCAACTACGTCGTCGACACACGAAGGGACGGCTACGCCGTATCGACTGACATGATACGCGTCAAAGCCCTCAGCATCGCTCGCCACATGGAAATACCCCCGGCACAATTCAAGGCAAGTCGGGGCTGGGCTACGCGGTTTATGAACCGTAACCAGCTTTCTATTCGGCGCCGAACGACGATTTGCCAAAAACTGCCGCGCGAGTACGAAGACCACGTCATTAAGTTTCATCGCTTCGTGAATGCTCTCAGGAGGGAGCATGAATACGACCTGTCCCAAATTGGGAATGCGGACCAGACACCTGTGTGGTTCGATGCACCGGAAAGCACCACAGTGGATTTAAAAGGTGCGAAAAGTGTGTCTGTGCGCACGACTGGTGCAGAACGCCAAAGGTGCACTGTGATGTTGTGCATCACGGCAGACGGCAGGAGGCTTCCGCCGTACGTCGTATTTAAAAGGAAGACTCTCCCAAAAGAGAAGTTCCCTCAGGGAATCGTCATACGTGCGCAAGAGAAGGGCTGGATGTCCGAGGAACTGGTCGTTGACTGGATTAAGACCGTCTGGGCAAACAGACCTGGAGGGCTGTTACAACGGAAAGCCCTCCTTGTTTTGGACAGCTTTAGGGGCCACTTGACCGACCGCGTCAAGAACCGAGTTGCCGCAACTCGTACGGACTTGGCCGTCATTCCCGGTGGCCTGACGAGTGTGCTGCAGCCGCTCGACGTATGCGTCAACAGACCATTCAAAGTGGAATTTCGCCGATGTTACTCTGAATGGATGGCTGGAGGCGTCCACGAGAAGACCCCTACAGGACGGCTGAAGCGGGCGTCGCTCCAACAGGTGTGTGAATGGATTTTGAATGCGTGGCGTGCCATGTCAGTAGAAGTAGTTGCTAAAAGCTTCAAGGTAACGGGAATTTCGAACTCCATGAACGGCACCGAAGATGACCGTCTCTGGGAAGACGCGGACGCCGAGGCGAGCTCCTCCGAGAACGAGGACAGCGAAATGGAATCCGAATAAAAACATTTCTGGCATGTCATTTGTGACTCTTGCACTCTGCTACTGTTGCATAAACAGTACAGACCTTTGGCCTGTACTGCCTGTACTAAATCGGCCTGATTCGTGTAAGGGCCGCACCTAGCAAAATTTTCGAAAAAAAAGTGCGGCCCTTACACGAGTATATACGGTAAGCCTGTTAGAAGGGAGCTCAAAACTCTCGTAGTTCACACACAGTGCTTTAGTTTCCCAATACACACCAGTTACAACAGCCACTTCGAGGGGTCCTTACTTACTTCTGACTCCTACCAAAAGAGTTTTATACGTATCTAAAGCTAAACACACAGCAGTTCTTGACACCCAAGACACAAGGCAGCTTGACAAGTGCCAGCAATGTACACAGATTTAAACCAAGCTTGAATAATAACCAAAAATAAGGAGCATGCAAAGTGCATAAAAAAAGAGCTTGTACTAAAGTAGCGCGTGCGCTAGGTACTAACCGATCTCTTCGCCCTTGAGCTGCCTACTGTGCTGTTCACCTGAGGGGCAATACACATGCAGGAAGGAAAAAGGCATAAGCAATCAGCAAAACAAAAGGCAAAGGAAAAAGAACTGACAGACGTAACAAAAATTAACTAAGTCTCGATGCCACGCGTGCAGACACATGAAATTTAGTTAATACACATGTGATAAAAACGCATGCACTGTTTTACTGATGCCAGAAGACAGCCAGGAAGCTACTAGAACAATACCTCAAAACACAGCATCGAGCAACAGTAGTGAAAGAAACAGGTAGTACTATTCAAGGACTTGCTGTTGGGACATGGCTGGAGGCATGTCCTAACACCAGTTGCAGGCAGTAATATTTTGTCATCAGTTTTCAGAACTGTTACTTAACACCCGACTAGCAGTGGCAACCACGTATTACCAAAACATGTGTGGCCAACTAAAATCCACGTGCAAAAAAAATTGAAATCAAAGAAAATTCATCTTCTAGGGTCCTAGTAATTCAGAATTGATAGAAATAAAGACAGTTCACAGTGGAACAAATTGATGGGCAATAAAGCTCTATTGAGTAACATGCACAGTCATACACAATTTAAAACAAACGCAACACACCTGTTCTAAAAGAAAGTAAAATGCCCCGGGTTTTAAAATTGTATTGTCATTTACTGGAATTTTTCTTTTTCACACTGCTGGACAGGATGCAGCCCCAGAACACTGGCCAGATGGTCCCCGTTATGCCAGAGGTATACCCCACCACCGCCCATGTTGAGTGATTACAAGGAGCCTTCTGGCGGTTCGATTTGAGAAGAGCAAGCCTGCAGAATGGCTAGTGATGCAGCACACATGAAATCAATACGAATGCTTGGGTTTGTTTTTATGATCACGATCCATATTTCTAAACAGAAGCGAAAAGTGAACTACTAAGCAGGCGTGTACTGCAAGCCACAGTAAAGTCTTGAATATCAAATTTAATTATTCCTCTTTGAAGCTAAGACGCATCATTGACAAACCTTTGGTTCATCATAGGTTGGGGTTTCCAGCTCCATGTCCTCCTCATTTTCATCCCAAACAGGAGGGTCCCATTGCGTTTCTCTGCAAAGAAATGTACTTTAACACACATATCAAATATCATGTTCAAGGTTACCCTATCACGAAGCTACCACCACAGTCAGCATTCATAGCACATTCATCTAATGCTAAATACAGTTGGACCCTAATATAGCAAACTTTACAGTATCACACACTTTTTCATATAGACATTAAAATTTTGTGTGATAGTTTTGATACAGCAAAATTTTGACAAGGGCCAAAATGAACTTGGATAAACCTTTCTTTCAAGACAGGACCATAGCCAGGGGAGGTGCCCTAGGGGCATGCAAATTTCGAAAGGGGGTGTTTTACCGAATATTAGTAATAAAAATAGCTGTCTTTCTAAATGACAATATTTACTCGCATAAGCTTTAGGCATAAGACAGCTCGCGGGATTCGATCCCACGATCTGGCGGAATCAAACTTGGGTCCTCTCAATCGTGAGTATGAGGCGCTAACCACTAAGACACCGAGGAGAACGTCCTTCCACGTTCAAACGGCAGGCTATTTATATCTACCCCTTACCACTGCTCACAAGCTTCTTCAGGAGAATTATCGTATTTTCACCATTACGAGCAAGATGCTGCAATGAGCACGCGTCACCACATCACGCTGCGGCACGTGCTCCGATATCCCACGCATACTTTGCCCAACTTAGAGGAGGGGAGCAATGTTCCCTCGTGCGCCCTTATCTTGTGGTGAGGAGGGGGGGAGGATCGTACGTCTTGGCTGGCCTGGAACAATTCTGTTTTAGTTACCGGGCACACAACGGTCACTGCAATAATTGTAGTCTCCGTTTGCGAAAAGCGGGCGCTTTTCAGACACAGCGAAGTAACAACTGAAACACTTATTCACGTGCATCTATATCTGTGAGTACGTTTCGTACGTCATTTGTGCGTGAGAAACGCACGGCACATTTGGATCTGCTTTCCATTCTGCGCATGACCTTCCAATTTGTTGTTATTGCGCTCATTGCTTTGCCTTTGTGGCAGAGCTGCAACTTTTATTTCTTTGCATTACCACATTTTTTGCTCATCCCGAAAAGTTTTCATAAAATTTATCCCGCATGATAAGCGCATTCCTAACTTTGCTGCGGTTTTTCAAGAAAAAAAAAGTGTGTTAATTATGCGAGTAAATATGGTACTATCTGTACGCTCCTTTTCTTGGCAGAAAAGCGACAATCCAGCGGGCGCACGTACTTCTCTAACAACTGAACTGTCATCCAGGTTTTTTAGTTGTGTTTGTAAACAAAGTCAAATGGCAGCTGAGCGCCTTTGAAGCACTGCGGGTTTCCATACTTGCCAATCACCATCAGTGGCAGCTTCTCACTACCGATCATATTTACGCCAAAAGCAACCAATATTCGATTTTCGGCATGTTTCCCGCTGGTGCGCTTCTTGTTTTGGAATGCCAATGTCCTATTCGGAAGCAGGCAATAGGAAAGTGCCGACTCATCAAAATGGAAAATGTCGACGGCATTGTAGGCTATAAGGACGTGCAAATCGGTGTCCTGCCATTCGAACGCCTTCTTTGTCGGTCGCGGCAGCCTCACTGGGGCAGTTCAGCTGATCTGCAAAGGTTTTTGCTTTTTTCAGTCAAAAGGGGTCCACTAACCAGCAGGCCTTTCAAATAAGCAGGGCCCTTTCCACTTAGAGATAAGCAGTCTCTGTGATGCGAAATCTTTTCAAATTGCTGCTTGTGCCGCCCGTCAACTTTTCGTGAGCACTCTATATTTTGCACACAGTCATCAGAGGCAAGTTCTTTTCGTGGGCTTCCGCAGATTTCTTGGCCCCATTTTCAATGGCGCGAATGATTTCATTTCACACTCAAGATATGGTACTTCGGCATAATATGCAGTCTTCGTGTGCAAAATCAATCGCGCCCCTCGCGCACAACACAACAAGAATTAAAACGAAACATGACACACAGCACGAAAAGAACGTAGGTAACATAACACCACCACACCGCCGCCACGATCAACACTGTAGTAAAGTGAGGATGAAAGACCGAATAAAAAAACATGCTCAGCCAGGCTCAGTGCTGTTGAGCCGTTACAATACTACTTGGCTTGGAAAGCGACAGCAAATTCGCACCCCTTACCAGAACAGTGACCGAGAGTTCCTGGTTTACCAAGAACCGATCTTGAAGGCCACGCTTTTGTACAGAGCGATTGGCAACAGCCGTACATGCAGAAATAACACCAACATGGCCAAGTTTTTACGTCACTATCGCTGGCTGTTGTAGTCTGATCGTCACAGCTACTGTGTCGAACGTATGCGCACACGAAATTTCGCCGATTTTTTACCTGTGCATGGATAACGAGATTGAAAATAGTACGTACTAACTACCGGTATATATAATGCCACAAGCGACTACGACTTAACTGGTCAGCCGATACATGAGATTCAATGGGGACTGAGCGGGGGATTCTTCCAGACTACGTATAAACCGCAGTTACAGATTAAGCGGGTACATATTAAAGAGGTTTGAATGTACTGTAGTCAAAAGGTGAAATTTTTGGAAAGTTGACCCTGCATAATAGGCGCACCCTGAACTTGGAGCCGGATTTCCTAGAAACAAAAAGTGCACCTATCATGCAAGTAAATACAGTTGAACTTCGATAGAACGAAATTGATCAATTCCCGAAAAAATTACTTATAAAGAGGATTTCGTCATATGCAGCTTCAGTACGAAAACACAGAAAATAAACGGGCAAACTAAACAAAAGGCGGACTGAAGACAGAGCCCACCGAAAACATTTAGTTTACAGTAAAACACTGCATTATTATTTCGATAGCAATTATATAGACACTCTCGGCAGGTGTTTGCCGTCGCCGCCATGTTTTGTAACAAGTCCAAATTGATAACATGCCCCCGCGCATCGTAACTTTCACGAGTGGATAAAAGCGCACGAGCGCTACTGAAGCAGAGATAAAATGAGTCGGCCCATCGCTATCATTTGGAAAGTGCATAACATGACATTTCCCACGTGTTAGAACTGCCGTCAGATCCTTAAACAGAAAATAAACCACGTGTCTTGAGCGAGCATGAAACAACAAGGGGAGGGGTATTGCTCGAGTAGCAATAATGAACATGGGCCGTCGTGATCGCTGGCGCGCTTGCTATCACGGAATATATCACTGCATTTTAACCGCGAAGGGGCTGTAAAAAGAGAACTTCTCCCTGTAGCAGCTGTATTTGCTCACATCAGTGTTTTGTAGGAATTCCGCGATATCGGATCTAAAAAGTTGGCTGCCAGCCTTACTTTTTATAACATTGCAATTTGTTGCTATCACTTTCATTGCATTGCATTCATTGCGCTGTCGTATTGCCAAAAATAATCGGCTAATTGCAAAAGCTACCAGCCTACGAACTCAGGGCGCGCCGCATGACGGAAGTGTGTGAGTCGACCTCCGAAGATCCGACGTCACCGTGGTTTCCGAGTTTCCATCAGCGCCTAATCCGACATTCCTTCGGTGCTGACCACACAGTTGTTCGAAATTAAGGGGGGAGGCTACCCTGGAGACCGAACTTTTTTATTTTTTAAGATATCTGGATGAAACTTTCAGGGGTTGTTCACTACAATAAAACTAGCACAACTGCTAAGTTTCACGAAGCTGTGTTTCTTAGTTCCAGAGTTATTGAGGTTTAACTGGGTGCTTCACATGGGTGCCTGAGGAAGAGTCGTGAGAAATCCCAGGACATAGTAGAAAGCCGAAATTCATTGTGGTCATTCCTTGATAGGTATCCCAGGGCGCTACAAAGCAGTTTTTTTTTTATTTCCCCCCCCCCCCAAAATTTTCACGCAACTTTGAATTTGATGTAACCAGTAATGACCAGATTCATCAAAAATTAATTGTTTATTATAAATTAACAGCACCAATTTTCAGAAAAAGGAGCTTGTTACGCCCTTGCAAGGTCATTCGGGAACAGAATAAAAAAAACAGCACCCAAATCTGATGAACGGTTTTCGAGTTCTTGCTTTCCTCAGCACCACAACTAGCCAAAAAATCCGTTCTGAGAAAACAGGCCGAGAAAGTTCAAAACGTGTTTTCTTCAAAAAGCTCCAGCACAGTAGCTAAAAGTGTCGTGGCGCACTCTTTTCTTCTTTTGCCTGGCCTCCATCTTCTCTTGGTGTCTTTTAGAATTCTTTTTTAGGCGTAAAGCGTCTTTTTCATGAGCTCGCTCGATGGCCAGATGACCTGGTTGAAGTCCAATGGAGTCCGATATCACTTGAGTTGCTTTGCAGCAGCCAGCATTGTAGCGCAGCACTGCTTCATGCAGTGCTGTTTCTACCGCGATCAAGGATGAGTGTTGTTCCTTCGGCATCAGAGACCACAGAATGGAGTGGAATGATTCTGATGCATTTTGCGTCTTCGCTCCCAGGCAGCGCTGAAGAAGCGACTTTTGTGACAGTCTTTCGTAGATGGGCAGCATAGCTGCAGCGACATAGTCCGGTAGGCTGTGTTTATGTTTTGGCTGTGGCTCACGCTTTGCCTTTGCAGCTCTATGGCGGCACCACGATTGAGCCCCCTCTGGGCAAAGTTCATGGTGAGGGTCCTGGTCAGTCGATGTGACGTGGTGATATGTTGCCATCACTGCACGCTGCATGGCTGTTAGGTCAGTTGAATTGTTTCTCAGGGCCCAACCATAATATCCTGTCAGCTTTTCAATGAGGGCTTTAGTCAGCTTCCCCTTCCCACTCAGTGGCTTATCACTTTTCTGCACAATGTTTCGAAGAGCACTTCCAATCCTTTTCTGAACATGGTTCAGACATTCTTCTTTTACAATTGGCACTAGCCCGTACACATTCTCTTCTGTGAGGGCAGCGAAGGTACGGCTGTCTCCGTCGGACACAAGAGTGGTGTACCGCAGGCCATGCTTGGATACAGACTGCCCAAAGAGAGTCAAGCCTGCCTCCACTTCCATGCTTCCCGATTTTGCGTCTGTGTTTTTCTGGCAAATGTGGTGCTTCTGCCAGCTTTCGTATGCTGCATCTCCAGGTTTGGGCCCTGTTTGGCATCCAAGGCAGTGGTTTGAAAGAACTACAGCATCCAAGATGAGACCTGTAAAGAAGTCAATTACCGATCCCACTCCGATGTGTGATGTGTGACCCCGCTTATGACATGTGCCATCGTACACTACGGTGATGTCCTTGCAGAAGCTGGGGTCCATTTCTTTATATGTTTTGATTACTGCTGTGGCAGAATCAGCATAAAACTTCTCCAAAGCGGTGGCCTCTGGCTTCCTGAACGTCTCTTTCAAGTGCTTTTGAAACGTCTTGTGGTGAAGACCTCTGTAAGAGACGTTCATGGCAGCCCAAAAGTCATTAAGCGCTGTTTGCCCTTTGCCTATTTGCTTTATAGCCATTATGGCGCGGACATTTACATCGAAGGCCTGCGTGTCCTTTTTGCGGGGTGATGTCCATAATTTATCGACGGTGCCACAAGAGGCGCACACGACTTCAAGTTTTGTTGCAATTCCAAGCTTGGTGCTCTCTCGGACAGCCATAGCACCTTTCAAACATTCTTTGCACACTGTGCGGCTGAGCGCGACGTTAAAGATGTTCATTTGAACGAGCAAAAAATGTTCGCCCTCACTTGTCACTGCAGGTGCAAGAGCTGGCTGCATCAGTTGAAATTTCTTCTGCGTCGCCGGCGTAGACTCGAGTTCAGCGCGAACGGCGTCACGACGTTTCGCATTCGCATCGATTTCTTCCTTCGTTAGGAAACGCGTCCGCAGATGAAGCGATAGTCTACTCACGCTCGATGGCGGCACCGATTCAGACGAAGTGCTGGGTCCGGCGATATCAGAAGCACTCGGTGTCACGCTCGAAGGCACCGATTCAGACGAAGTGCTGGGTCCGGCGATATCAGAAGCACTCGGTGTCACACTGGATGGCATCGATTCGGAGCACGTGTCGAGCCCGGCGATCTCGGAAACACTCTGTGCATTTGCGGCTCCAGCCACACTCGATGTGTCGGATTCTCGACTGGCGACAGCCGACAACACAGTTCCGTTGCTGCAAGCGTCTACGCAGTCAGCACCCGCAGCAGAATAGTGGAATTTCGATGATCGTACAAGCCGCATAGCGCGCCTCCGCGCACCGGACTTCCGCACTGACTTCGGCTTCGTTGCCGGCATCGCCCGCAACAACAAAGACGAAAGGCACAGAACTAGTGCAAAAAAAAACCAAGAGAAAATGATCGAAAAGATAGCACAAGGCGAAGAGCGGCTCGTAAGCAGACAACTGTCGAGGCGGACGGAGCAGAGAGCAACAACGAAGCGAGCGCGCTGGACGCGCCATCGAGAGGAGCGACCGCCCCCGCTGCTGCACAGCAGCCAATGGCGGGCACGCTTTCTCCCGCGAGTGCTCTAGCCAATCAGCGCTTTGCATCGCGGGAAAATGCCAATAGCGTCTCAACTGTGCTGCTGACGCCATTTTGCAAGGCGGCGAACGAGAGAGAAAGAATTCACGGTCAAAACAACACCAAGATGGCACGGGACGACCGCATGGTCCGGGAATGGCGCGCGTGCGAAGTTTGGTTTGATTTCGGGATTTGCGCCTGTTTTGGACGCCGCTGCTGCCTCGAAAATAGTATTTTTTTTGCACTTTGCGGTTGAATTAGGTGCTGATAATTACAGAATAGGTAGTTTATGAGACATACAACCCAAAAATGTGGTTTTTCAAAAACCGACTTTCTCGCGATTTTTCGGTTTTCAAGGGCCCCGTCCCCCCTTAAGAAAAGCCCGTTTCACCGCAAGGGCAAAGCAATGAATGCGATAGCAACAACTTGGAATGTAACGCTGAGAAAGGCAAGCCGACTGAAACGTGCAGCGTGCTGCTCACGCACAAATGACGCATGAAAACAACATACACAGGATGAGAGCGAACTAACAACATTTACCGCTCAACACTTAATATGCTGTTTAAACAAAAATGAGGGCCCCAATCGTTACTTCGCTGTGCTTGGAAAGTGCACTCTTTTCCCTAATGGCGCCTGCTCAGTGAGCAAAGTGATCTTTGTGCGCTTGGAAACTAAACGCAATCGTTCCGGTTAAAGTCGAAGGCGCGCGATTCTCCCCGCCGAAGGGTACCGTATATACTCGTGTAAGGGCCGCCCTCGTGTAAGGGCCGCACCCCAACTTTGAAAGCGGATATTTCGAAAAAAAAAAACAACAAAAGTTCAAAATGTCCCGCCAGAAAAGTGTAGTTAGTTCATTTACAGCCAGATGGCGCTGCACGCTTTTCCGCTTTTATTCTACTTCCGCCGACGCGCCGACCACGCTGTTGACAGCGCGCCGCCATATTTGCCTTGTGCGGCCTCTTTGTTGGCATCGTTCCTAGCATCGTGTCGATACGTTGGCAGCGCGACTTCAGATCGGTGTCGTCGGTGTCACTTTGTTGGTTGTAGTGAACCCTGCAGAAGCCAGCGCACGTGACGGACGATGGGCCGGCATCTGAGATCATTCACTGCAGCATTTAAGCTGCAAGTGATTGACTATGCCGAGGAGCACGGGAAGCGGGAAGCTGGACGAAAGTACGACGTCGATGAGAAGCGCGTGCGTTACTGGATGAATCAGAAAGATGCCCTCGCCGCTACTAACAGGAGCCGAAAGGCGTTTCGCGGGAAAAAGTGCAAGTACCCGCAACTCGAAAGCGAGCTCGTCAACTACGTCGTCGACACACGAAGGGACGGCTACGCCGTATCGACTGACATGATACGCGTCAAAGCCCTCAGCATCGCTCGCCACATGGAAATACCCCCGGCACAATTCAAGGCAAGTCGGGGCTGGGCTACGCGGTTTATGAACCGTAACCAGCTTTCTATTCGGCGCCGAACGACGATTTGCCAAAAACTGCCGCGCGAGTACGAAGACCACGTCATTAAGTTTCATCGCTTCGTGAATGCTCTCAGGAGGGAGCATGAATACGACCTGTCCCAAATTGGGAATGCGGACCAGACACCTGTGTGGTTCGATGCACCGGAAAGCACCACAGTGGATTTAAAAGGTGCGAAAAGTGTGTCTGTGCGCACGACTGGTGCAGAACGCCAAAGGTGCACTGTGATGTTGTGCATCACGGCAGACGGCAGGAGGCTTCCGCCGTACGTCGTATTTAAAAGGAAGACTCTCCCAAAAGAGAAGTTCCCTCAGGGAATCGTCGTACGTGCGCAAGAGAAGGGCTGGATGTCCGAGGAACTGGTCGTTGACTGGATTAAGACCGTCTGGGCAAACAGACCTGGAGGGCTGTTACAACGGAAAGCCCTCCTTGTTTTGGACAGCTTTAGGGGCCACTTGACCGACCGCGTCAAGAACCGAGTTGCCGCAACTCGTACGGACTTGGCCGTCATTCCCGGTGGCCTGACGAGTGTGCTGCAGCCGCTCGACGTATGCGTCAACAGACCATTCAAAGTGGAATTTCGCCGATGTTACTCTGAATGGATGGCTGGAGGCGTCCACGAGAAGACCCCTACAGGACGGCTGAAGCGGGCGTCGCTCCAACAGGTGTGTGAATGGATTTTGAATGCGTGGCGTGCCATGTCAGTAGAAGTAGTTGCTAAAAGCTTCAAGGTAACGGGAATTTCGAACTCCATGAACGGCACCGAAGATGACCGTCTCTGGGAAGACGCGGACGCCGAGGCGAGCTCCTCCGAGAACGAGGACAGCGAAATGGAATCCGAATAAAAACATTTCTGGCATGTCATTTGTGACTCTTGCACTCTGCTACTGTTGCATAAACAGTACAGACCTTTGGCCTGTACTGCCTGTACTAAATCGGCCTGATTCGTGTAAGGGCCGCACCTAGCAAAATTTTCGAAAAAAAAGTGCGGCCCTTACACGAGTATATACGGTAAGCGCACGCGCACAAGCATCTAACTACCCCCCCCCCCCCCCCCTCATTTCATTCGCGGGGCAAAGTACGCGTGGAAGATGAGCGCACGTCGTGAAGGGCTAACTAAAAGCGTGGAATTGCCAAAACACAATAGTAGTTTTTTTTTTTTTTAGTTTGCAGTGAAGGGGTGAGGGGGCACACCTGTACATGTGCCCATGGCAACAACGCCGGCTTGTGGGGTGCAGGCCAGCCTGCCCACGTCGCACTCACCCACCCGCGCGCAATAATAAGATACATGCTCGTACCAAAATGCTAAAATGCAGAGCGAAATTCCTAGATTGCCTCTGAGAAAAATTCATTATCCAAGGTCTAAAACAAATGCCACCCCCCCCCCCCCCAAAAAAAAAAAAGCATATGGGCTTGCTTCAGGACACCTAACAGGCACCTCAACATGCTACCAGCCCATCAAAGCCGGTATCATTAAAAATGAGAGATTTAATTTCCAAAGCTTGCTCGTGAGGAGGCTTTCAGCCACACCAACTTTCCTTTCCCTATTTGTGACAGAGTACACCTAGATGAAGAAGTCTTGAATTAAGACATTACTATTTTTGGGAAGGTCTAGACAGTATATTAAGACAGCTCCTTTTTTGGTTCCAATGAAGATCATATCAATGGAATGAGCCTTTACGTGCAACAATTTCCAAAATGCTTGCTTTGAAAACAGCTAGTGCTGCAACAGCTCACCTGGTGAGTGCGTGGTAGTAGTAAACGTTTCCCTCTTCATCCTTGGCAGTCTTCCAGTGGGGAGGCAGTCGGGCATCCTTCTTGCTTGGGGCGTGGATTTGAGGTGGTGGACTGCAGATACGGCCAGATGATGCTTCTCTGTCGAGCTCTATTGGCTGCTCCTGTTGCCAAACACAAGAAATAAAGTTCTCAAACTTATTTACTATTTTTTTTCCAGTAACTTGACAGTTCTGAATTCCCTTGCCTACTGCATTGTGTGCACGTGTGTGTAAGCTGTTATGTTTTCCGCTGTGCTTGGTATTGATGATAAAAATACAGTCGAATCTCGATAATTCGAACATGAAGGGGCCCGAAAATATGTTCGAATTAAAAGAAGTTCGTATTAATGAAAGCTAAATAAATGAAGGGCTCTCCATGGAGTGGCGCATGTGCATTGAGCTAACACACGAGGGGGAAGTTTCAGAAGACTTACATTTACTCACAAATCACAGGACATCCGTTATTAATTGAAGTAATCGGTGATGCGCGTCTGCACACGCTTGTCTTGCAGCGAGTCAATCGATTTCACACGCAGCTTGCAAAGCATTTCTACTTCGGCTTCAGCATTCTCCTGGCAAGAGAAGTTGCGCGCGGAAATGTTTAGCGCCGACACTTTTTAAAAACGACGACAACAACGACTGCGTAGCGGAGCCTCCTGCTTTCCGCTACGCAGCCCCAGCACGGCGAGCACATGACGAGAAAGAAGGAGCTTCTCCACGCGGAGAGAAGCAGATCGGCATTTGAGAAAAAAACCAACAGTCCACGACAGCTTTTTTTTTTCTCTCTCTCTCTTCGCGCGCGTCGTTGGAAGGAAAATGGTAACGTGGCAGGGACGGGAAAGGGTGAAGCTTGGCACCGGCGCGTGAGAGACCCCCCTCCCCACCCCCCTCGAGGCGCAGAGCCGTGCTCCCGCAAGGGGCAATGGCTGCAGAAGATAGTGGCTTTTTCCTTTCCTTCAACCACACATTCATTTAACCCAGCGACAACTTTCTTTTTTTTTTTCCTCTCTCTCTTCACGGGCGGCTTTGGATGGAGAAGGGTCTTTAGGTGGGAGGGACGGAAAAGAGAGAAGTGCGACACGGGTGCTTCGCAGATCGCCGTTTGAGAGAGGGCAAACATTCCACCGCAGTCTTTTCTTTTCTTCGCGGGCAGCGTTGAGGTGTCGCAGGTGCCGCTGCGGGATTGGGCGGGGTGCTGAGCGCATTTTCGGAGCACAGTATGTTCGAATTAATTGTCGGAAGCGCTTGGGCATTCGAATTACCGGGAGTTTTCGCTTATTGGAATACACATAGCTTTGACGGGACCTCATTTTGAGTTCGAATTAACCCGTAGTTGGAATTAAGCGAGTTCGAATAAATGAGATTTATTTGGGGTTTGATGTTTCAAAATCACAACCTGACAACAAAGTATAATGTTGTGAGGGCCTTCAGATTAGCTTTTCTAGCACATTTTGCAACCACATGAATGTGCCCATGGCAGCCAAAGCTTAACTCCCCCTCCCAAAAAATCTAATTACTGCTGCACCTATAATACCTAACAAGCATTGTGCGTGTATACTTGTAACATACCAGAGGCTGCTCAGAGGGCAAGGCTTGTGCGACCGGGGGCAAGTAGTAAACTTGTGGATGCATGCCCTGTGCAGTACCAGCAGCCACACCAGAACCCACAGAGCCGTAGCCGGGGCCGTATCCAGGGGCCACTGGTTGCGGATTGGCTGGATACACAGCGCCTGGAGCCATGGCCGGTGCACCTTCCGTTGTTGCAGCCCCTGGAGTCACCACAGCGAATGGTGCAGCAACTGGAGCCTGCTGCAATGAGGTACACCCCGGATCAATTGCCACAAACCTCTCATGTGTACATAAGCCACAAGACGAGACAATAAGGCGGAGCGACAATGCTACTTTCCAGCTTGCTGTACTCTAAAAAAAAGGGGAAACCAGTGCAGTGCCGCAGAGAGAGGCAAATTCCTTTCCGAACTTGATGCATGCAACAACATAATAAGTGCTAATTAAGAACTAAAGCACATTACCATGCCTTGTGCCATACACCCCCATAACTTTATTTTAGTATAACGAAATAGCCAAAGAAATATTCTCAACCATACTCCATAATAAACTGCGGTCACAGCATTTCGCACCTCTATACAACACAGTACAATTGTTAAAATGTACACAAAGTGAGATAAGTGAAAAAGAAAGGTAGGTGCATAATGCTGGTGTCTCCCTCACCACCAGCCTGTAGCTTTATCAGCAAAGAAAGCAACAAAGGGTGATTGTCCTTTCGTATTCCCCTCATGTTTTTCAGTTCCCCAACAAGAGTACAGTAAAGAACATAAGAACACAAGAGCTTGGCTAGAGGAGAAAATGCAAGGAAAAGGAGCCAAAAAAAAAAAAAAAAAGCCAAATGAAAGTGAGAACGGCAACGAAGATTATCTGTACATTATAATCACATGAAATTAAAACCACCCATGTGGCACTAGCACTCCTACCAGAGGAGTCAGATGAATTGTCATCGACGTCACACAATGGCACCTGAGCACATGTGGTCAGTTTGTGTTGTTTTGCATAGGGCCCGAGCGCGTCGTATCTGTTTGCAGTGAAATGCAGCAAATTGTGATGTGCCATTTTCAACAAAGGAAGGTCATTTCGCACACTAAATATAACTGTGTCGTGTCTTTTTTTTGTATGCCTGAGGCTTGTGATTAAGAGTAGCACACACTGAAATCTTCAGCTGCATGTCGTTCAGGAAAAGCTATTGCGTGTTGAAAATAAGGAAATATCCGAACCTCAAAGAAAAGCTTGTAGACTTCCATATGCAACTGGGCGTATATTGGCTTTGTCAAGGTAGCAGTATGCAATGAAGCCATATCCAAGAGTGATAGCAAAG
The DNA here is from genome assembly GCF_043290135.1 of Rhipicephalus microplus. Taxonomy (NCBI): domain Eukaryota; kingdom Metazoa; phylum Arthropoda; class Arachnida; order Ixodida; family Ixodidae; genus Rhipicephalus; species Rhipicephalus microplus. Next base: position 292,124,171 of record NC_134700.1, read on the forward strand.
CCGATAAAACAGTTTCTCAGAAGGTGAACTGTCAGAAAAGTAAATTTTCCATTCTTTAAAAAAAAATTGTGCTTGTCTCTACCTTTTTATCTTTTTCAAATCATCAAAATCGCGTTGTGCTAAAGTTTTGTTGTCAAAATGTGGTAGCAATTCATTCATTAGCACATATTTATTATAAATTTGCAAAAAGAAGTACTCCTTAGAGTGGTCTAAATACTCTACCTCGAAGCATATTTTTTATCAAGCTGAGCCAAATAAATGTCTTTTCTTCTTCCTTTCTCACAATATAAGTATACTTCATTCAGTGTTTTCAAGCAACATATTCAGGCGTACTTAGCATGTTAGCGTTTGGCTTTTGGGAGAATTTCGGATAAGAAGAACTTCATAGACAAACAAATGACCGTGGTCCCTTATAATTTGTCTTAAGGTAGTCTACTGTGTGTACGGTGACTAAGTTTACACACCAATCATGCTGTCGTTGCATATCAGAACAGCAAGAGGCAACATACAGCAAAGCATATGACTCAAATGTACGACGACGCTTTAATGACACAAAATACAATCAATTTTGCCTGCTACTACCACCACCCCACCACAGAGGAGCAAGCAGCCCAGGCAAAGCATAAAAGCTCGTGGGTTTGTAGTGTAGTACCTGAATGGGAGAAGGAAAGGCCACGGCTGCCTGACTGGGAGACGGTAGCACAGGTGTGCCGCAGGGAGTGTCCTCGTCGTAGTCGACGGTTGGCACTGCAATTTCCACAGTGGTGCCTACGGGCTCCCCTCGTGTCTCCTGCTGAGGAGGCAGCTCTGAACATCTGCTGTCTGTGCTGTCCAAGGTGGGAGATGACACCGGGTCAAAATTTTGAGGTGTGGCCTCCCCGCTGTCTGGGGACAGCGGTGGAGGCAGTGGAATCTGCATGGGGTCAGTCACGTAGGCGGACTCGGACTGAATCGGCACTGGACTAGGTGGCTTGTTAGTCACGCTGCTGATTGCCGCAGCCAGTGCTTGGTAGTCCTGCTTAACGAAAGAGACAAAAATTGAGGAGCCTTTCTTCTACCAGACAGATGGAGAAAGCAGGAAATGGGGGGCAAAGGAAGCTTGCTGTGTGCATGACTAATCTAGTCCCTTATATCACTCCTTCTTTCCATTTTTTATAAAGCATTGTACAATGCTCTATCCCAACTTTTTTGTTCGCCCACGCCAGGAATTGGACCTGCATCCCCGTGCTTATCACAGCAACGCTTAAGTTCCTACAGAACACAACTGTCATGCTTTTGTATCCAGGTCACAATGAGATGCCGCAGTATGAATGGTGTGACATCGATAAAAGGTCAGAGGGAGGCTATTTGATAAGGATTCTGTCACAAAACGGAAGTGTTGACAGAACAAAACACCACAAGAGGGAGTCTCACAGTATTGGTACAGTGACTAGAATACTAGGAGTGTGATCACCACCAACTGGCTGCTATGAGAGGTAGTGACGCCACCTTCTGATGTTTCTGATATGTGGCTTGACTGATTGATTGATTGAACGAACTTTAGCTCTCCTGGCAATTTCTATAATGGTATCGATACCAAAATTGGTATGGCCTAACAAAACTGTATGACGAGAACAAGTGACTAGTCATAACATAAAAATCGTGACATGTACGTCATGGATGTTGTAATTTACATTTCATGGTCTTGCTGCTCTTGCAGTGGTTTCATTCACATGACATGATATGTGGGGTTAACGTCCCAAAACCACCATATGATTACGCGAGACGCCGTAGTAGAGGACAACGGAAATTTCGACCACCTGGGGTTCTTAAACCTGCACCCAAATCTGGGCACACGGGTCCACAACATTTTCACCTTCATCGAAAATGAAGCCACCGCAGCCAGGATTTTATCCCGCGACCTGAGGGTCAACAGCTGGGTACCTCAGCCACCAGACTACAGTGGCAGGGCTTCCGATAGGTGGCACGCGCTGTCGTAAACACATCAGTCTCTCAAGCTGAGCACGTTCAATGCTGCTGCTCCTCAGTCGAAGGTGATTCTTTTGCCTTTTACACTGTCATTTTGTGCTGCATTTGCAGGTCAGACAGACTTGTCGTGTTTGTGTGATGTCTTTTATGGAGTAGGTGCCATGAGCAGGCATCACAGCACTGTTTTGTGCCCGGACACTCACTCAGGTAGAAACTTCAATGCTCTGGAGTCCCAAAAGACGACCATTTGTTCAGCAGTGGCAGCGTAACATGCTAAGAGCAGACAAGCCTACGTAAATTAACGCTGCGGTCTGTGAGCCCCACTTTGATCAGTACAATAGACTCTTCAGTAAACGGAAATCTGTTAAACGAAACTACTGCTAAAACGGAACTATTGCTTTTGCAATGCTTGGTTTCGGGCTTGTATTCTGCACCAATGTTCACCTCTCAGAAAATGGAACTCCTGTTAAATGGAACATATTTTCCCGTTCCCTTCCAAGTTCCGTTTACTGAGACTCTACTGTAGTTATTCTGCCATTACAAGCACATTATTAATGGTAAAGTAGTGCAATTGGCCTCTACTTTTTCAGCATGCCAACTCGAGGATCTTCCGAAATGTGCCTTTCGTACTCTGAAAATCTGTGGCGCAAAAAAGACACCCCTTAGAGAGATTATGCCTGCTGCTTGCGATTTCTAAGAAATGACGTTGAAAGGATGATGACAGGGAGCTGCAAGAGAAGTTGTAGAATTAATCGGAGCCACCCGACCTTCCGACTGCGGCCATTCACGACTACAAAGACATCCCACTTCACGCTAAGTGCTGTGCATGCTTAGCGCTAAGTGCTGTGCATGCTTAACTAAAACCTTGCGCAAGCTTAGCTCAGACATGAGCCTTCTTCATACAGAGAAACTCCTTACATTTACTAGCAGTGGAAGTGCCATAACAGAAGTTTTTGTGCATGGTGTGATGATTTTGATAAACGGGCCAATGAGCCATGTGAACCAGCTTCTCCTTTACTGTTGATGCCATGCCAAGCTAGTTGCATAAGTTTCCTTTTGAATCATCTGATAAGAACTTGAAGGTCTAGAATGGGAAGCTCTTCCATCACAGCTGCAAAAATACCTCAAGTGAGTAGCAACAGTGAACTGATTTGAAGGGTGCGGTGGTGATTGCTGGCGTGCGTGCTATCTCGGCAAGCATCAGTGTGCTTTCAACGCTAAGAGACTGTGTACAAAGAGCAGTTCTCCCTAAAGCAGCAGTATTTGCTTACCCCAGCATTTTGTAGGAGTTCCGCGATACCGAATCCAAAAGAGTTTGCTGACTGTCAGCTTTACTGTGTATCGCATTACTATTTGTTGCTATCGCATTCATTGCATTCAACACGCCAACGTGCTGCAAAAGCTAATCGGCTAACCGTGAATGCTGCGGTCTTGCGAACTCACGCCACGGTACAAGACAGCAGAGTGCGTGATGAGTCAACTTCTGAAGATCCATGGTTGTGACCGTGTTCTCGAAGAGTTTCCGTTAGTGCCTAATCTGACGTCTCCTCGGTAGTTAGGACACAATTGTTGACATAAAAAATTAAAAATAAAAATAAAGAGGTGAGCGTCGTTTGAGGCTTCTCCACATGTGTGCAACGTAACCATGCACGGACGGCATCAAAAACGAAAAGCGAACGACACGGATACCACAGAAAACTATTTGGTAAAGTTCTCTCCATATACATCGCGACCCCGCATGTGTAACACAAACTAAAAGCGTAACAACGCAAAGTGGCATCCTGTGCAGTTCAGAGACTTCTGTACTTCAAAAAGTGGCGCTGCCTACGCAAAAGTAGTTTTCTTTTTATTTGGAAGGAGGAGAGGGCACATCCGCATATGCACCCTCTATGACCAGAATGCGGCAACGCTGGCCCAAGGAGCGTAGGCCCGCCTCCCCGCCTCGCGTACACGAGTGTGCAGTAATGAGCGCTCACTCTCGAATAGGAGTCCCAAAGGCCACGAGCACGCCGTTGCCACTTCGCCCTTCGTCGGTGGCAAGGCAACCGCGGAAGATGCATGCTCATGGCAAAATGACGAAATTCATGGCAAAGTTCTCATGTTGCTGGCAAGAGAAATTTGTTACATCAAGGGTGTCGTCCGCCACCACTTTGTTACATACACGGTGCAAATACAGGTGCTTCTATGAAGTAACGGAAAAGAATAAAACCAACATTGTAATATCGAAGAATTCGTTATATAAAGGTTTAACTGTATTAGAAAATTTTAAAATAAATATTCAGCAACTACTCCAAAAATATTCGATTCAGCCCACACTGGAAGCTTTAATAATTTATTTCGCTTGGCAGCCAAAATTTTACTATTTGCACTGCCCTACTCTCTTTGTCTTCATGTCACGCCTTACCCTTAGACATGAACTAAATCGACTGGCGTTGCTGCTGCTGTTGATAAAACAGTGAGCTACCTACAGGTCGACACAAAAGAAAAAAGTCAGAACGCGCTGCCCACTCACAATGTGTGGAGCCACGGACTGGTGCTGCGGAACAGCCTCTTCAGGAGGCACCGTCATCAGCAATGGTGCCTGTTGACCAGGTCCCATCAAGTGCTGTCCAGGCACCATGGGTGGTTGACCGTGCAGCATTGGCTGCTGCCCTGGTACAAGTGGTGGCTGTCCCGACATGATTGGTTGCTGTCCCGGCATTATTGGCTGTCCGGGGATGATGGGTTGCCCTCCGGGAATCATTGGCTGCTGTCCTGGCACCACTGGTCCTGGTGCCTGCATTATTACATGAGGGCCTCCCTCTGCTGGCGAGTGAATGCCAGGAGCCACCATGGGTTGAGTCCCGCTCAGCATTGGATCTGGAAATAGGAAGGAGAAAAAACAAGGGCTTGATGACACTGCTCAATCAATCAGCAATGCCACAGTATAAAGCTCGATGTCATCATAAATGAAGTTCTTAAATGCATAAGCAATTTTATGCTGATTTGATGAGAAAACTGTCAATCCGTACATCACAAAAAAAATGTCATCACCATAAAAAAATGAACTGATCAAACAAAATAAATTTTCTTAACAGGGCTGCGTTAAAACCCAGGCTTTCATACCTTTAAAGTGTGAATATACAGTCGACTCCTCTTAAACGGAACTCGAAGGGGATCCATAAAACTGCTCCGTTTATCAGAAGTTTCACTTAAGCAAAATACACTTATTTAGTGAACAGAGACCTTTATTCAAATCGCACAAACCTCACCTTACTCAAGAGAATGAGTAGGAGAAAAAAAAGAGTGAAGAGTGGTTTGTATGGCAAGCTTGAGTTGTTTTTTCACAAGGTACACACCCATGCCTGACAAACAAGGAAGAAATTCTGGGCAAGCCTCATGCTCAAAATAGCGCTGCAAAAGTTCAACAGCCTCCTTAGCTGATCGGTCTGGTGGCACCACGGCCCTGGCAGTATTATCATTACATTCATCGCTGAAAGGTTGATCTTCATCTTGCACTTTGGCAATCATTTCCTCGACAGTCTCTTCACGACAGGTACGACCTGACTGTATACTGTCTCAATGTTGGCATCAGCAGAGCTTTCTTCTTCATCAGATACTGCTTTCTTGTGCTTGAAAGCCAGCATGGTGAAAGCATCTGTGTATTGTTGCCTTCACTTGCTCCCAGACACAAGCCAAAATGTGGATGGCTGCCAATAAATCTATGCTGTAGCATTTCCCGCTGCCTGCTCTACGAAGCATTTGATGGAGCAATTGTCTGCAGTAATGAACTTTAGTGTTCTGAATAACCCCTTGATCCATTGGCTAGATCACTGCCATTGCATTGGCTGGCAAGAACTCAAGAGTGATTTGGAGCACTTGAACCTGACCGTGGCCTGGGCAATTATCCACAATGAAGACAACCTTCCTGCCTTGCCTCGTAAACCTTGCGTCTTCCTCCCGAAGCCAGTTTTCAAGAATGGTCATGGTCGTCCACGCTTTTCCGTTTCTATGGTACGCAACGGGAAGGTGTCGAACACCATTGAAACAACGTGGGTGCCTTGATTTTTTTATTACCAACAGCTTCAATTTCTCATCTCCTGCCATGTTTGCACCCACCAGCACAGTGATGCAATCTTTACTGCGTTTTCCCCCACTACAGGCTTCGTCTTTGAAGGCGAGTCTTGTAAGCGCCTTATGAAAGCCCCTTATAAAAAAGACCCATCTCGTCGACAGTGAAGACGTCTCGTGGCTCCAAGCTCACCAAAACTTCCTTAAACCGCCCCTATTGCCAGTCTGTGCAAATGTCCCTGTTGACTGCACCACTCTCACCTGAGATTGCTTTGAAGACTAGGCCATGGCGTGTTTTGAAGCGGCTGAGCCATGCGTCGCTTAGGACAAAGTTTTTAACACCCATTTGCATGGCGCTCTCTCGAGCCTTCGCTTGAGAATTGGTCCGCTTATGGACAAATTGGAACTCCATGCAGGCTTGCACCGCAGAAAAAGAACTTTTCTAAGGTCTTGTTCTTAACAGTGCAATCTTTTCTCAGTCTTTCCAGATCTGCGACAACGTCGATTTCAGGATGTATTTTTTCGCCACCTCCAGCTTGGGCAGGCCGCTTCGATTGAGCTCCTGAAGAATTTACAGGTTTTTTTCAAGCGAGAGTGTATGGTGCGGCCGCTTCTTTTCCATCAGGCTGAAATAACACCGTAATCCACCGCATTTCACCACACAAATAGGCTTAACGCACAATTGACTCGCAGACTTGGCTCCCACAGCCACAAAACAGTGTACTGTAGCCACAAGCAACAATGGCTACTGGATTGGCTTGTCTCGATCTCAAGGTGTTGCCACAGTTGTGAGACTACATTTGGCATGTGCAAATCTATGCTGTGTTTAGAGTTTGTAGCGTTTAACCGTAGGTGACCAATAAGCACTGTTTCGATTAACTGATAAATTTTACTGCGCAACACATAGAAATGCAGCCATATGAACCCGTTTGTTCCGTTAATGAGGCATTTTTGTTTAAACGAGTTTCATTTATTGGGAGTCCACTGTACCTGTACTATAAGAATGCATAGTGCCTGTGGTATGAAAGTATTCTTTTGTAAATAAGTTGCTCATGTAAGGATTCTGGGAGCTTTTGCACAATACTTGTAGTACTACTACTGCTCCCAGGAGTGCAAGATGTGCTGAAGGCTCATTTTATACAAAACATAACATGGCGAAAATTCAGGCACTACATGCACACATCAAGGATGAAAATATTTGGGAGATATTTCTCGATTTATATGTGGGGTTTAACGTCCCAAAACCACCATATGATTATGAGAGACGCCGTAGTGGAGAGCTCCGGACATTTTGACCACCTGGGGTTCTTTAACGTGCACCCAAATCTGAGCAGACGGGCCTACAGCATTTCCGCTACCATCTGAAATGCAGCCGCCGGAGCCGGGATTCGATCCCCAACCTGCAGGTCAGCCGCCGAATACCTTAGCCACTATACCACCGTGGCAGGGCTGGGGAATTTTTCTCATTGTCCAAAATGACTCAATGAAAGACAAAACACTGCAATCCAAGCACATGAACAGCACAGCATTGCATGACGTGGCCCAATGCCTCTAGACATGTAGAAAACAACCAGATTTGGCTCAAGTGGTAGGCAGTTTTAAAGGTATACTAGAACCTCCTTATAACGAAGTATAAATTTTCCCGCAATGAATATAACGAACTATTCTTTGTCCACTACGCGGATTTACTAATCATTTTGGGATATATCAATTTAATATCTTGTAGCGCGCAATGGTTAAGGTATAATCACGGCTGCGGTTATTCAAAACTCGCACTTTGCGCTCGCCGGGAGTAGCCTGCCAAAATGCGCGGGGGTGTGTCTCCCTGCCTCCCCTTTCCTCAGGAACTAGTGGACTTGCCCGCGCAGCAACTCCCGCGAGCATGCGCGTCAGCCGGCCTCCCCTCTCCTGTAGAACTTGTTGACCCGTCCACGCATCTGACCTCCTTCGCCCCTTCAGCTCCGCGCTGGGACAGCTGAGATTGTGGCTTTGTTCCTTGTGGTACGCTGGGGAAGATCAACACCACCTCTATTAGTTTCCGCCGCCAGACATGAGATGGACGACAGCAGCAGAAGACGTCAGCGCAAAAATACGACAATCGAGCAGAAGTCCGCGATATTGAAAGCCCTTGAGTCCAGTGTCGAGGAAAAAAAAAAAGTAGTAGAAGACTTCGATGATGTCGCCAGTGAGGGTGCCGCGAGTGACCAGGCCCAGATGTTGTGAAACGCTCAACTTGACACCGGCATTGTGCCCAACTGCACTTTCTGCTCTTACGTCGGTGCAGATGCCGATGCGATGAGAGTTGTCAGATGTGGAAATGGTGCCCGCGGTGACGGGAGTGCATGACAACAGTGACGAATGTGTTGAGACCCCGGAGCCTAATGTTGGCGAACCCGACGTACCAAAGCCTACGCAAGTGTTGGATGCGACAGACCTGCTGCGCCGCTTCTTTGATGCTTACGATGACGACCAGGACGGACTGGAAATGGCTATTGAAGCTGAAAAAGCAGTCATCCGCGCGAAAAAGAAAAAGTGTATTAAGGGGAGATGCGGGTCGAAAAATGCGAGTTTTTTTTCAAAAATACCGATTTTTATTTTTGCCTGTTTTGATAAGATTAGTACCTCTACTGTTATGAAAAAAATAATACAGGTCGAGACTTAACTGAAAATGCTTTAAAATCATATCTAAAGAGCCCAAGGTGCCTGTTAAAAGGTCGAAAGTTCGCAGTCTTCGACCACCTTGCCGCCGATAATGCGCCGCCGCTCGCTATTGTTGATCGTATGAGTTGAAGAGTCGAGCCTCACTCTTCAAATAACAACAGTTTCTCTCGCTGATGCAGCGCAAGAAATAATAAAAAGAAGCACTCTACTGCGCGTTTTTCGAGCGCCGCAACTGGCTTATCACATGGTACGAATCGGGGACCGCCATTGGCCGCTGCGCACCTGTTTGTGCTTTGAAACCTATTTGCGGTGTCCATGTCTTGTCGAGCAGCACAGCTGAACAATGCTTTTCTCGTGTTATTATCTCTGTTATGAATTAAAAAAGGCATTGCTCGCAAGGGAAAGCCGTTGTGCAGCGCGCTCTGTAGGAATAGGGTACGAGCAGCTGGTCCGATTTGCGGCAGTTGTTGGCTTGCAAAAGCCAATGCATCAGAAGTCATTCACACCCGTCAGCTGTAAAGTTCGTGATGCGACAATGAATTACGTCAGCGCCAATCTTGAGAGACCGAAAAAGCTCGCAGAGAGAGAACTTAGCAGGGACAACATTGCCATTATGTACGACGGTATGTGGCACAAGCATGGCTGCAAAATGGCATGACACTGGACTTAGTTTGAATTTCGCAGTCCTGTCAAACTTCTTCCTAGTTTGCAGTTGGCACATGGCCAGATGGAACGGAAGTGTGGCAAGCGTTTCATGGCCCTGTTTGTGACCGAAATGTCTGTGAGGTGTCGGTTTGAAAAAGCCGAGAGGAAGAAACTCATGGTGCTGGCGTATTTTAGTGGCAGTAGCCACTACAATAAGGATTGTTCTTTTTGATGTGCAAATTTCATCTGATTTAATAATATCTTTCATAAATAAAAACTCAATTTTAACTTTAAAACTCGTTTTTCTCAAAACACAAATTTCGCCTTTTTTTCCATGTGCCCCTCCTTTTTTGGGCACTTCTAGTGCTTGAATCTGCATGAAATTTTGCCCAAACTTTTTCCAAAGTATGGCAAATGCAATTATCTAGTTTAAATTTCTATATTTTATTGTATAATAAAGAAATTTTATGTAAACCTTCACTAGGGTAGGAGAAATATGGACTTTTTACGTCTATTATTTTTCACGCATATTACATATTTTGTATGTACTTCTTAATTAGTTATTTGCACTCTACACTTTATTTGAAGCAATATGAACTATGAATGGTAAAAACTTACAGAAGTTTAGGGATGAAAAGAGGGAGGGCAAAAGGAATAAGGTTTTCATTTTGGCATGTTGCAGAGCTAAAAGCGTGAAACTTGAAAGAAAACTAATTATATATTTGAAATCAGCATAAAAAGTTCCATAAACAGCTCAAGTTTCATTGCTCTAGTGTGAATAATAAAAAAAAGTGTCTACGAGTAGCATCTCCCCTTAAAGACTATTTTTCTTTGAAGTGATCTGCCAGCTGGTGTGCCAAATTTGGTGGAAGTAAAGTGCATTGTTCTTTATTATTCTGCTAGTTTTTTTGCCTTCCGACGGCTGTTTTTCTCTGCGCAGTGGGCTTGCTGTGATATTCTGTAGTGAGTACATTCTCTCTAGCTGGCTAATTGTCGGTAGAAATGAATATTGGCTATAATGAACTAATGGTTATTACGACTCCCCTTTCAACATCATTATAACGAGGTTTGATTGTATTCATTTCTACTTTTCTCCCCAGAACATCAAATTTTTGTGGCAAAAATGAAAATTAAAACTCACTATGCTGCAGAATGTAGTCTTGAGGAGTGGGTGGTTGGGGTGCTGGAATGGGTGCCCCTGTCTGGGGGTCATAGTAAGTCACTGCGGGCTGAGATGAAGGTGCCCCATACATGGCAGCACCTGTGGCCGGGTCATAAACATACACAGGCTGTTGCTGCGGCTGCCCGGGAACCATAGGAGCGGCCACTTGAAGATTCGGACAGCCACCTAAGAAACAGAAGGAGGGCACCTACATCACAAACACGGCATAACATTGTATTTCCATGGCATAATATTAAGATGTAGCTCATCACCTCTGAATTATCTAATCAAGTGTACATCATGTGCAAAATGTGTAAACACACCCTTTACGTAATACCACCTTCAGGAAGCCCTCAAGTGAACGAAAAAAAAGAGTACATATAAGAGATTAGAGACAGTGTACCAAAAAATTTGTCTACTATAGTGCTCTAGAGCCATTTTTCATGCTAATAAATGGTTGATTTAGCAAAAGACATGGTACTGCACAATGCAGGCTAAAGACAATAAATGCAGATTTTGAAATATAACATTAATGACAAAAAACATGCCATGAACACAAAAATTTTAGTTTTGCATCTATACTAACAAAGCCAAAGAGACTAGCTCATAATCATGCAACTGCCAAGTTCATGAAAAGCAAATTTATGGGGCTCTTATACAAAAGAGCAAGCACCATCTTATCACCAGCGCTGTGGCCTCATGTCTGTGATAAAGACCTCCACTATCTTTGGCAAAGAAGAGAACGGTGATAACCTTGTCACCAAAAGGTGATAGAATGCAATGATACTACAAAGCAAACTAACAAACTCTGGTGCCCTTGGCACTAAGCATGATAGTGCTAGTGCTCCACAGCACATAAAGCAGTTGTTGCCATAACAGTGACATAAAGAGAACATTTTGAAACTTTTGTAAAGTTCAAACTTTCGAAGAGTAACTTGCACGTCTGGCGTCTACGACATGAAAAAAAAAATGTATATTTATGATGGCACAAAGGCGCCAATGGCTTGACTTAGCCATGCAAAATTGTTCCTTTTCTCGCACGGTTTGCAGAACAATGTCTCTCCTTGTATTTACAAGCATGGTTTAAGCGTCCACCATCGAATAAACACACTCCTGGGTCTCTTTCTTTGCAGCATAGTCGAGAAGGGCAGCACAGCAGCAAACAGCCACAGCATTAGAAAGCCAGAAGGGTTTTTAGCATCATTTTGGCCAGGTTTTGTCGCGCAGGGCCAATTTCTCCTCTGTGAGCACCTTAAAGGGCACCTCGCCAGGTTTGAGAATTTTGAGCTGGCAAATGTAAGGCATGCACTGGGCGATCACGGTCAAGTCTGCCAAAATTTACAGTACCGCGCTCCGGAATCATTTGGAATGTCCAATTGAGCATCGCTTGGCCTTCATCTCACGGGCGTGCGCCCTAACATGGAGGGGGTAACTCAGGCCTGTAGCCATGGGGGAGGAGGGCTAGAGGCCTGCCTCCCTCTCTCTGAAATTTGGGTGCAGACGTGTGTTTTGCCAAGGAAAATAATTAAAAATTGGCGTTTTTCAAGGCCTTCAACAAGTGCACCCCCCTCACCCCCGAAAAAATTTCTCGCCACGGGCCTGAGGTAACGTACAAGGAATAGCCCTGCATATCTCCCAGTAGTACGTGACACCGCGAGAGTTATTCGAAACCGCTTGTGTATTTTATGCACTCTGTTGCTTGAATAGATGAATAGAAAGTTGATAGAAATATTGAAACCTACAAAAGGAATTGCGCCATGCCAGTGCAAAGGCATAAGGTGGCCGACGAGACCCATTTCATTGCTGCTGGTGGATGTTTACGAAAGTTCGTTGAACTAGCGAACTAGGTTCTACTGCACAGAAATCTGAAAGGTCAGTTTTGCTCGCTATCTAGAATGACATCTTTAAGATGTACCCAAAACCAAAATTTGAGGTTAAATAATGTCCATATCTAGGCACAGATTTTGAAAATAGGCATTTATAGGCATTATAAAAATACTATAAAAGCTATCCTTAGCCTATAATTCATGCTTGTATATCAAAGTGGAACGACAGGAACACAAAGAACAAACTTCTTATGTGGAAGTGAAGTGGCGGTCATATTTTGCCATTAATCTTATTAACAGCGGTTTATTTTGATGTTTCGGGGGTAGCTTGCTGCAATGTTCATTACTTGCTGCAACCACAACGGCGGCGTTGTGCGAAGTTGCCGCGAAATTGGCAAAGTGCGTCGTAGCGCAAGCTTCTGGGCGCCCCTTGAGTTCACAGCAGATACCACTGTTGCGGTTGAACGATTGCAAGAAACTGATTGCGGCAAAACGCTTTTATGGTGAGCGCAGGCGGTGCGGGTAAAGCTTGCAGAAGATAGCGCATTCAACCACCGAAGATGAGTAAAGTGCAACAAAACCTGCTTCCAAACAGTCTACGCGTCTGCAAAAAGCTAAGCGACCTTACTTTTCTTTAGGGGCGAAGCTCCTATAGTCATGGGTCTGTCCCTCCTGTCCTGTCCTGTCCTGTCCTGTCCTGTGTGTGTGTGTGTGTGTGTGTGTGTGTCTGTGTGTGTGTGTGTGTGCGCGTGCGTGCGTGCGTGTGTGTGTGTGTGTGTGTGTGTGTGTACATGCGTATGTGACCGCCTGTCTACAGTTCCACCTTTGCTAACTGCGCACTGCTTCGTTCTTCCAAACATCCCACTACGCCCCATCACTGATCCACCACTTCACCGACCATAAAGCAATACTGTGGAGAAGTAGTCTATATGAAATGCAAGATGGCCGTGTACCTGTATTTAGGTGCACGTTAAAGAACCATAGATTGTCTCACAGCGTTCATTCCTTGTTTGTACGTGACCGCCTATAGTTCCACCTTTGCAACCTGCCCACTACGTCGTCTTTGCAAACATTCCACTACGCCCCATCCACCACTTCACCATCGATCCACCACTTCACCGACCATAAAGCCGTTATAATGAAGGGAGAACGGAAGCGACGTATAGCTACCACTTACGAATAATAAAATTTCATGTATAAATATATACAGTGTTTGTCACGTCTTTGATAATGTAGTGGGCAATATTCGTGGATGGTTCACGGTTTAGCAATGAAACCCTCCAGCACTTCTCCCCACTCATCATCACTCACTTCGTGGATATGCTGTGATTTTATTGCATTACAGCATATTTTGCTCATGCCAAGAAAGTTTTCAAAAAATCTGCCCCGTATAGTAAACACATGGCTAACTTTGCTCCAATTTTTCGAGAAAAAAAGTGTGTTCATTACGCGAGTAAATATGGTGTTCTTTGCTGCAACCGGGTTTCATTTGCAAACGGGTTTCGTTTGCGATTAGACTACATATATATGGCATTGGCGTATGTGCGTACACCAATGCAGAACACCACTGCAATCACCGCCGTAAACAGCGACTTATCTCTAGCCTTCTGCTATAGTTGCGCTAATCTTAGCTTTCGTTGCGGTCCCGCCGCAGAATGAGGTTGAATGTCATTGCTCCACAGAAGTACTGGGGGCCAATTTAAGAAAGCGGCAACAGCCTGTTCGCAAGAAGGCAAAGAATTCTCCCACTAGGCTAGACTGCTGGTTCCAGTAATTAAAACATTATTTATAGTTATTTAAATACTGCTGCAATTACAGTGTCTAGCGAATGCAAGATTTCTGACATAGTTTCGGGAGCCACATAAAACTGCCCTGTGAGCCACATGCCGTTTTCGGTTTGGCGCAGTTTGGCGCGATTACGTCAATTTTATCAGGTTGGCACAGCAAACCTCGTTTGGCGCACTTTGACGCAGTTGGCACAGGAGTGGGATCCCTGTGTGTGTTACCTTTGTCAGTCTTAGTCTGTAGTGGTGTTCCTATATTTCAATAAAACACTTCGATGCTGCCATCTTCTAAGAATATCCTTAGGAAATCCCCCCAACATTTTTTTTTCGGCAATTTCACTTCAATGTGTTAGAAAAATGTTCGACTGGATTCACACTCGCACTTCAATATATGAATTCGCTTCGCACCCAAAATTTTGCTAATAACACAGCTCTAGCCAAAAGCCCAATCTGATATTAAGCATTGTGGAGACTACTACTGACAGGTTACGATCACCTGAGGTTTATTGATTTGCACTTGAGTAGGCACCTATTTCATTTACCTTCATTGAAATGCAGCTGTTGCAGCTAAGGTGGAAACATAAGACCTCAAGCTTATTTGTGCACAGCAGCAATTCAGCCACCACAAGTTTTGGCTGCCATTTGCATCTCACCTTGCATGGGCATCATTCCAGGCGGTGCTCCCATAAAACCCTGCGGAGCGGGAGCAGGCATCACTATGCCCGGCGGCACTGCAGTGGCAGGGGGTACCATGAATTGCCGCCTCAGGGCCTCCTCCTGGTCCCTCTGCTGCACCTCCAGTGCGAACAGCTGTCGACGCTCTTCCTTTGTCAGCCGAGGTGGTGTCGGAAGTAGCGTCCTGCATATGGGAGCAAGCGTGTATAGATGACTGCACACTCCTTTTCAATTGTTAAAATCCTTGGACAGATTGCCTGGCAGCGTAGTTAACACTTTTTGCAAATAAAATGTTTCCCTATGCCTAAACCGAATGATGACCAATCAATGCAGGATGAGAACTATGCACGATATGGCCTCTTCCATCATGACCCAGATGCCACAACCTCCAACACTCAACTATAGATGCCGTAAGAAATTTATTTACACAGAAAAAAAAACACGTGAAAAGTGCAAAATGTTAAGACTAGTTTTCTAGCGCATGAAAAAACACTCGCAGAAAAAGACGGGACAGGCGGGTAGCACCTGTCCCGTGTTTCTCTACCAGTGTTTTTCTCGTGCCCTGGAGAACTACAGTATGATGTACCAACACGGCCAAAACGCTACGTTAATGAGCACCCTTAAGAGGCCTAAGGCTATTGACGATAACATGCACTACTCCCTAGGAAGAAATTTGTTTCAGTTAATCATGCTTCAAATAATACCATTAGAGGCCAACTGCAACCAAATTTTACTTGGGTGGAAAAAGCCATAAATACGTATATATATATATAAGTTACGATAACGACAGTGAAAAATCTTGCAGTTTGCAGTTGCGTATTTATTTTATAATTGGTGCTTCAACTACAAGCAAGCAGACGACGCGGAGCTCTAGCAGTGTGCCCAGGCGAATCGGACAAAACCAGATATGACGAATACTACAGAGCGTCGCTACGTCACTCCTTGTGAACAATCCTTACTGCTGCTGAATTTCTCTTTCCTGCGTGATGCCCATTCGCGAACGGTTTGACTCTGAAAGTTTTGCAGTAAGATGCCAACGCAATGCGTCGCCGTAGGCTGCGCTAGTCAAGAAATTCTTAAAAATAGCGGCCAAGCCCCATTTCCTTGTCATGTCGCAGTGCACGTAACTGAATGTTGCAACCAACGGGAGTTTAACGAACTCTGTGCCTACTTCATGTCCCTCTTTCGCGGAACAGGTGATAGAGTTTGTCGTTGTCGTAACCGAGTTTGTCGTTGTCGTAACCGAGCTTGTCGCAGTCTTGCAGAGCAAGAGAGCACACCAACGCCGCTGGCGTGAGCAGTTTTTTTTTTTTTGCTCTTCATGCATGACAGCGACTTGCCAGCAAAGTAAGCAGTACTGCTTCTCCTTGCTTCCTACATAGAAAATTCATCTAAGTCTAGACTACTGGATAACGTTGTAAAGTTTGCGAGACGCGTCGAAAACCGGGTAACAGCACATCCATCCCACGTTCGCCTCGTGGTAGATGGCACATTTGGCGGCGCGTGGCGCGTCCAGTGCGAATGACGCTGCGTTTCAGTGGCAGGAGAATTTCCCTTGCTGTAGAAAGCGGCGGCGCTTCAGTGTGAACTAGGGGCATAGTGAACTACTAACTAGGGGTAAGGGGCGCGTTCGCGATGTGTGTGCTCGAGCAGCGCAGTGCAGACGATTTTTCTGTCGTTTACCCGTAATGTACGGTCAGCCGCAATGGCGTCGTTTTTTCTAGTTTCGGTCTCAAAAACACCGCCGTTTGCAAGTTTTTTCTAAGATAAGTGCTCGTATTTCGAAGGCGACATTTGGCAGGCAGCACTACACCTCTAGCTATACTACCTATATATTGACTTTTTGCGAAGTGCCAAATTTCGTTGCAGTTGGCCTTTAAAACATGTCGTGTTGGGCAGCATAGGTTTACATTCAGCTCATCGAAATAGAGAATTCGGAGCACATTCATTAATTAGGCTCAAAGCACCCTGTCAGCAAATCATGCGGCTTATCCAACTACTCTGGCTCAAAAGCCGAGGGCTCTCCATTGATGCAAACAAAAATGGAGCATGGTGGGAACCGAATGTACCGTTAAAGCCATTTTATTCATTCCCTTTAAAGTGAGCTAGCACTTTTATTAAAGTCCCCTCCAGGTGCATTAAGAACAATCTTATGGCTTGTTAAGTTTGGCCTGGAAATTCATCTCGGCAGACGCCATGGTGCGTAAGCCGGTCCACTGGAGAGGCTCTCAAACCCTTCGGCACCCAGCCTGCCAGACGCTGTCGAAGATTTGAGTAATTACCCAGACCATGTGACAAGCGCAGGCAAGTTCCTGACTTTCAACTACGGACCCTTTTGTCGTCTCTTCGAGCAGAAGCGGTGACTGATGCCCTCGGTGACTCATCGGGCGACAGGGAAGCTGGCGTGACCGGCGCCAGAGCTGACGGGGGAGCGGCGCTCTTTTAATCCTCAATCAAGTAGCCGACCGGCCGACTGCCTATGCCCGCCAGGCATTGTGCCTGCTATCCAGAGGATGAGACGTCGTGTCGCCACGACATCGTAAACAGTTCCAGAGAGGACATCAAAGACAGCATCTTCCTTGGAAGAGACCGTGGCGGCCGCCGCAAATCACCCCGCTAATTAAGCGAACAAATCGGCGGACCCTTTGATGTATGCTGTCAGGATCGTGGGTACTCTCGACTAGCGGCACACACACGACGAGGAAGAGCCCTGCTGGCGCCACCTTGCAGTGCAGTGTTCACAACTCAATATTGGACGTTCACGTGGACCGTGCAAGCTCGTCCCCATCACCTGTTGTGTGTGCGTGATTGGTGTTCCACTCAGAGAAGAGGAGCCCGACAGGACTTAAAATGACGCCGCAGAGTGCTGGACGTTGCTCTGAACTATGTAACGGTTCAACCACCACGCTCGTGGGTTGTGAAACCCCTAACCTTTCTTTGCTGTAAATATGTGTAAATAGTGCCATGAACCTGTTTTGTTTTCGTATCCTCCAACGACCTTCCTTCCGAACCCTAACAACTGGTGGCAGCGGTGGGATGCCATAAGCAACATTCCTTCCGACCCATAACAGGCTCTGTTTGGGCCATTAACATTAAAGTATGAAGAGCCAGTGTTCAGTGATATGGCCAAGAAGGCCCATTCATTTGGTGGCCTAGAAAAAGAATGTTTAAGATCTCCAGTTTTCATCATGGTTTTTCTCAGGCTTTCGTAAGGGCATGCAACAGAACAGATGCCATGTCAGGTACTAATACTCACTTTCTAGGTTTGGTGTCCTTCCCACTGTTACTGCCAAAGCGACGATGGTCTGATGACCGATGGTAAGGCTTCCTGTCATCTCTTTGCTCGGGTGAAGCAGAATATCGTCTACGGTCAGATGACCTTTCATAGTCTGCAGCAAATATGCCATAAAAGCACAAACAAGATTGCTCGCACGAGAATGACTTCAGAAATTCAGACCATTAGGCTTTAACATGTTAAATGTTCAACAAGCTTCTGGGCCCTGTTTTATCTAGATCTGATAGCAACATGACTTGCAAACCATTGTAATTCTATGTCACTACAAGACCTCGGCATTTGCATGAAGCACAACACATCAGATGACGTGAAGCAACACCATACGCCTTACAAGATGCCCTACACCACTGCAATTTACCATGCTACTATTATAAACTCGCAAGAACTTGAGGATATTGTGCTTTACTTGACACCATAACTTTGTTAGTAAAACAGACATTTCGCAGGGTAAGCCAGTGAAGATATTCAGGGCTTGTGTATTACCTGTTGCTACAGAAAAGTACAAACTACAGGAAAATAAAGTGGTCAAAGTTCCCTGTCCTACCTCTGTCACTGCGGTCACGGCTACTTGATGGAGGACTGCGGCGCCGAGAGTTGGAGTCTCGACTACTGAAAGAAGATTCCCGGTTCTTCTGCTGACGATTGCGTTCTCGTTCTCGCCTGTCTGCCTCGCGCTCATCCTCGCGACGTTTCTGTTGCTCCAGGCGAGGGATCCGGAAGACTTCCTGCTCAAGAATATGTGGAACGGTTTAGAATGCACATCCCAGTTAGACAGTCCTGAAAGCAGAGCAAATTATGAATGCGTACCTTTAATGAGCTCCATGAGTCCAAAAGCGTGGATGCAAGCTCGGAAAGATCCTTGGCCATTTTGGTGCCTTGCTCATCCTTGGGCCCATCACTCGACGTCGAGTCGCCGTTCTCAACAAGGTTTGTAGAGTCCGGAGAACAGACCACAGACCCAGTCTGAGAGCGCTGACCAGGTGCTGATGCTGGTGTCTGACCACTGCCAACAGGAAGAAGAAGAGTACTACTTAAAATCTGCATGACCAACACCCAAAGAAAAACCCACTGGGCAAACGAAGCAGGAACTCACCCGGAGCTCTCTGAGGCATCGCTGTCAGCTTCCTCACTGGTCACCTTGGCTCGCTTGTCAGGTGGTGGCGCAATGTCAGAGTCCTTTGTAATCCCTTGCTCAGCCAGCTGAGATGCCCACCGGTGCACCACTGACATCACCTTGCTGTCCTTCACCATCGTTTTGTTGGGGATGGGCAGTTGACGGAGCACCGTCAGAATCTGGCGAAAAATTGACAATGAAACAATAATCATTTGACACAACGAAACAACATTTTCTCCTCTTAATGAAAATTGTACAGCGAAGACCAATTTAAAAAATGAAACAGCTTAAGGGAAGCTTAAGAAGCCTAAAAAAGTTAATACCTCTATTATGATCATACAATATCTTCAACGTGGCATTAGTCACACATGATGTTCTGAAGTGATTAAGTGTGTCATGCACTAATGCAAAAGTTATCTGTTACACTTTGCAGTGATGCCAATAAGGTCTCCTGATTTGGAGCAATTTTCGAAGCAGCGAAGTTTTAATTTTGGAGCACTTTGGAGCAGCAAAATTTTTCATTTTGGAGCAATCTGGAGCAGCTAACTTCACATCCTGGAGGAGAAGCAAGTTGCATTTACATTCAAGGGCATGAATAATTATCTTGGGGCTTTTGTCTTCTGTGAAGAGCTAGAAATATTTCCATTCATTTCAAATCTCATGAAGCCAGTCATCTTAGGAGCACTCCCTATTTTAGCTGATGATGCAAAAATAATGGCATCATTATGATGGCCATTCTGAAAAAGTTGTTCAGTGATTATTTTCGTAGCATATAAACAGAATCCTGGTAGAATAAAACTGTGCTTCATGAAATAACATTCTATACACCTGTGTGGTTATCAGTATATATGGTAGATAAACGCTGTGACGTACAACACTACAGATACACACAGTCGTAACCGCATTTCCCTTAGATGACTCCAAGGATATAGAAAAGTTATTTTCATTCATAACCGATTATACTGCTAGCCTTGACATGATGTCATTTAGCTAGTCTCATTAAGCCAACCTCCTCCGGCACTCATTTCTCTGTGCTGTAACTACACGATATACCGTATAAACGCGTGTAAGGGCCGCACTTTTTTTTCAGGAAGTGAGGGCTAATTTTCAGGTTGCGGCCCATACACGGAACTTTTTTTTTGGTGAACTAAAAACAACGTACCAGTTAGTGAACGAAGAGTGTTTATTGCAGTATGCCACGTAGCGCTTAATCGTCGTCACTCGACGAGTCCTCTAACTCGGAGTCCGAGATAGTGTGTTGCGGAGCACCATCATTCCACAAACAGTCATCTTCGGTGCCATCCAGGCTGTTAGATATCCCAGTGACCTTAAAACTTCGGGACACAATGTCCGTCGACACCGAGCTCCACGCCGACAATATCCAACCGAGAACAGTAGCAAGCGGTGCCCTCTTCAGCCGTCCGGTCGGCGTGTGCTCATGGTTGCCGGTTGCCATCCATTCCGTGTAGAGTCTTCGGAATTAAACTTTGAATGGTCTATTCACGCTCACATCCAATGGTTGCAACATTCCTGTGAGGCCGCCTGGAATCACGGCCATGTCTGTGCCGACACGGCGCAGCTGCTCCTTCACCTTATCGGTAAGGTAGCCGCAGAAACTATCCAATACTAAAAGTGAATGTTTGGCCAACAAAGCTCCCGGTCTGTTCTGCCAAACACTTTTCACCCAGTCTAGCACCAAATCATCGTTCATCCATCCCTTCTCTTGGGCTCTAACTATGATGCCCTTGGGGAAAACTTCGTTCGGAATTCTTTTCCTTTTCAAAACAACGTACGGGGGTAGCTTCCGCTCGTCCGCGGTCACACAAAGCATCACGGTGCAGCGTTGGCGCTCAGCGCCGGTGGTCCGCACGGCGACACTCTTCTTGCCTTTTACTTTGACTGTGTAGTTCTCGGGAGAGTCAAACCACACAGGAGTTTGATCAGCGTTCGCTATTTGCGACAACAAATAACTGTGCTGATGGCGCAGGCCGATGACATGCTTGTGAAAACTAAGCACCTTGTCGGTATAGTCTTCTGGCAGCCGCTGGCACAGCGTGGTCCTTCGCCGAAAAGAGAGTCCCTTTCTTTTCATAAACCTTCGCACCCAGCCAGCACTAGCCTTGAAATCCCCGGCCGGTATATTTTTCGCACGTGCCAAGGTTCATGCGCAGCATGTCTGTAGTGAGCGCAAAACCATCGTTCCGCACCTCAGTCACATAGCGCAGCAACTCCTCTTCCAAATCGGGATACTTGCACTGTTTTCCTCGGAAAG
Organism: Rhipicephalus microplus; assembly: GCF_043290135.1. Taxonomy (NCBI): domain Eukaryota; kingdom Metazoa; phylum Arthropoda; class Arachnida; order Ixodida; family Ixodidae; genus Rhipicephalus; species Rhipicephalus microplus. The sequence continues at coordinate 292,145,623 of NC_134700.1, forward strand.
CGCGCTTTTTGATATTGGTGTTCTGCAAGGCTTTCTTCTGGGCGCACCAACGTCGAACACACTTCTCGTCAACGTCGAATTTTCTGCCGGCGGCCCGTTTCCCGTGCTCGAGGGCAAACTCGATCACCTTCAACTTATAGCCAGCTGTATAGCTATTCAGCTGCTTGCCCATCGTGCGAAAACGTAAACGCCCCGCAGAAAACTAGCTGGAGTCCCAGAGTCATTCAACGGTGCGCAAAACTCGAGCACATGGCAGGCTGAACAGCACAATGACCGAACAACGCACAAACACCAAAGTTGGTGATGCTAATGCCGATATGGATAGCGCGTTTGTATAGAAGTGTCAGAAGTTAAAGATAAAATCCTGCTTTAACCTTTAGTTGGCGGGTGTATGAACACTATTAAAAAAACTAAAAATTTTTAGCCAACTTCATGAACATATTAGCATGAAGAAAACCAACAAATTATTCTAAGGATGTACTATATGGTGATGATGAGAATTGCGTTCTCTAACGCCATCTACTGACAACGCCTGGTAGCTCACACACGCGCGCGCATTTTGAATACGCATGGGTCAAGGAAAGTGCGGATGCGGCCCTTACACACAACTTTTTTTTTTTTTGAATATGTGCTTCTTAAAAACGGGATGCGGCCCTTACACGGGTGCGGCCCTTACACGCGTGTATACGGTAACAGACTTCGTTTTCCTATTGGACTATAGACGTCCCATGCCCCTGCGGAGAGCGCGTTTCACCGTTAAGCGGACTTGCACAACAGAAGTTGCGCCGGCACTAAACATAGCATCGTAGGCTACTCAGCACGCACGCACGACCTCTGTTAATTCAGTATGATAATTTTAGGCAGCTGATTGTGACTTTGGTGGACCCGAGAACAAAATGCACATCTCTGGACACACCGGCGTAGCTATTGCCAGTGATAAACGCTTCCAAATCTGACTTTGGCACAGTTTGGCGCAATTTTCATTGATATTATCAAAATGACGCAGTAAATCTGATTCAGCGCACTTTGCCGGAGTTGGCGCAGGAGTGGGATCACTGACTTTGACCAAGTACAGAAAACTTCTCAAGTAGGCTTACACAGGTCAGGTTTTGGTACCACGAGACACGTCATGAAACACCACATTTAAAACATGAGCAAAATATCTTATAGGGGATGTGGTCAAAAGCAGACACTGTAGATATGACCTCCCCCCTTTTTTTTTCTGAAAAATAGGATGTCTCTGTTCACAGTGTCTGCACTTATGGAGAGCGCGTGCATGAGCCACACAGACATCTACAACCGTTAACATAAACATGTCAGTCCAAACACAAAATGCAACACTTTTGAAGCATTTGACAGAGCCAACTAGAAGCAGCATCAACACTTTACCTCGGCTTTGAGAGCAAGCTCGTTATCGGGAATGTCTGCCATCCAGCTCCACAGCAGCGAAAGACCATGGTAATCCAGAAACAAGCGAAGGCAGGCCGTCTCTGTTGTGTTCTGTCAGCACAAGAAAGACATACAAATCCCATTTCCCAAATAGAAATGATAGCGACATCTTGCTCTTTCACAAAATGACAGCTTCAATATCAGAATTATGTGGTGTCATGATTTCCATGAACACTGTTCGCCATGCGGTGTTTCTGTATAATGACATCAAGATTTAGAATGTATTAGTTAGCTTAATGAATCTCAGTCAAACTAAACTTCAACTACAATTATGTCAGGTCAGCAGGTCCATACTTCTCCCAATTCAAAAAATATTCAGAGGGAAATTTGTAGCAATGGTTCCTAAAAACAAATCACACTAGCTAAATCCCATGGTAGTTATTTAGCCACTCTTACAGGAACAGTACCAAAAAATCGTGCGAGACCTATTTCTGAGTGAAAACACATGAAGTGGATGGGAGACATTAGAGAGAAGAGCCCACCTTGATGATGTTCAAGAGTCGCTGCCGTGTGTCTATGTCTTCTCCTCGGACCATTAGCCTGGCTAGAAGCAATGTGTGTTCTCGATTCTTCAATCCACCACTCAACTTTTCAATCTCCTCTTCCATCTGAGCATTGGATGAAATAGAAATGCCAAGGGAATTTAGCTGGTTCATCAGGAATCAAAGAAAGAACAAAAAAAAGGGGAGGGGGATACAGCCCATTGGCTTGTAATTCTGTATGCTTACTTATGTTATCACCGATGTGCACATACACAATACAGTACACTCAATATATTAACCGGTTATGGTTATAGGCCCCGCAGTGGTCACCAATTATCCTCTCACTGAAAAAAGAACTGCAAAATGTTTCTATTGTCTTCGATATCCCTAACAAACTAATGGCACCAGAATAGAATAAAACTTAATTTTTAAGCCACACAATACCTGAACTGCAATATCATGTGTACAGGCCAAATACAAAAACCTTTTTTTTACAAAGTAGTTGAAAAGCATGCACCAAGTTCAAGATCCTGCCTAATACAGTAGAATCTCAATAATACGATTACGGTTGATGCAAATTTCGCGATGATACGAATTTTAAGGTTGGTTTGGATGAACTACATTATATAAAATACACCATGATTCGGTGTTATACGAATAGTTTCCCCAGCCACCCTGGGTGATATGAATGCCCGATTGACCGCTGCGTGCCAGCGGCACAACGCGGCAAAAACACACCGCGAGACCGACGGGAAAAAATTGGTCAGAGACCAATTTTCCTGCTACGCGATGGCATAGTATCACCTTTTTGCTTCACGGCTTTGGCTTCACCGGCTGCTCTATCTTTCAAACCACATGATGTCAACAACCAGCCGCAAATCAACATGGCGACAAAGGCATCGGCGGTGGGGCGCGTCGGCACTATTCGAACTACCCATGCGGCCCGTCAAAGCTCACAGCCTTGACAGGGACGCGGTCGTCGAGAGCCTGGTTTGGATTACGATCAATAACACCGGAAGTAGAAGAAGGTGCAGTAGTAGAGGGTCGGCTTGCCCGAACGTGTCTTGCTTTTGCATTGCCGGCTGAATCCGTCGCCGCCGTTGTGTCCGCTCATGTCATTTCGGCTGGCATGTCTTCCGAAATAACGTTCGTAAAGGTGTAAACCGTTTCTTTTCAGTGCCTTGTATGCATAATTATAACTCGGTACGAACTTCAATGATCAGGAACTGGGCAAAATGGTATAAATTCTCAAGCGGCGATGGCACCGGCGGGAATGGCATGCATACGAGGGGCAGAACGAACTTGAAAACGTTTTCGGCGGGCGCAGGCGTGGTTTTCTGGCCACGCTGGTAGGTATTTTTGCTTGAATTCTCTAATGTGAATTCTCCAGGACTCGTTTTTTTTTTTTTTTTCGTGTCGACTTCGCGGCGCAGTTTTCCGGTTGCTTACGCAGGGAAGCGAGTGAATTTCCAATGAGCTCGGCCACTTTCGCTCGCTCTGATGTCAAACTGTGAACTCGTGCATCAGCAGCATGAGCGAGGAAACCGTGGCAGTTAATAAAGTAAAGACACAGTAAACTATTTTTATCGGCGACTTTAATGCCAGAGTAGGCAAGAAACAGGCTGGAGACAATGCAGTGTGGGAATATGGCATCGGCTCTAGAAATGCCAGAGGGGAGTTATTATTAGAGTTTGCAAAGTCTAACAATTTACGGATCTTGAATACCTTCTTGAGGAAACGGGCTAATGGTAAGTATACGGGGCAAAGTCTTAATGGAGAAAGTAAAAATGAAATAGACTTCATTCTCTGTGCACAGCCAGGCACTGTACAGGATGTAGAAGTAGTTGGAAAGATCTGATTCAGCAACCATAAAATGGTAAAAGCTCGCATTCACCTAGATATAAAAGAACAAAGACAAAAACTATACTGAAGAAGCCAATTAATGAACTAACGGTGAGAGTGATAGTAGAAGAATTCAGAGTTCTGCTTCAGAATAGATTCGAGGCATCAAACAAGGTAAATGACGTTAGCGTTGATACAATGAATAACAGATGTGCACTCATTAGAAAGGACATAGGCAAACAATCCCAGGAGACGAAAAATCTTATTGTTAAGAGATGTCAAATCATGAAAGCCTCAAATGCGACAGACAAAATAGAGCTGTCTGAGCTTTCGAAGTTAACCAATAGGCATAAGGTAGCCAACATAAGAAGGTGCTTTAGTATGAAGAGAATCGAACATGTGGTATAAAAATCTGAAGAAGCCTAAAAGCTGTGAAGGCAAAACTGCACATAGGCAAGATCATAACCAATATGGATAGGATAGTTGAGGTAGCAGAGGAGTTCTACAGAAATCTGTACAGCAGCCAAGACAACTAAAACGATATCTATTTTTATTTTATTTAAGACATACTGAAAGCCCATTGAAGGGCCCAAGCAGTAGGGGCATCACGAGAAAACAAAATTTAGGCACAATACACATGATACACTGATTAAAATGGTTTGAACAAATACAGGAATGCATCAAAGTTACAAAAGTCCGCAATACACGTGGTACACTGTTGGAAATATATTGTACACATACACAAGAGTACATCGAAGTTGCAAAACAAAGCAATCAGAATTCCAAATGTTCAAAGGAGAGAATATTGGTCACAGCCGATTCAGTTAGTTTATTCCAATCTGTAATAGTACGCGGAAAAAAGGAAAACTTAAAAATATTAGTTCGAGCGCTGTACGGAGTCAGAGATTCGAGGTGTCTATGCCGTGTTTGTCGGGAAGTGAGTGGCTGAAGGAATTCCTCGGGTTTAAGTGAAAGTTTGTTATTTTTAAGCAAGAATAGAAATTTTAACCTTTGAATTTGACGGTGTGATTGAAGTGTTGGAATGCCATGCTCTTCCATTAATCTTGTCGGCGAGTCACTGGGACGATAGCTTGAAAAAATGAATCGAACGGATTTCCGCTGTATCATTTCAAGAGCATTAATATTACTTTTTGTGTGAGGATCCCAGACAGTGCAGGCGTATTCCAGTCGCGGTCTAATTATGGATGTATAGGCGAGTAGCTTAACGTTTGTTGGGGCCTTTCTAAGCTTATGTCTAAGGAAGCAAAGTTTTCGGAATGAAGCTGCACATGTGTTTGTTACGTGTTTGTTCCAGCTCAAGTTATTTGTTATAGTGACGCCAAGATATTTATATTCCGATACTTGTTCTAACGGTTGTGACGGAAGATTGTAAGGGAAGGACAGCTTATTCTTTTTGTTAGTTATGTTCCTAAAAACGGATTTTTCGGCATTGAGCTTCATTCCCCATTTTTCGCACCACGCCTGAACATAATTAAGGTTTGTGTTTAGCATTTGTTGGTCTTCAGGGCATGTTATTTTGTTGTATAGAATACAGTCATCGGCAAATAATTTAATTTTCACGGGATCACTAATAAGAAATACAAGATCGTTAATATAAATTAGAAATAATAATGGGCCTAATACGCTGCCTTGTGGAACACCCGAAAGAACAGGAAGCCGAGTAGAGGAATGATCATCGATGCAAACGTATTGGAAGCGGTTCGACAAGTAGGAAGAGATCCAATTGGTTACAAAACCTGGAAGACCTATCACTTTTAACATGTGCATTAAATGAACATGGGAAACTAAATCAAAGGCTTTTTGGAAGTCTAGAAAAATAACATCAACTTGACCAGTTTTATCAAGAACGCTAGCAAAGTCATGAACAATAGAAGTGAGTTGCGTGACCGTGGAAAATCCTTTTCTGAAGCCGTGTTGACAGTCAGATAATAAGTTGTTTCTGTTTAAAAAATTTATAATGTAGTCGGCTATAATGTGTTCTAGAAGTTTACAACAAGAAGAAGTCAGAGAGATTGGACGGTAATTAGTAAACAGCGTCTCGTCGCCTTTTTTAAATACTGGAACTATGCGGGCTAATTTCCAATCCTCAGGTACAACACCAGACAAAAGAGATGCTCGAAAAATGATTACTAAAAATTGGGATATGATTTCAGCATAGCGGCGCAAAAAAATATTCGGAATGCCATCAGGACCGGTTGACGCTTTCGTTTTGAGGCTCAACAATATGGAAAATACGCCAGGCTGTGAGACAATATCAGCTTCGCTTGTGGAAGATAATACGGAGCAAGGCATTGCATCATCAGATTTAAGAAAAATGCTATGAAAATACTTATTGAAGTTTTCAGCAATGCTATGCTTATCAGTGATGGCGATACCCTCATGTAGCATTGGTTGAATTGTTTTTTTCTTTTTGCGCAGGAAAGTCCAAAATTTATGCGGAGCAGAGCGAATAAAGTCAGGCAAGGTCTGTTCAAAATAACGTCGCCTTGCGCACACCACGGCATCTTTGAGGTTAGACTGCGCAATACCGATAATACTCGGACAGGCAGCTTTACGCTTCAAACGCTTGACTTTTCTTTTCGCGTGTAAAACATCCCGCGTGATCCAGGGATATCGTAAGAAGCAGTAACAGCACAAAGGAATCTGACATCCTACCAGTAACAACAGGGAAAGTAAAGAAATACTTAGAGGGAATGCTAAGAGGAAAAGCTGCTGGTGAGACTAAGGTAACATCAGGCCTGCGGAAAGATGGTGGAGAGATTGTGTTAAAAAACTGGCCACCCTGTATACGAAGTGTCTTGTGATATGAAGGCTACCAATATAATGAAAAAAGTGCCAAGTTCATAAAAAAGGAGATGTCAAGGACTTTAAAAAAATCAAGCCGGACAGCTTACTGTCTGTTGTCAAGAAGCTACTTACAAAAATATTAGCTTATATAGTTAAGACGACATTATAGTTCAATGAACCAGTTTAGAGCAGGATTTTATACAGGCTACTCAACAATAGTCATACTATCAGGTGATAGAGAAACGTGCAGAATACAACAAACCTCAATACATAGCCTTCATAGATTACAAGCAGGCATTTGATTTGGTCGAAGTATCAACAGTCATACAGGCACTGCGGAATCAAAGCATCAACGAAACCTATATAAACATACGGGAAGAAATCTACTGCAGTTCCACAACCACCATTGTCCTCCGCAAAGAAAGCGAGCGAATCCTAATAAAGAAGGGTGTAAGGCAGGGAGACACAATCTCTCCAATGCTATTCACCACGCGTTTACAGGAGGTTTTCAGGGCCCTAGATTGAAAAGAGATAGGAACAAGAGTTAATGGAGAGTATCTTAGTAACCTGCAATTCGCTGATGACATTGCACTGATGAGTAACTCAGAGGATGAATTACAGCATCATTACTGAACCGGAAACAAAAAGCAGAAGAGTAGGCCTGAAAACTAATATGTATAAAACTAAAGTAATGGGCAACAGTATCTGCAGAAAACAGCGCTTTGCAATAGGTTGTAAGACAATGAAAGTTTTAAAGGAATATGTCTGCTTAGGACAAGTAAAAATTACGGAGCCAAACCATGAGAGCGAAATATTTGAAAAACTAAAATCGCAAGGATTCTCAAATAATGACTGGTAGTCTACCACTATCCCTGAAGAGGAAGATGTATAATAGCTGCATTTAACTACTACTTACCTATGGGCAGAAACCTGGCAGCTTACAAAGAGGGTTCAACTGAAATCGAGGACAACACAGCGAGCAAAGGAAAGGAGAATGATAGGTGTAACCTCAAGACATTGGAAAGGAAGAAAGTGGGTCAGGGAACAAATGGGGATTAAGGATATCGTAATTGAATTCAAGAAGAAGCAATGGAGATGGGCCGGGCAAGTAGCGCATATGCAAGGGAGCTGTTCTCGCGATGTCAATACACTCACATGAACGTGTTGAGATGTTTGAAGAACGATGCAGGGAATGAGTATTGACCATTGAGGTGCGTCAGGTGGTCAGCCACGATAAACCTTATTCATGTGCTAACGTGATTAAGGTTCATGCATGGCTTCAAAGATGTGCGTCCAAGAGCAAATTTCTGGGGGCAGCATTTATTGTGGCAAAACGCTATCACTCTTTCTTTTTTGAGTCAAGAGTTGGGAAAGCTTCACGACGTCCAAACGCAGAAAAAAGATGGGAAACAGGCGGCCCACTGCTGGGCGCGCTCCAGCCAGCCAGTCAGCAGAGGGGAATCATGTGAGGATAAGACTTCAGAAAGAGAGGTGGGCAGATGAGATTAAAAAGCTTGCAAGTGGCAGCAGAAAGCACAAGACCAGGTTTACTGGCAAACATGGAGAGGCCTTTGCCCCACAGTGGGCGCAGTCATGCAGATGGTGGTGATGATAATTCAGTCAAGTTCTTAAAGCACCAAAACTGTAGAGAGTTGTGGGGTGGTTTATCGACTTGATAAAACTACTGGCGCAATAGCCTTTGTAATGTTCGGTGTAGAAGGTTGTGCTTGTCCACAGTCATATCAATTGAAGACATTCCATATGCTCATAGGATGCGGGTATAGTGAGGACTTATTAATATTCTGTATACTCATCTGTCTGCTCCTCCCTTGAGCAATGTAACTTATGACTAATGAAACCAACAGACAACGAAGCTAACAAAGGCACAGGGGGCACTACCTGTGTGTTAGAGCTGCAGTAGAGTAATTGTAGCATAAAATAAATTAAACTGAATGAAAAATCAACTTGCCGCAGATAGGGACCGAACCTACAACATACACAGGGTTCGTACAGCTTTTCAAAATGAAAATTCAAGGATATTCAAGGACTTTCCAGGACCTGTTGCACGTTTTTCAAAGACTCAAAGCAGCATGCGAAGTTGAAATTTTTCACTCTAAAATTTTCAAAAATGACCAAATTTATTGCTCTTACAATATATGGATATCACATATGTCAAAAAAGTGCGTAGTCTTAATTAACTTTTCGCACCCTTTCCCTAGGGAGAGGGCACGATGTCATGTCGGAAAGTTACGCGCTGATGGGCATCAACGCACATGTGTAATCAGGCCTTAAAGGGGTCGTGCCACAATATTTGTGGCTTGCGCGCTCTTTGCTGTAAGCTTTAACTATAGCTCCAATAAGCACGATACACGCACCAAGATTCATGTATTCTCGCTATATTATTTGTCACCTTTCTGATATGGACAATTTTCAGTTCACAATTGTGGGGACCCAGTTGTGCAAGTACATAGCAGTGTAGCTGACTTAGCCACGTGATCACAAAGCTTTGCACACGTGTCATGCTCTGTGCCCGTCAGCACACATGTGCCACACAAGCACCTGCAAAGCAAACTCGCTGCTACTTGCAGCAGCCATGATGCTTTGCCGGTAAGTACGGGGTGGAAGTCCGGAGGTCACTCAGCTGACTACAAATCTGGTGTGACATCACTAGAACTTTTGTTGCCCTTCCTGTAGAGTTGGGTCAGTGTTGGACATGCTGCCGATATCTCTCGATTAGGAGAATGAGCATTTATGTAGACTTGGGGAGTGACTTAAAATATATTCTTAAACCCACAGGGTGCTTGCTATAGTTTGAAATTTGATGGCACCATTCCATCAAGAGTGTCAGCTTGTGCTCAGATGACACTCACAGCATGCTGCTCAACAACTAAGAAGCAACATATGGGACAGTGGTTATCGTATAAACCGGACTATAGGTCGAGTGGGAATATTGGTTGACCCCCCAAGTTCAGGTTACAAAAAAAAAAAAGGAAAACAACTCAAAACTGCCGAACCACATTTATTCGCGAATTGGGCGCACCGCACCCCAATCGTCGGAGCTCCCCTCAACCACCATCCCAAGTGGATCCTATTCGTCCGACGAAGCACCACTGTCTTCCAAAGACGAGAGTTTGTTGCTGGCTGCCTCCCACAGTGCGTCGCCCTCCATGCCATCCAGCGAGTTGCTGAAGCAACATTTCCTGAAAGCCTTTTCCACCATAGAATCTGGCAAGGAACGCCAGGCGGAAAGCACCCAGCCACAAACAGTCGCAAGCGGACGCCTCTGTAGGCGGCTCGTCGGTGTCTGGGTTGTCGCCGGACATTCACTCTTGGTACTCCAGACGCACTCGGTCCTTGAGCGGCTTGTTCAGCACAACGTCGAGCGGCTGGAGGGTGGACGTCATACCACCTGGTACCACGGCGAGGTCCGTTTTCCCGCTGCCGAGGACGCGTTTCACAGCGTCGGTTAAGTGACCATGAAACGCATCCAACACCAGCATGCTGCGAAGACGCAGCAGTGCACCTGCTCGACGGTTTCACACTACTCTTATCCATTCGAGCATCATGGCCTCGTCCATGTATCTCTTTTTGTTGATGCCAACGACAACACCGGGCGGGAACACCTTCTTCGGCATTGTCTTGCTTTGAAAATGATAAAGGGCGGAAGCTTTCTAACATCTGCCGTGCATGCCAGCATGACGGTGAAGCGCGAGTGCTCGTGGCCAGTGGACAACCGCTTCACATCCTTGGCGCTGCGCTGCGTCATCGTGGTCGACGAAGGCATGTGAAACCACACGAGGGTCTCATCGGCGTTGCCAATCTGCTCCATCATGTAGTCGTTCTACTTCTGAAGCCGGTTCATGAAGCGCTGAAAGTTTATAAGCTTGTCCTCGAACTCCTCGGCCAACTTCTGAAAGATGAATGAGCGCCGCTGGAAAAAAATCCTTTGCGTCGCATAAATCGACGCACCCAAGAGTTTGGTGCACGAAACTCTTCTCTCGTGAGCCCAGCTTTTCGAGCGAGTTCCACGGCTTTCTTGCAAATGGTATCCACAGTCACTGGCAGCGAGCACGCACGAACTTCCCGCACAAAGTGCGTTAGCTTATCCTCCAGCTGCGGATGAACGGCACTTCGTCCACGAAACGACATTTTTCGGGGATTGCACATCTGCAGCTTCCCTTTCTGCACCCTCCAATAGCGCACGCTTTTTTTCCGATACACCAAAGCGGCGCTGAACAGCCACATTCCCGTTCACTTCTGCGAACTCAACAACACTGCCTCCTCATACCGCTACTCATACTGAGTGAACGAAAAAAAAATACCACTAAATGCAGCACAATCTAGAGCGGAGCGAAAACTCTGAACAGATCGGAAGCAAATCGCGAACACAAAGAAAACAGACAGAGAAAAAAAAAACTGCCTGCAATTGGATTTCGATGCTGTTATGGCCACGTCCGGCTTCTCAAGCACATGCAAGCCACATGTTGCCAGACAGCGACGCACTTTCAGCTAGACACCGCTATATAAGACAAGGGGCGACATTAGGTTAATACTTTATTTAAAATATCTTGACTTATATTCCGGTTTATACGGTAATTTACACTAATCCTGTGGATACATGTGTGTTATTTTCTAGCACCATTTTTAGTTTGTTTTAGCAGCATGCTTCCAGTGTCGAGCTATGACAGTCGTTCATCAGCACTCGTCCTTTGCCCTTTCTTTTCGAGTGTCCTTCGAGCTTGAGCGGCGCGTTGCATGTATGGGGTTGCTTGCCCTTCTTTCTGTGACATTCTAATTTCTTGCTATCACATTCACTGCTTCACCCTCGCCAGAAACTAACTATTTTTCACATGCACTTTTGCAAAATGGGATCATGTGCACCCATGACACATTACTGCTTCAGAAATAGGGAGTTAAACAGGTTCACACACTGATGTACCACATTTAGGAGGTAGCGATGTCGACACGAGAGTGCACTGCTCAGGAAATTCAAGGATTTTCAAGGATGGCAAAAAATTCTAGGCATTTCAAGGGCCTTAAAGATGCATGTTTGAATTTCAAGGTTTTCAAGGATTTCAAAGACCTGTACGAACCCTGCTACAGATAATGATTTGGTCGCGTTAAAAGAAAGTTACAGGTCAAGTCACCACCTACGGCAACTTGTTTTTTCAAGCACTTTAAATCCTTTTACCGTACTTACTCGTATAATCTGCGCACTTTCCTTCACAACTTTGAGGCCCAGAGAAGAGGGTGCGCAAATTACGTGGGGATTTCAAGAGGGCGTACGATGGCATACGAAATATTATGTCACAGTTGTATCGCACGCAATATATATATGTCTAAAATAACTGGAGCAAAAACGAAGTGTACTTGTTAATTCAGAAGATTTAGCACGTACTATAACCAGTCAGATCCGGTAACACTCGATCGAGTTGGACTCATCGATCGCGAAGTCAGATTGGGATTCATCGTCGCGGCCGCTGCCACCGCCCTCCAAAAGCGCATTGTCCTCGGTTTTGTCGAGTGCGTTCGAATGCCCCATTTTCTTGAAGCTCTTCGCAACAATAGAGCGAGAAACTAGGTCCCACGACACGACGGTACCGGCTGACTTAAACGCTCGCACATAATTGAAAAGGCTTTCATCAATGACAGGAAACTTGCATTAGAAGGCGCGCACTTTTCTGCTTTCTCGTGTACCGATCGCACCGATCATCGCACGTTGAAGTGCGTCACATTGAAGTGCTTTGTAGTGGCCCGGTTCCAGTTTTCTTCTGCAATATTTACAACAGCGAGCTTCAATTTTGCCGTATATATAATTACTGAAGCACAATGCAAAACACATCGCCCGGATGCTGAAACCTAAACTTCAGAAATCGACCATGTGTGCGTTGCAGCGCGGACTCGGAGAACAAGGGGAATGGTTAGTGCGGCAGGTCTTAGAGCTCGCACACCTCCGATGCAAAAAGTTGTCCGTGCCGTGATGCGAGCATGCATTCTTGAAGCGGTAGAGGGAGGCAAACGCTCGAGCAGTTCCGCCGACCCATCACCAGCTAGGTTTGAGTGTTCATTCACGGTATTCTAGGGACCCTAGTTCGGGAAAACTCCTTGGAAGAATGGACTGTGTACTTGCAGCCCGTTTGACTGCGCTTTTCTGCTCGGCAAGGTGCGCGCCTGTTCGAAGCATTGGAAAGTCTTTCCGTGCACGTGCTGGCGAGCTGGCTCGGGGGGGGGGGGGGGGGGGGGGGGGGACTTGAGGAGTGCAAAATATGCAAGTAAATAATTTTTTTTAGCAAAGCTGCCAAATATTAGGGGTGCGCAAATTATGCAAGTAAATATGGCACGTCATAGTCACTACACTACAGTTACAACATGCAAATTGTGTCCCCCAATACCTTCCTTAGCTTTGTCTGCTTGTTTACTTAGGCTTTATCTAAAAAAAAAGAAACAAGCCTTCACTCAATCCTCCCTCTTTGACAAATAGCTAGCAATTTGGATGATTTGTTATCAACCTTAAAAAAGATAAAATACAATATTTGATATACTTTTTAAACATAAGGTGACATTGCTTTGTCTCCCGCATATCTCTAAAGGGCAAAATTATCGGAGTTGGTTTATAAAACCAACTCCGATAATTTTTCAAGCATTTCAAGTAAACACGCGCATCGCGTGAAGAATACTGTCGCGATCAATGATTCTGCACGGTAGCGCTACAAGCTGCCGGCACGCCACAAATTTCAAGAAACAATCCCTCCCTCCTTCTAGGACTTTCGAGCCTCCGCATGACACCCCGTGCCACATCTCTTACGTGCAGAGCAAAATATGCTAAATGTGCCGTGACTGGTCGAGCAACAGCCTACGACGTCCGGTCAGTCTGCAAGCAGCTGTCCGCGCTGCTTGTTGTTCGTTGTGTTGTCCGCTTGCATGTAATATGTACGGGGCACGGCGTGTTCCCGTACGGGTTCATCGCGTTGGCAATCCTTTGAAGGCGTGCGCGCAACGCACGTTCTATACCGGCACGATTACGGCAGCCACGGTTTGCCAACAAGCACGCAACTGACGAAGTTAACGGCCGGAGTCGTGGTAAGTGTTTCAAGAGCGCGTCAGCGATGACGTATGGCACGCGAGATTGGAAGGGGCGCTCTGTGACAGGGCAAAGTGGTGTAGGAGAGGATGTCAGCGAAAGGAAGCGCAGGAGAGAGCAAAAAGATGGTCGTCATAATTTCGATAACCAAAAGCATCTGACTCCGCTGTTACTGCACCGTTTCAAAAAATTCTCATGGCTCCGTGTTTGTCGTACACTCGTGCACAATTCCCCGACAATACTGAATTTCGACCTCTGGGTGGTTTACGGGCCCTTTAGAGGCATTGAAGCCTTCTCTCAAAGCTGCTTTCACATTTCTGTCTGCTATTGCCTTGGATGGTATAAACACTACTGTGAAAAAGCACTGCTTCGATTTCGATTGATGGACAAATGTTTTTCTTTCACTGTGCAGATTTTTTCGCAAGAACCTGTACAAGCTTTCTATGTGGCTTCCTGCTACTCCTGCATGCAAGACTTTTTCCATTGTCTCCTTTTGCTCCTGGATAGTGGATGTAACACACTTTTGGGCGCAGTAATCAGTTATGCATAGTGAACTTTCCCTGTATTGGAGCACTAAAAAAAATTTACAGCATTGCGTTCAAATTATCGTTCATAACTAATACCTAACGAAAACATATATATAATAATAATTGCTGGGATTTCATGTACAGAAACCATAAACGATTCTGAGAAATGTCATAGTAAAGGGCTCTGCGAACGTCGGAACATACAGGCTTCAAGAATTTTTGCCTCCAACAAAAATGCAGCCATGGCGGCTGAGATTTGATCCAACGACCACGGTATGTTTCCACTTTTTACACATGTGGGTGAAGAAGCCAAAACTTCTTTGCATCCTACAAAACGAACAGGCCAATGAATATGCCTCCAAAATATCCTCACAAGTTGCAACTGATGTGAATGGTTGCAACACCATGCTGCAATGCCTTGCGGGTTTTGCAAGTGGTCACACACAGACTACAGTAAATATATGGCGTTTCCGAGCATGTTGGAACGTGACAGGCCGGCTGGTCTCCTGGTAAAGTTTCAGGTGTTGTGTAGATGTTTGCGTTGTGTCACAGAGGACAAGCAGGAAGGAGTTGCACAAGCGTGCCACAGACGAGTTTCTGTCATGCATCCATCCAAGTTGCTTCGTGTCAGCAGATGCCATTGCAGCCGTGTTGAAGGGAAGCGTAATTTGTTTCCGCATTGTGTGGGCAGTGGTGTGTGTGCAGTGGATCAACAGGCGGAAGGTAGTGGAGCGAGTAATCTATTTACCTCGGCCGAGCGTGCCAATAGGGAAGCTCAAGCGGTCACATATCCGTTCGTGATGGCCCAGGCAGTTTATTGACCAGACAGCCGGAGGCTGCAAGAGAAGCGCCGAGTTAGGGCGGGCCCTTGGGACATGACTTCTTCTATCTGAGCTAGTCTTTCTTATGTCAGGTAAGTTCCCAACCTTTGCCAAACTACTTGAGGCCTCTGTACGCTACAGTATGCTGCTTGAACAGGCAAGTAAAAATGGCACAATTTATGTCTACACCATGCACTGACAACTCTCATAACTAGCTTCTGAGGTTAGCCTTTAAATGTCCTGCGGTGTTCCACTAACCAAGACTGAATAAATAGGCCCTAAAACATTTCCCTCTGGTCGAAAGCAGTGACAATCCAGAAGTGAAACGAGTGTGCAGATGCCCATGACAACGATGAGCCACCCCCACCCATTAAAATATTAGGCAGCATATTATTAAACATATGAAGCACTTATTCATCTAGCTAATGAAAAAGCAGGCACATCCAACATGCTGCAGAAACTAATTGAAATGGATGGACAAGAGTACAGGTGGGCCACGGCTAAAGAAGAAACTGAGTAATAAACATGAGCATGAGATTGCTTTAAAAAGTGTTACAGTTGATTCGAAATATAACAAACCACTGCCTTATTTCAGCAATGTTTTGTTAGTGAAGCAAGAATGCACCAACTAGTCAAATGTTAAACCTGACACAGTCCCCAGTTTGGCATCAGTATAAAAAAATTTCATATATTTAGTAAAAGGAGCTTGAACAGAAACATTTGAAAAGGGTGCATATTTTGACTATGACTAACACCATGGTTTGGCTTGCTAAATGTGCCAATTTCTTGCAACAAAGTCCATCTGACTGTATTATACTTCAAACTATGCAAGACCCATGTTAATAACTTATCATTGCTCCTGAACCATGTGTTGGCATGACGAGCCAACAATAGTGTTGGAATCTATGACCTGTCACATGCATGACGTTTGCACGCCTTTCGCATACACTTGATCCATCTCCGGACCCTTAAAGGGCCTTTCCCTATGTCCCATTGTGAATTTTGGCTCAACACAGAAGTTGTAAAGCGCTGAGTCTGCACTTTGTTACCACTTGACAATGGTGCAAAGGCTGAGGAGGCAGGGCTTCCACACATTTGTGTTGTTCTTCTGCAAGTAGAGCGGCAGCATGCGACTAATCTCGGTCTTGCTCGCTCGCATCGTTAACACGTTTAGAAAATTATATACAGAACAAATATGAACATAAAAACCATTTTGATTCTTCAGTGTACATTTTGGTGTCATATTATCATACAGTATGTTTGTGGCTCCATACTGACCCACTACATTATGGACACCATGCTTACATTGGAAAATGAGTGTGCTGAAAAACCAAATTCAAAAAATTTTTGAGTTTGTACTATTTATGGAGCAGTTGGAAAAAGTCAAACTGTCTTGTTACCATACAGGGTGCATAGCGACTACGAAGAAAAAAATTCAAAGGTTTTTAAGGACTTTCAAGGCCCCAACTAAGGATATTCAAGGACTTGAGAAATAACATTTTTCTAAGACCGTAGAAAAACAACAATTTTTTACAGCATGGAAGCACATATTTTACTGTAAGGAAGAAAATGCAAGCACAATTTTCATATATGCTGGTTTCATTGCACTGTTTTCTGCTGATTTCAACATCCATTTTGCTGATTCACCTCACAATCGTACTGCACACACATACACACAAAAGGGGACTAGGTTTCATTGTACTGTTTTCGGCTGATTCACCTCACAATTCAGACGCATTGCACACACGCACAAAAGTGGACTAGGTTTCATACCACTGTTTCCTGCTGATGTCAACATCCCTTTTGCTGATTCGCCTCAGTATCTAGGACGTATTGCACACATACACACAAAAGGGGCCTATTTTCAAACAGTGGACTCGAGATATTAAGTACCTGAAGCTTCCCTTCAGGTTTTAAGTTCCGGAAACTTCCCCTTCAGGCTCTCATCCATGCCTGCAAGTTCCAGGGACTTCTCGTTTGCAGTTTTTCTTAAACTGTTGGACTTCACAATCAAAGTGATGTCGCTTGTGGCTTCCGCCCGCAGAGCGTACTTGTCGGCACAGGCTGTTAAGTCAGCGATTGTTGCTTCCAGCCTCCTCTTCTTTGTCTTGATGCTCTCTATCTCTTCTTCAATGTGGCTTCTCTTTGATGCCTTTGTCTGCTCCATCACTTGTTTTTTCGTATCCTCCAAGTAGGCCCGATAACAGTTGTGTGCGGCTGCGACAGACTTCCGCAACTCCTTCGTTATGGCAACGTTCAGGATGCCACCAGCCTTGCTTACAGCATCACAAACGATTCGCTGTGACACATACGAGATGTCCTTAAGGTTTTCGACAGAGACCTGGCGGTTGACGCTGAAGCCTCTTTCAACAGTTGCCTGCCCGTGGCTCAAGATGAGAAGAAGCCGGATAACCTTCCACAAGTGCATGTAGGATGAGTCACTCTTCAACAACTCAAGATAGAACTCGTCCAGGCCAAGAGTGTGTTTGTCAAAGTGCCGCAGGTTGTGTTTCTTTTCTTGCAGAAGTTCTGTGTATTCCCCAAGGACAGAGTCGCGCTCATGCTCACCTAATCGACCAACTGCAATAAGTGCGTCTAGGACCTTTCTGAAGCCTGCAAGGCAGTCATCTGGCTTTGAGGCCATTTGACGGGGATCAAGAGATGACAGGTTCCTAACCAGATGGTATGTCAGTGGGCTTTTCTCCAGAATCTTTTTGGTTGTGCTTACAAGGAACTGTTTGCATTCCATCCTAAAGGCAAATACATCTTTGGCGCTCACCTTCGCGGCTTTGAGTACTTGTTCAGCAGCGTGCCCAATATCAACTTTCTCTGATGATACATGGTTATTTGGGTCTGCGACGTCCATCTTCAGCATGCCGACAACTCCTGTGGAAGTGGACAGCACCGAGCACTTCACGAATCTCGCGAGAAGCTTCCTCACGAGGCACTCGAGATCTCTTTTCAAAAAGAACACCAGTGGTTTGTCCAGCTGATATTCCGTGAGGAACGGTTTTAGAATCATCGCGATGCCCAGAGCAAACTTCAGTTTGGCCAACAGCAGTGGGTCCTGGCAAAAGTCGCTGAGCTGGATGAACGATGCACACTTTGGCAAGTTCACCTCTTTCTTTTTTGCACATGCGACATACTTTTGCACGTCACCCCAGAGGGTTATGGCACGTTCAATGACGGGAACATTTTCTACCCAGCGATGAGAAGCGAAGTTGAGAGGAAATGTTACTTGGCCTGTCACAGTAGAGAAGTCTTCCCTTCGCGCTGGCGCATCATGAAAAATGGCACTGAGGCTTGAAAGGAGATTCTCTAGGCCCCACTTGCTGGCAACAATGCCCGCCCTGTACGCGTTATGTATGGTATGAAGTCCGCAAGTGCCCAGGTCCAAACACTGAACTTGATGGTTCTGCTGCAGGTATTCCTGCATTCCTCTAAAACACTTCAGGTTTACATTGGGGCCATCCATTGACAGCTGAACAGCTCTCGCCAGCGGCAAATCTGCCAGGGCACCCAGAAGCTTCTCTTGAAGGTCTTCGGCAGTTGAATGTCCCATGAACACCGACGTATAAAGCCTCGTGGTCACTTGCTCGGGCATTGTGCTCCAGTAGCGCACATGAATGTCCATTTGTTTCCTCTGCAGGTAGTCGTTCAAAGACTCGTCGAACAGAACGGTGTAACCGTCCGACTGCTCCAATTCGCGTTGCAGGCACGAGAGAAAAAACGGTCTCAGACCATGGCACACCACGTATGCAGATTTCCTCTCACTGCAGGAAAATGCCTTAGCGATTTCACTGTCCGGGAACATTTTCTTGAAAAGGTCCCCCGTATGTGCGGACGATTTGTAGGAGTAGTGCGCCGTGACCATTTTCAGGGTCCACAGTATCCCCGCGTCGACCACACTCTAATGAGCTTTGCACAGGCTGCTCACATCCGACGACGTTGAACTTGAAGGAGTTGGCTCGACGCGTTGCTTCTCAACAGCTGTGAAGTGGCTCCGCACAGTAACATGAGCTGTGGTTGCTGTCATGTTCTCCACATGCTTTGCGCTTTTCATGTGACTTTTGAGGGCAGACTCCCCCATTGACGACACGTCGAATGTTTTTGCACATACCTTGCACTTAGCTCGATGCGAGTTCGATGTGTCCGGAGAAATCCACTCTTTATAAGCAGCACCGGTTAACCACGCGTGCTGGAAGTTGCATTTTCCCGGCATATTGCAGCTGCAGAAGACGACTTGGACTATCCACAGACCATGTTTCCCACTACACCGGTAGGGTAGGCTTAGCTTTGGTCGTCGCTACCGCTGCAACCACGCCAGACTGTCGTACTGTGCAGTAGCTACAGGAGTGGATTGGATTGGATGCCTTGCTGGCTCCAGTACATAGTTGCCAGGCGTTCAAACGGAATTCGCTAAAACTGGCTGAACCGAAGCCTATTGACGAGATTCAAGAAAATTTAAGGACCTGAAAAAATTCAAGGGTTTTCAAGGCCTTGAAAATGCTATTACCGAATTCCAGGGTTTTCAAGGGTTTCAAGGACCGCTACGAACCCTGGCCATACTGCCAGAAAGGGAGAGCATCATCCTATCAGCCATGTTGCAGAGTGCTCTGAACACAGTTACTAAAATGTTGAAAACGTTGTGTTTTGCCATGTGTGATTGTTATGCAGTTAACCACCAAAATGAAGCTAGACGAAATCAGAATGAAGCCCATGCTCCTTCACCAATGTTTCCAGTATTTTTTTTCATGGCTGGTTTAGTATTACCATCGTTACTTATTGGGTAACACTTGTGCACCAGGGATTATTTTTTCTACCTTTAATTAAAGGGACACTAAAGGCAAATATGAAGTCAATCTTGATTTCTGAAACTGCAGTCCAAAAACCTAGTAGTGCTACTTTCGTGTCAAGGAAGTGCTTTTTTTAAAAATAAAGTCATGTTTTCGTGGTCCGCATCGCGTTAGCGCACTTTGAATACCTAAAAGTGGTCCATCTCACAATGCTGTTGCCGTGCACAGCACTGCATGGCTTTACTGCGCAGCCGCCAACACTAGTAGCAGAAGAGCAAAAGTAGCAAGAGCCACAACAGCAACAACAGCCATTGAACAATGTTTTGCCATCTCTGAGGCCATGGTTCTGCTTGCTTGGTTCAACTGGGCTCTGCTAGATGGCACCACCTATCCAGCATAACCGGGCAAAAACAATTTTTGAGCCACTCGCAATATTCCCCATAATAACGCCAGGAGGTTCTTGTTTTTTTTTTAAGTCAAGCGAAAATGAACAAGCAGCATTTTATTATGTGTCTTAGTGCATGGAAGGTGCTTTTTTATTGCACCTAGTTTGATTGCTAGTGAATAACTGCAGTCGGCCGTTTTCATTATCGGGATCATTTCCAAAATATCCCACTCATGGGGCCCGTCATGTGGCACATTTAGCTTAATTTCTCAGTTAGTAGTGCACTGCTGGTTATAATATTGCCGTTTTAGACGTCACATATTGAGCTTTCATAAATTGTTATTTGCCTTTAGTGTCCCTTTAAGCATGAATAAAAGCCATATCTGTGATGTACGATTCATAAATATGGGGTTGCAAATCTGCGAGTCGCAACCCAGAGATATGCATTGATTGATTAATAAGTGGGGTTCAACGTCCAAAACCACCATATGATTATGAAATACGCCGTAATGGAGGGCTTCGGTGATGTATGATTCATAAATATGGGGTTGCAAATCTGCGAGTCACAACCCAGAGATATGCATTGATTGATTGATATGTGGGGTTTAACGTCCCAAAACCACCATATGATTATGAGAGACGCCGTAGTGGAGGGCTCCTGAAATTTCGACCACCCAGGGTTCTTTAACGTGCACACAAATCGGAGCACACGAGCCTACAACATTTTCGCCTCCATTGAAAATGCAGCTGCTGCAGCCGGGATTCAATCCCGTTACTTCCGGGTCAGTGGCGAGCACCTTAGCCACTAGACCACCACGACGGGGTACTCGGAGATATACAAGGCACCATACAACCACCTCTGTGAAGCTTGGTGTTTCTTGAAACAGTAGTGTAGCGCGTGTTTGTTGTGCCCTGTGCAAAGCATTACTGCTGATGTGGTAGAGGAAATCGCAGAGGTGCTGTTGGCAAAGCATTCTTGTTGAGCTGCATCCACATGAGAGGCAGCCAGAGACTACATTCATTGCAAGTGCCCTGGTAAGTGGTAAGTTGAGCTTAGCAGGCCAAAGTATTTACTTGATGTGAACACATAAAGATTCAAGCGTTACCATTTTGGCATTACAGCAGGTTGCATCCTCATTTCTAAAGCATTGCAGAAACCAGATCTCTGTATTTCTGCAGAATGCTGTCTAAAGAAAGCACCGCCTTTCGGAAAGTTGCTGCAGTTTGATAGTAAAGCATTCCCATGAAAATAATAAAACCACGACACACAGCAGACAAAAAAAAAATTCATGGATGAATGAGAATCATCACTGGTATATATCTTGGAAGAAGCATCTGAATAAGCGAAGACTCATCCTTTTCGGCAGCAAGGAAGGAGGCGATTTCGTTGGCTCATTCCAACTATGCAAGCTTATCAGCAGCATTGAACTGATGACATTATACTACGCGATGCACAGTCTGTGCTACCAGTCGACAGTTTAATTGGCACCACAACCGGTTCTCCCCATAAGTAATGCCATATTAAACGTGCCCTGATAATACCACATCCTGTGCATTGTATGTAAGCTGTCATATACGGAGCCTAATTCAAAGTCTGTTCTCAAGTACCCATACAAGTAGCCTTGTTAGAGGCCACCAAAGGCAGTAAGCAAAATACACAACACATCCAACACAAAGCTTAAACAAAGTTGCATGTTATCCATAGTCGCCAAAGCACGAGAAAATACATCCACATTCATGTCAATTATGTCAATATTCTATTGTTTGGAAGCAGGTCTGTGTCCAAAGTAGTGCTGCTTTTTAGACGTGCATTTATACGATAAGACCCTGTTCCAAAACAACAAAATAGTAAACTAAAGGAAGTAAAATTGTTGAAATTTATATTTAACATTTACAGATAGAATTTTCCCACACACAAAAAAATAATGTATTTACTGCCTACTATGTGCCTGCCCAGCTGTAGTGATGGACTCCTAGATCGGGGTGATGAATTGATTCACATAAAAGAATCTGGAATGCTAGGTTTAATTTTTGTATGTAGGGTAAGCCGTCTATATCAATGAGCCCATAACCAGCACCACAAACCAGGCTTCACATTAAAGTTTGTACCATGCAATGAAAATCTGTTTCCACTGTATGGTAAAACATAATGAAACAGTTGCCCCATAAGTGCTCTGAAGCGCACAAATGGTAACATCACACTTCCCAATGATCATTGCAAACCGTGACAGTTGATATACTAAACGAACCCACATTTCATCCATTATTGAAAAAGCATTGCTGGACACATTTCTTGATGATGCATATACAATTTTTTTTTCTATGTTAACTAAAAAAACTGAACACCACTGCCCCATAGAATATGTGATTTGTGTTGCATTACGTTCACACATTTTGCCAGTTGAATGCCCTAGAGCCATAATCAATATAACTAAATGAAAATTACTTTTGCAAAAGTTCAAGGAATGCTGCTAAAGACTCCGAAATAAATGCATCAAAAGCAAATAATTGCATTGTCATTGCAGTGAAGCAGCCTGCCAAACGCAGGCAGTCAAATTTGACTTGTCAGACATGGGCTCATGCCTCAGATGCCGGCTGCTTGATCATTACAAGTCTGCAGATACTGGAGCTACCACGAATGCGATCAATTGCATTGCTGAAAATTTGCACTTTCACCTTTCTCACACACCAAATCAACTGCGAGTAATTGTAACAATTTTTATAGTTGAAAAAGAAAATGAAACATTAGGCTAAAGATTTTTTTAATGCACCCACACTCTTGAATGTGACTGCCCCTGCCGTCTATGTCTATATGTAAGCGTAATGAGCATCAATGAGCTGATGAACATCATGCAATCTGTAAGCAAAAATTCATTAGAGTGAAAGAAAAAAAGCTTCGCAAAAGCTTTGCTATATATCTACAAACATGAGTGTTGGATCCGCATAATTTTGAAACTCTACCCTACATTTAAGGGAAGTCATAGAGTTTAACATTATTGCACAATTAACAATTACCGTCCTGCAAATAAACAATAAGGCCTTGGTACGACTGCATCTTTTTTTCTCACTTAACCAACGGGCAAAGAATTGACCAATGGCCCTTTGATCTAGCAAACATTGGCTAATGAGCCGTTGTATATTTTCTGCATTGATTGATGCAAAGTTTATCTTTAGCACAAAACCAAATGCGTCATACTTTTCTGCCTGTGTAACACAATAGCAAAAAAAAAAAAAATATCTTCCCATCTGTGTTTTAATAGCCCAACATTTTTTGCAGCATATGCCTGCATGTAAAACTTGACCTGTAGGAATACTAAGGCCTAAAAAAAAAAGAAAAATGAAATTATAATAAAAAGAGATGTCCTTGATCAGCAATTTCACTGTGAAGCCTAGTAGCTTTTTGGCAAACGAATAAAGAAGCTTCTGTCATTCCTTTTGTTAATAAACTTTGATGAGAGTTGGCTGTTTCTTTTATGTTCCTTTTGGCTGTTTCTTTTATGTTCCTTCTGCTACATTTACATTGTTTTCGAGGAAGTTTTCTCGACAAGGTTGAAGAAAGAAACGTAGGGTGCTGCCATGGACTCACCGCCAAGTCCTCCACCGTGTCTCGCTTGCGCTCCTCGACCCTCTTAGCGGACGCGCTGGTGCTGCTACTGCTGGTACTGCTTGTACTGCTGCTGGTGCTGCTGCTGGTTCGTTTTGGAAGCTGGCTACGGCCAGACTTGAGCGTCATCTTCGTGTCCTCCCCAATGTAGCCACGGCAGTTGCTAGACTCGCAGTGGCAGCGCTGCGCCTCTTTGCTAGAGAGTGAAGGGATGACAGGCATGGGCAATGCACACATAAGTACTCCAGCTTGTGCCATAAGCCACGGCTTACTCAACTGTGTTTACAGAGGTAGCCATAGTTTGGAATGGTTATTATTTTGCCGAGAGCTTAAAGTAAGCACCGATAAGATAATTATACCAAAGCACAAATAGTAAATCTCTACCATTTCCCTTCAAACCTCCCCTTTTGTTACAGAGTCTATGCTCTTTATAACAAACCTGCATACAACAAACTTTGCGATTCAACGGTCCATTATTCAGCCTAACTTTAAACTGTGCATTAAATTAACGAAGCAAAGTTTGCTTTGAAAAGACTGCAGTACAGCAGACTATTGGCTACAGTAGACGAATTTTGCAAAATTTTTCTTTGAAATTAGGCTCATTAAGTGCACTTTTGTGCTGTTGACGCGGGCCAACAACAGCCTTGACTATGCCACTTTCTGCGTGCTGACGCCGCGGTTATTTTAAATTGCGGCTGGTGGCTTCTGCCTAAGTAAAGCCTCCAGCCAAGCCAGTTTGAGAACACAGTCATGCCGATGGTAGAAGTGTCGCAGCTGACTGAAATGCGGCACGAAGTGTTTGCATCATTGCTCAAGTATACTCGCCAATCTCTTATCACAGCTTCTTTTTCAAGTGAAGAGTAAATAAGTTTTTGTTTGTGTATTGTGTTAAACGTTCGTCACTCAATGCGGTAACATTAGGCACTGCGACCAAAGTTTTTGAAGCAAGGCCAATGCTCCTACAGTACGTTCTGGTGCTCCAAGCAGGTGAGTTCTACTGTAAAACTAGGATATTAATGTGAGAAGGGCCTTGGTGCTGCTCAGTTTGGAACTGCCAAACCGACTTCGAACCATCCAGCCTGCCAATGACATTGCATGGCAGCAACAGCTCCCAGCGGCCAATAGGAGAACCAATTTAGGTAAATGTGCCTTCCCATTCGCAAAAATAAAGAATTTATTCTAAGCCGATAAAGTGGCTGAAAAGGCGTGCTAAACACTGCCGTATTTACGAGATTCAAAGCACTCTCAGTTTTCACTAGAAATATTTAGAAAAATATTTTGCTAGCAAATCTAAGCACCTCTCCTGCTTTTTTTTTTTTTCTTTTTGCGAGCATAGTGCTGCCAGGACTGCCTGCCAAGCGCGCCCTCTCGTCGATGTTGGAAGCCGCGATGTGGTATGTTGCTAGGTTCACACAAGACATTGCACACTAGACATGGCGGCCCAAGAGTCGGCAGATAATCCAATCCAATCCTTTGGTCCGGTTAGGTTGCACTGGCATGAGCACGTTTTTTTTTGTAAGTTTTTTTGACAGCCCCGACATCGGTCAGAATGAGTGTAAAAAGGGTTTCCTACAACTTGAAGTTTGAGTGAGCTGCGAGATGGAGTTTGCCGAGGACAATGGCAATCACAGTGCTGCTACAAAATTCGGCATGGACCGAGCCCGCATCATCAGGTAGAGGAAGCAGCGGTTCTAGATTCTCAAGGGCACCGCGACTCTCAAGACATTTACGATCCCGCAAGGGCCGACACACTGAACTCTAAAGGCTGGTGCACACCGGCGACTAGCAGCGGTCGCGCGACCATTTGTGACTGGCGACCAAAAAGCGCCTGATGTTCACACCGGCAGGGGCTGCATGCGAGTGGCCGGAAGTCGCAAAAGCGGACAGTCACACCGGATCTCGTTATCAGCGAGAACTCTAGAGACCGGCGCCGATCAGCTGATGATCGCCAGCTGAATGAGCGGAGCAAACCGGGCGCACGAAATTTATTGTTTTTGTCCGTTCTTGCACAGCGTTCCCAACAGCATCAAGTTCAATTCAAGGGAAGAACAAGACATTGTCATGGTGCTGATGCGCTGTGCCATGGTGTCAGTGCTGGCATCACAGATGCCTCTAAAGAAAAAAAATCCAGTAGTGGGTGTGACCGTCCTTTCGATCGCGGGAGTTGACCGGCCATGCAAGCCGCCTGCCTCCCGAGCTTCGCTGAGACGACGAGCAGTATTTCCGAGAGTCGTACGTATTCAGAAACGGTCCTTGAATTTAAATTGACTTGCCACAGCTTACAATAAAGCACAAACGTGTCTCAAACGCGGTGTCTTAAGTCATTGCCAAGGCATGAAGCACGAATGCGTTCCAAACGCGCTGCATTGAAGGCGGTGACAAATCCAGTTCAAGACAATAAAACGTTTCTGAATACAGGAAAAAGATAGTGCACAATTTATTTTCATTTTACTTTGACGACGTTTACCTTCTTATGAATACCGCCACGTAAATTCAACACTTTGCACGAGCTGCTGTGCCCCGCCATCTCCAAGCCAAGTATTTCGTGGTGGCCATGGTGCCACAGACCCAGAGGAACGCACTCGTTTGTATCTGGCGGCAGGAAGCCAGCACAATGGAAAGACAAAAGAACAAAAATTGAGCATTGCTAATTGGTTGCAGCAGCCTTGGAAGCCACTAGTCAAAGCAGTCGCTTTGCGACCGTTTGCGACTGTGACCAGTCGCAAATGGTCACGTGACCGCTTCTAGTCGCCGGTGTGCACCAGCCTTAAGAGCAAGTCCGCAAGTTTCAACGCATTGAGGTCGACGTAGTCACAAAGTCATTCAAGAAGTGTTACATCACGAACAACTTGGACGGTACTGAAGACAATCTGCTGCGGGACACCGAGATTGGCGGTTTAAATGGTTTGACAGACTCGAGCGGAGCGACAGACTCGAGCGGCAATGACAGTGACTGACCTGCTACATGAGTGGTGGGTTCACTGTGTGAATCTATTTTTCCTTTTATTGCTTTCGAATTAAAATGTGATTTTTCGCATCACCCTCGTTGATATTGTCGCGACGTGAAGACAGAGGTCGTATTTGAAGACGCTGAGAAAACAGCAGCGGGCCGGTCTTTTTATTAACCGCGCGTGCAAGAGTTCGTCTTTCTCTTTCTTGCGTTCTGCATAAAAGCGTGCAGGTGCGCGTATGCACTGTCGCCTTCGTCTTTTTCGCGGGACGCACGTGACAATATGTTGTCATAAAAGGGGGTTAAAGCTGTGCGTTCATTTTTCGAATCTAAGCATTCCCCTGAACATTTAGTACCGCGATTGCGAAAAAAAAGGGGGTGCTTAAAATAGCGTAAATAAACAAAATTATCGGGCTATGCCTGGCTGCAGTGCAGAGATTAACCCCACTCGCTCATTAATTAGAGCTCGCACTGCAATTTTGTAAATGGCTGCTGGTGATTCAAGCCTTTCGTAATGCTGTTGCACACATTCAGCATGGATCGACAGAACTAGCGTGCTCTATAGTGCTGAGGGAAATTGAAATGATAGTCAGGCGGCAACGTGCAACCCCCTCCTCCCAGCCCACCTGTCCAGCAGATTTAGGATATCACGAACTTCGGACGATACGGACCCATTTCGCCAGATTATGACAATCTGTTGCAATGAGAGCAGACTGTATTACAGTGTAGATATCCAAAAGCTAGCATCCTTCACAACCCAGCAAAGTAATGATGAGAAAACTTGACTCTGTATCATTGTATGCAAAGCTAACTCAAAGTGCTTCACAACTAATACACCCAAAAGTACACCAAAGCTACTTTAAAGGAACACTAAAGAGAAAAATGATATTTCAACGCCCAGCTCTGGGCCGTCCAGCAGGCTGGAGATGCCGCCAGAGTCCGGGCACTCAGTGTCGCCACCTGAAGCCACCAAGCCCAAACTACCGGCCCACTGTGTGTATCAATAGTCTTTTCTCTCTCTTTCTCTCTCCATCGTTAGAAAATTGTTCTTTCGCAACTCCAAAATGACGACGCTTGCTGTGAGAAGTTGAGTGTGCAAAAACAAAATGCAGCAGGCAACAAGACCACAAAATTCTTGCGCCAACTGCCATGATGTCTTACAGTTTGATAGCATCTGCTCGGACCTACATAGTTTCTCAGTAAAAATTGAGTACATGAGACTCCAAGGAGGCCTGACAAGTTCCTTTGGAATCCAGAACAACACACTCAAAGATTTCAATGTGAAATTCAAAAGTACAACTTTGACCTTCATTTTCTTTTCTAATAATATGTCTATGATGATGAAATTAATGACACTAATTAGAGTTCACAGAAACAAATTTACCAGTCCAAACAGACTCACTGTATCACTTCAGTGTCCCGTGACAAGATTCATTACAACCTAGCACTTACCGTATATACTCGTGTAAGGGCCGCCCTCGTGTAAGGGCCGCACCCCAACTTTGAAAGCGGATATTTCGAAAAAAAAAAAACAAAAGTTCAAAATGTCCCGCCAGAAAAGTGTAGTTAGTTCATTTACAGCCAGATGGCGCTGCACGCTTTTCCGCTTTTATTCTACTTCCGCCGACGCGCCGACCACGCTGTTGACAGCGCGCCGCCATATTTGCCTTGTGCGGCCTCTTTGTTGGCATCGTTCCTAGCATCGTGTCGATACGTTGGCAGCGCGACTTCAGATCGGTGTCGTCGGTGTCACTTTGTTGGTTGTAGTGAACCCTGCAGAAGCCAGCGCACGTGACGGACGATGGGCCGGCATCTGAGATCATTCACTGCAGCATTTAAGCTGCAAGTGATTGACTATGCCGAGGAGCACGGGAAGCGGGAAGCTGGACGAAAGTACGACGTCGATGAGAAGCGCGTGCGTTACTGGATGAATCAGAAAGATGCCCTCGCCGCTACTAACAGGAGCCGAAAGGCGTTTCGCGGGAAAAAGTGCAAGTACCCGCAACTCGAAAGCGAGCTCGTCAACTACGTCGTCGACACACGAAGGGACGGCTACGCCGTATCGACTGACATGATACGCGTCAAAGCCCTCAGCATCGCTCGCCACATGGAAATACCCCCGGCACAATTCAAGGCAAGTCGGGGCTGGGCTACGCGGTTTATGAATCGTAACCAGCTTTCTATTCGGCGCCGAACGACGATTTGCCAAAAACTGCCGCGCGAGTACGAAGACCACGTCATTAAGTTTCATCGCTTCGTGAATGCTCTCAGGAGGGAGCATGAATACGACCTGTCCCAAATTGGGAATGCGGACCAGACACCTGTGTGGTTCGATGCACCGGAAAGCACCACAGTGGATTTAAAAGGTGCGAAAAGTGTGTCTGTGCGCACGACTGGTGCAGAACGCCAAAGGTGCACTGTGATGTTGTGCATCACGGCAGACGGCAGGAGGCTTCCGCCGTACGTCGTATTTAAAAGGAAGACTCTCCCAAAAGAGAAGTTCCCTCAGGGAATCGTCGTACGTGCGCAAGAGAAGGGCTGGATGTCCGAGGAACTGGTCGTTGACTGGATTAAGACCGTCTGGGCAAACAGACCTGGAGGGCTGTTACAACGGAAAGCCCTCCTTGTTTTGGACAGCTTTAGGGGCCACTTGACCGACCGCGTCAAGAACCGAGTTGCCGCAACTCGTACGGACTTGGCCGTCATTCCCGGTGGCCTGACGAGTGTGCTGCAGCCGCTCGACGTATGCGTCAACAGACCATTCAAAGTGGAATTTCGCCGATGTTACTCTGAATGGATGGCTGGAGGCGTCCACGAGAAGACCCCTACAGGACGGCTGAAGCGGGCGTCGCTCCAACAGGTGTGTGAATGGATTTTGAATGCGTGGCGTGCCATGTCAGTAGAAGTAGTTGCTAAAAGCTTCAAGGTAACGGGAATTTCGAACTCCATGAACGGCACCGAAGATGACCGTCTCTGGGAAGACGCGGACGCCGAGGCGAGCTCCTCCGAGAACGAGGACAGCGAAATGGAATCCGAATAAAAACATTTCTGGCATGTCATTTGTGACTCTTGCACTCTGCTACTGTTGCATAAACAGTACAGACCTTTGGCCTGTACTGCCTGTACTAAATCGGCCTGATTCGTGTAAGGGCCGCACCTAGCAAAATTTTCGAAAAAAAAGTGCGGCCCTTACACGAGTATATACGGTATACCTAGTATAAGCAAATTAATGCATCAAAATGAGTTCCATGATTTCCTAGCTTTTTTTTTTGTGTGTGTGTGTCAGATTTTGGCTTCATGCTAAACTGCAGAACTCTGCAGCCATTATGTTTAGCGTGTCGCGCTATTCTTGCCTTGCACTGTTGCTTAGCGGGTAGCAGATCACATGGGATTGAGAATGGCCTTTGCTGCAGTCCTGCAACACTGTGCTGGAGGCAAAGTCATATGAAGATGAGACCATTGTGCTTTTTGAAATGCTGATATGTACATAATATGTACAAGCCTGGCGCTGATCTTTTGCCATAGTACCCATTATAATGATCTTGGGAGAACATATTCCTCAGGGCAAGAAGTTATGCATTAGCATTATTTTTTCTCTCTAAGCAGCGTAAACATGGCAGCACCAAATACAAGTTATACACCTAGTGAAACACATAGCCCCCAAAAGGCTTGGAACAAAAAGGGTAGGAGGTGATAAATAAGCAAATGATAAGAAATCGTAACACACCCGTATCTCTGGAACTGGTAGTCGAATGTCAGCTCTTCACCAGCTCTCAGTGGTCGTCTCGTGAAGAAGCCAATCCTGAGTTCACCATTCACTGTCCACTGCAAGCCACATTAAGTGTTCTAAAGCTCCTACATAACTCAGAGAACACATGCTTGGGCTGTGGTGAGAAGAAAAGATAGGTCAACAAAGTTCACACATTCACTGAGCTCCAGTGAAAGCATAATGTCCCCTTTTATAGAACCCTCTTAAAAATGCCTTCGATTGAGACAAGTGCTTTCTAAGATTTATAATGCCAAAGTAACTTTCTGGGGATCTTACGAAATGAGATTTACAACAGGCAATTTTTACCTGTTCTATTCTCCCATGTTGCATCCTCTTGGAAGAGCACAACTTTTATACCGGTGTCACATGGCCACTTTAGACCGCAATCTGATTAATCAGGATCAAAGTTTTGTTATTATCATGATTGGCTCCTTTACAAAAGAAGCAGGAGAAAGCCAATCACTTAACAAATTTGATGCCAATAAAGGCATAGTCGTCATTAGCAGTACACAGCACGACACTGGTACTACATGACATCGAAATGCAGATTTTTGCCAACGAACAGTAACAGCAACAAAAAAAAAAGTGCTCTGATCAAGACATTCAGCCCATGGAAGCCTGAACTGAGCATTCACTGAATGTCAAGGAAGCATGCCTAATATCCAGTCACTGACACTGACAACTACCGATTCACAGCCATAATCTACTGTTCGAAAGGAATGTGTGGGAAGAGGTCAACTATGCACTTTATTTGTCAACTACCTGCACTGCCCACAGATATAAAATTCAGCAGAGCTGACCACAGCTCCATCTTCAAAACATATATAATGTGTTTTGTAGCCAAGCCCAAAGTGCGGCTCAGGACCCATTTAAAGTAACATTCTTTTTCAGCAATAGGTGCCTACCTGACAGCAGCAATTCCACATCCCTCTCCCTTTAAATCCTTTAATGTTATGTGGAGAGCTATCAAGGAATAGCTTTCAAACACCACTCACAGGCTACTGAAAGCACCTTATAACATAAACAAGTAGAGCTGCACACACTTCCCTTACCATTTAGTTTATGCTGTATATGTATGCTACGTTAATGAACATTATTCGGAGAGTGTAATGCAGATATTTTGTACAATCTTAACACTTAAATATAGTAGAACCCATAGCTCCCACTAAAGTGCAAACCATCCTGATATCAATGCTTTTGGCATTGTTTACTATCAGTAAGCTTTGATTCCCTATAAACTTGACTAATACTGCTTCACAGTGCCTAACAAGTCAAGTTGGTTAGACTGTCCAGCTATGTCTAGGCCCATGTTCTCAGACCGATTTTCCGAAGACAGGTCAGCTGACTAGTCTCCCTACAGTTTTGATTGCTGGTCTTGTTTCACTATCACAGGCTTTGCCGGCCTATGGTGACCGGGCCACCTGACAACACTGCCGGCTCCCGACTGTACCCGATAGTCTGCTTCTGTGTCTTGTCTGGATCGGTGTCATATCGTTCCAGTGCACACGCTTGCGCTACTCCGCCGACTTTGACAATTCGCGATTTGTTCCATGTTTAGGTCCTGCTCATGTTTGCTTTGCCCTCTGCTACGCATACCCTAATGTCTGTTACACAGAGAACGAACCGCGAATAAGTCGGTAGGGCCATACAAGCCCACCAGCACAACAATGCGATTCTGCGACCGCTGCGCCCGCAGGCCACTTTCCCCAAGTTTTCCCACACGTGAGTTGCGCATTTCATGGACCTTTCCTTCACGGACCCAACCTGCCTTCTTGCAGCGTATATTGGTTTTCAAGGTCACCTTCTTGCAGTATGCTTCCCTCTTTTCACATAATCGCAACTTCTCCGCATGTCTCGCAAGTCTGCTTTCCCCTCTTTATCGCAACTCCTTCGCCCGTCTGCACCGCTCCGTGACGCCAGCCACGATTGCTCGAATTAAGAAGTATCCTTTTCTGGCTAGACACAGATTTAGAGCAGTTCCATGTGTCCTGGCTAGTATTTCATGCGTGCGCGTCTTGCTCTGTTGGTGTTTGTGTGTGGTCAGGATGGCGAACGGGATGCTTTCCGCACATTTTCCTGCCGCTCAACACAACACTAAAAGTGCAACCGCATGGCTTGGATGTAAATTGCTTAATTATACTTAGTATAGGCGCCGTATTGTGTAGCGCTTGCTAATAGCTGTTGACCGCCTGTCAGCGAACTTGCCACTTCGGGTGTCCTTGCATTCAGCTGTGATGGTAAATGCTTTGTGGGCAGAGGCAATGACAACATGTGTGCGAAACTGTTCTCATGAGGTCGACTTCGTTGACGTTGAACTCCATGCCGAGTCTGAAGCTTCGGAACAGGACCACTCCAGCGGCGATTTGGGGCAGCACGTTGTCGTCTCCGACATGGGATGGCGGGACATCTTCTGGGATGATTTCATTATGGCCAATATGAAGCAGACTCTGCGGAACCGTGCACGAATGAGGGCATTGTGAATGAAGTGCACGGCAAGAGCGACTTAGTGGACTCGAATGATGATGACGACAAAACTTTGGAGCCAGTGCCCGTGAGCGTGCCTGTTGCAATTGGCTACATTGAGAACCTCAGGCAGCTTGTAATATATGCCAAGGGCCTTGGCAAAGAGCACGCTGCAGCTTAAAAAAAAAAACTCGAGACGACCCTTATCACTTCTGTTTTTCGAAACATGTGCATTAAAGATTTTTTGCGAAAAAATGATTTTGTATTTCATTGCAAACATTTTAAAACTGTGTTTCATTTACTATGACCTTCAGGAATACAGCGAACGGAAGCCGCATCACGCTCAGGTTCGTTATAAGCGGGCTCAACTGTAGTACCAATTTGAATGACACAGTGCCCCATGCTGTCTACTCTTTATGGCATCAGATATAAACAATTCAGTCTAATTTTCCTCTATGTATACGTGTGTTTAGGTATCAGTGGGCTGAAATACACATAAAGACATTAAAGGATATTTAAGAGGAGATGTGGGTCGAAAAACCAGAGTTTTCTTCAAAATTACAGATTTTCATTTTCGCCTGTTTAGATAAAATTAGTACCTCTACTGTCCTGAAAAAAAAAAAAAAAATGTCGAGACTTGACTAGAAATGCTTTCAAATTGTGTCTAAAGAGCACAAAGTGCTTGTTGAAAGGCTCAAAGTGTGCAGTCTTCGAGCACCTTGCCGTCGATAATGCGCCGCTGCTTGCCATTGTCGATCGCATGAGGCGAAGAGTCGAGTCTCACTCTTCAAATAACCAGTTTCCCTCGCAAATGCGGCACAAGAAATAATAAAAATAAGCACGCTTCTGCGTGTTTTTCGAGCGCCGTGACTGTCTTATCACGTGTTACGGATCGGGGACCGCCACCTTTAGCCACTGTGCACCTGTATGTGCTGTAAAGCCTATTTGCGGGGTCCATGTCTTGTCGAGCAGGGCAGCCGAACGATGCTTTTCTCGAGTAATGATCTCCGTTATGAATGAAAAAAAGCCATTGCTCACACGTGCAAGCCGTTGTGCGGCGCACTCTGTAGGAATAGGCTACGAGCAGCTGGTCCGATTTGTGGCAGTTGTTGGCTTGCAAAAGCCAATGCATCAAATCTCATTCACAACCATCAGCTGGAAAGTTCGTGATACGGCAATGGATGACGTCAGCGCCAATCTTGTGAGGCTCAAGGAGCTTGCAGTGAGAGAACTTAGCAGGGACGACATTGCCATTATGTACGACGGTATGTGGCCCAAACATGGCCGCAAAATGGCATGACACTAGACAGTTTTAGATTTCGCAGTCTTGTCGAACTTCTTCCTAGCTTGCAGCTGGCACAAGGCTCTGCCAGATGGAGCAGAAGTTTGGCAAGCGTTTCATGGCCCTGTCTGGAAGCGAAATGTCTGTGAGGAGTCGGCTCGAGAAAACCGTGAAGGACAAACTCATGGTGCTGACGTATTTTAGTGGCAGTGACCACTACAAGAAGGATTGTTCTTTTTGGTGTGCAAATTTAATCAGATTTAATGATATTTTTTCATAAATAACAACTCCATTTTAACTTTAAAACTCGTTTTAAACATGAATTCTGCGATTTGTTTCCATGAGCCCCTCCTTTTTCGGCCACTTCTGGTGTTAGGATCTGCATGAAATTTTGCCCAAAGTTTTTCCTAAGTATGACAAATATAATTATCTAATAGAAATGTCAATATTTTATTGTATAATAAAAAATTGTATGTAAACCTTTACTATGGTAGGTGAAATATGGACTTTTCACGTCTATTATTTTTCACACCTATTACATATTTTGCATGTGCTTCCTAATTAGTTATTTAAACTCTACACTTTCTTTGAAACATTATGAACAATGAATGGTAAAAAATAACCGAAGTTTAGGGATGAAAAGCGGGGGAGAAAAGGGTTAACGTTTTCATTTTGTCGTGTTGCAGAGCTGTAAGTATGCAACTTGCAAGAAAACTAATTATATATTTGAAATCAGCATAAAAAGTTCCATAAACAGCTCAAGTTTCATTGCTCTAGAGTGAATGTTAAAAAAAAGAGTCTTCGAGTAGCACCTCCCCTACAATAGCCGGGACCCCCTTGATTTCTTTCTTAGAATGAGTGAAATTGCCCTAGGTCACATTGCAACAGTTAGCAATAGACCCAAAATATGGCTTTATGTTGCTTTGCAAGAGTTGCACTCATACACATACAGTTGAACTTAGATTTTTTACGACTCACTTTTGTTATGCTCGGGTACATTTTGTTACAGCATTGAAAAGTGAACCACTAGCCAGAGTCGTACAACAACAGCCACTACTGACATTAAAAAGCCCCTAAACCACCCAGAGGTCAAAATTCACTTGTGGTGAGGAAACTGCGCGAAAACGATGCCGTAATAGCGGAGTAAGGCTCGTTTGATTATGAACACATGGCGATGGCTGCTTTCACTTTTTCCTTCACAACCCTCCGCTCGTATTCTCCCTCAAAACCCGTTTGCCCTCTTGCCGATCGCCCCTCCGGGTGTTTTTCTGCCCATCATCGGAGTTTTCTTTTTTTTGCCTCCCTGACTTACTCCCCTTCTTTCTCTGACACACACACTTTCTTTTACTTTGTATTTTTTCACTCCCCTCCCATATATATGTTTTACCTTACAGTCGAATCTCGATAATTCGAACTCGGAGGGGCCCGAAAATTTGTCGAATTTGAAGAAGTTCGAATTAATGAAAGCTAAGTAAACAGAGGGCTCCCCATGCAGTGGCGCATGTGCATTGAGCTAACACACGAGGGGAAAGTTTTAGAAGACTTACATTTATTCACAAATCACAGGACATTAGTCATTAATTGGAAGTAAACGGCGATGCGCATCTGCACACGTTTGCCTTGCAGCGAGTCAATGAATTTCGCACGCAGCTTGAAAAGCATGTCTACTTCGGCTTCAGCATTCCCCTGGCAATATAAGTTGCGCCCGGCAATGTCCAGCGCCGACACTCTCTAAGGATGACAACAACGACTGTATCTCCGCTACTACCTTCTGCGCCAAAGCCGCAGCGTGGCCAGCACGTGACAAGAAAGGAGCAGGAGCGTCTCCCTGCGGAGAGAAGCAGATCGGCATTTGAGATAAACCAACACTCCATGGCAGTTTTTTTTTTTTTTTGCTCTCTTCACGCACGTCGTTGAAAGGAGAAGGGTTAAGTGGCAGGGACGAGAAAGGGAGAAGCATGGCACAGGCGCGTAACAGAGAGCCGCACTCTGCGACAGCTTTTTTTTCTCTCTCTCTCTCTTTGGGCATGGCGTTGGAAGGAGAAGGGTCTTTAAGTGGCAGGGGCAGAAAAGGGAGAAGTGTGGCAAAGGCGCGTCACAGATCGGCATTTTAGAGAGAGCGAAAATTTCACCTCAGCCTTTTCTTTCCCTTTCTTTTCCCTTTTCGCGCAGCGGTGAGGTGTCGGAGGTGCCGCCACGGGATTGGGCGGAATGCTGAGAGCATTTTCCGAGTGCGGTATGTTCGAATTAACCGTCGCAAGTGCTTGTGCATTCGAATTACCCGACGTTTTTGCCCATCGAAATACATATAGATTTGACGGGACCTTATCGTGAATTCTAATCAAGCAGAAGTTCGAATTAAGCGTGTTCGAATTAATGAGATTCGACTGTACTTTCTTTTCTTCACTCCCACTGTCCCTTAAATCCCCATTCCCCCGTAAATGCATCGGTTGAGATGTCCTTACATGTGACAGTTGTCGTGCACTCCACACCCCATTTTCTCAACTTATTTTCCTAAATGTCAGCTTTCCCTCTTTCCCCACTCTCGCGTGGTATGGAAGTGCGGTCTGTGTGCATTTAGGAGAACATGCGGGCAACACGACGAATAGCCAGGAGCATGGACAGCTGCTTGCAGACTAACCGATCGCTCGACTAACCGCAGCACAAATGCGCGGCGCATCACACAGAGGCCGGAAAGGCCCGGAGAGGAGTAGTGACTGTTGTTTCAAATTTGTGGCGCGCCGTCGGCTCGTAGTGCTGTCACGTGAAGCATTGCTGACCGAGACGGCATTCTGCACACAATTCGGGTGTTCACTTGAAATGTTTGGCAAAAATATTGTAGGTGGTTTATGGGCCTTTTAAAGTTATGAAAGTGCATCAAGTCGAAGGCAACTGAAAGCATAAACGTTGACTGTTGAATAAAGCTATACATGCAACTTACAAGAGTAACTCATTACTGAAACATCTTTTATTTTACAGATGCACAACAGTTTTGCATTAAGCATACAGCCACAAACAAAACTCGCAGGACTAGGTTCACGAAAACACCATACGATGGGAAAGAATGCCTACGCACCTTTTGTGTCTCGCAGTTCGGGTCGCACGAGTGATTGATGAAGCGCGACACATTGCCCTTCTGAGTGGCATCAATGATCTCGTCCGCACGTAGCGCCATGAAGTAGTAGTGCTGGTTGTTGTCCCGGGCATACTGCTTGACCCGCTTGCGGAAGTCTTCTGGCGTGAGTACTTCTCCCACATATTCCATTACAAATGTGCCCCTGAATGAAACAAAACGAAAAAGCTGAAACAAAACGCCGAAGGAACCATGGCTACGAGAATGCCAAGCGTGCCAATAAATGATGATCACGGATTCGTGTCAATTGAACAGACAAATATATATGGGGAAATGAATGTCTCAGTTAAACACACAAAAAAGCCATTCGGCTTGGTCAACGTTAAAATTGGAGGAGGCAAGGGGATGGGACAAGTGCAGGGATGAGCAAATATTTAAAATTTCAAATATTTTTGTAATAGTGCTTGCTTTTAGATTCGATTTACACTGAAATTGTACTATTCAAGCTTCCCGAAGACAAATACACTAAACGTCTAATTGGCAATAGGGCGTTTAGCCCTTTCAGGCATTCAATACTTCTACGCCATCACACTCTTGTATTGAAAACAAGCTGCCTTTTAGGCTCTTCTACAGCCACCAATGCAGTGACTCAAGAAAGCGCTGGTTTAAACATTTAAGATGATGGATGTGGCAGAAATGGGGCCCGATTAAAGCTGTTTTGGACCTGAAATTTGGGAAAAACCGGGCACCCGAAATTTTTAGCACGGAAAATTTCAAATGTTCTTGCATATTGACGTGTACACGGCTTTATTTGGAACTCTAAGCTCAATGGAAGCGCATCCTTGTTTACCACATCAGTCGGGCTTCAACAGCCCCAAAAGCAGGTGTTTCTACTTTCTTTGCCGGTCTTTTACACGCCAGGCACGTTGACTGCCGATCGGGAACACGCTTCAACGATCGGCGACAGGCTTATTAAGCAAGTCGCCTGCAAAAACAGGGCTTATTTTTCTGAAGAAAAGCTCTGTGTAGTCGCATCAATTGGCATGCGTATAAAAAGGCCACATACAGCACGAATGATGTCTCAAAATTTGTGCCTTGTTGTAGTCATATTGTCTACATATCCTTTTATCGTGTGCCAAAGCATATATCAGCTACGGTGTATTAAAGAAACTGTCTAATGTCCTTCACTGCTTTTCCGTTTTGTTGCGCAATGAAAAGCGTAGCATCTGAAGTGTCTAACCTTGCAACGGTTTATCTAGAAAGTGTGTAAAAATTTTTAAAACAGAATTTTTCTCTCCATGTTCAGTCTCCTTCAATTGGTGTAATGAATGCCCACAACACTGGTGGGCAGAGGCAATGACAATTGCAGTGGTGAGAATGCCATCCAGCATTTTGGAGCAGCCGTTGGAGCAGGCAAAATCTGCTTTTGGAGCAGCTACCGCTGTGTTTGGAGTATGCATGGGCTTTTCATGATATACACACAGGAAGAAAATTTAGCTTTAATTAAGTTTAATGTTCCCTTAGTTCACATGGTCATTTATACAGAAGCAGCAAGCCCACAAAATAAGCACAAAATATAAACAAAAGCAGGATCATATACAGAAGCGGCGACGTAATACAGTGAAGGAGATGTACGCAAATGTACGAGATGGCTCTCTTTAGACATTTTAAATGCCATTCTTTTAAAAATTACTCAACTCCTGCTCAAGTACAGCAATGTATATATTCTAGTGCAGTTTCATGTGAAAAAGAATAGAGGTCGGCAGAATTAGTGGGGAACCTAACCTGCTCTAATGCTTAATTTAAGTAGACATTAAAAGGCAAATTTCCATAACTTCTACTAATACAGCTCATGGTCAACTCTAAGTAACTAATGGCGCTCACTAAAACACAGCAAAACCAGGTGATAAGAAAAAAGTACAAAAAACATGGATTCTTACGAAGAGACTGTCTCCAAGGTGCGTAGACCCCAGCCTTTTTTCTCAGTCATAAACTTTTCCACCTTGATGTAGCTTTTCTGCAATGTAACGAACATGCTTCAGAATAATTAAGAAAGGGATGCATTCAAAATGTGGAAAATAAATTTGTTGCTTTGGCACACAAGAGCAACAAAATAGATATTCTCTGCTCATACCTTCTGAAATCGTCTGTTGCTGCAATTTTCACCATTAGGACAGCGGGAACCACTAAACAAAAAGAAACATGAAAATTTCATTTAGTACTCAATTACATGCCCTCAGAAATACAGAGATGTCCTACGCTTGAACCAGATGTTTAGTAAGCAATTTTCCTCTGTGCACTCCTCTTTACATTAGAGAAGAAGAAGAAAAAGACTGCATCTTAGACGTGTGAAGTAGTAGTTGTGGCAGTGCGCACTAAACCATGTTCGGGTCAATGTTAAACTCGTACCTGCCACGCTGGTCCAGGGGCTAAAACTCTCGACTGTTGACGTGCAGGTCGCGGGATATATTTTCGGCGGCAGCAGCTGAATTTTCTATGGAAGCAAAAATTCTTGAACCAGTGTGCTTAGATTTAGGTGCACAATAAAGAACCCCAGGTGATCAATTTCCGCAGCCCTCCACTAAGGCGTCTCTCACAATCATATGGTGGTTTTGGGACGTTAAACAACAACAATTACCATTAAATGTTAAACTCCTACACCAATTCGACTGATGGTCTCTTGATGGATTCTTTAAGTGATGGATTCTTTAACCCCTTAAGGGGGTACTGACACCTTCTTTCGGGAGAGAGTTTACTCTGCCATACAAATCTCCTGTATACAGAGACAGCTCTGAGAGCG
Organism: Rhipicephalus microplus; assembly: GCF_043290135.1. Classification (NCBI taxonomy): domain Eukaryota; kingdom Metazoa; phylum Arthropoda; class Arachnida; order Ixodida; family Ixodidae; genus Rhipicephalus; species Rhipicephalus microplus. The sequence goes on from NC_134700.1 coordinate 292,185,755, forward strand.
TGTTACGCTGAGCAAATGCCGATAAGATATTTTATTTTGATATTAAGGATATCAATGTTCATTCTAGAGCAATAAAACTTCAGCTGTTTATAGAGCTTTTTGTGCTGATTTCTAATATATAATTAGTTTATGTGCAAGTTGCTTATTTTAAGTTCTGTAACACAACTCGAAAACCTTTAGCCTTTTGTTCTCGCTCTTTCTGTCACTAAACTTCCATAATTTTCACAATGTTTCAAATAAAGTGTACAATGCAGAAAACTAATTAGGAAGTGCATACAAAATACGTAATAGATGAGAAATGCCCACATTTCTCCTTCCCTAGTAAAGGTTTGCATGAACTTTTTATTATATAATAAAAATATTGAAATTTAAATAAGATAATAGCATTTCTCACACTTAAAAAAAATTTGGGCAGTGTTTCATGAAGATCCAAGCACCAGAAGTAGCCGAAAAAGGAGGGGTACATTGAAAAAAATGGCAGAATTTGTTTTGAGAAAAACAAGCTTGAAAGTTCAAATTGAATGTTTATTCATGAAAGATGTGATTAAATGCAATAAAATTTGCACACAAAAAAGATCAATCTTTCTTGTAGTAGCCACTGCCACTGAAAAGCACTAGCGCTATAAGTTTGTCCCTCACGGCTTTTTCGAGATGACTCATAGCAGACATTTTGCTCACAGACAGTGCCATGAAATGCTTCCTAAACTTCTTCCGTTCCATCGTTCAGTCTTGTACTGACTGCAAGCTAAGGAGAAGTTCAAAAAGACTTCAAAATGTCAAGGGACACAACAGTGCTGATGCCATTATGTGGCCGAGTTTATGCTATGTACCGTCGCACATAACAGCAATGTTGTTCCCACTAACTTCCCTCACTTTGAGCTCCCTCAATATACAATTGTGCTTATATGTTGTTTTTGCACAAGCAAGCTGTATTAATTTTTAAGTGATTTATAAAGCTTTTTCTTCATTTTTCATTATAGGATTACAATCTCATAAACCTCTTGCAATCAGCTTTGTATTGAAAGAATCAAAATACCTGCTCTTTGATTGTTTTTGATCTGATAAGATGCAGCCAGAATGACTCAGATACTGCCCACAGTTTAACAACTTTAGAATCTATGGTGGACGAATGGGCATGTAACAGCTCGCATTTTCGCCTCTGATTGCAAGTGGCACACTGCTACGAAAGCATGATGTTTAACTTCATGGGAATATTGAAAAGCTGTACTTGTAGTGCTGAGACGAAAGGCCATGGTGGCCGCATTTCGATGGGGCAAAATACAACAACACCAGTGCGCTAAGAATGGGGTACCTGCAAAAGGACCCTGGGTGGCCAAAATCATTCTGAAGTCCCTCACTGCGACATTCGTAATAAACATGTGGTATTAATTTGTAAACCCCTTAATTATTGTATTTTTTCGGCTGATGCCGCCACGAGCTACATGTCTCGAGCTGTTTTTTTTTTCTGGTGCTCATTTTAAAACATAACACACTCAGACAGGTATTTATGCATGCCGAGTGCTAAAAATAAATGCTTAAAAGCAAAGCAACTGTCAGGGAAGCTTAGAGTGCTAACATCAAGACTGTTCAACACACAACCCCAATAGTAGCATTACCATCGCCCCTCAAGCACATCTGCGCCTCTAGCAACAGCCGCTGGCTCTATAAAAACTGAAGCGGCAGTTCTGTGACCATAAAAAGCATTGAATGACTCCGCCGGGACTATAAATTATGCTATACTGGGGGACACTGCAATGATTTCGAGCATCTAGGATTCTTCAACTTGCAAAAAAATTCAAGTACACAAATGCTCTTGCATTTCACTTCCCATTATACAATCTATTGTGAAAGAACAAAAATTGATTGATTGACACGGTGCCACTGTGTCTGGTAATCGAATCAGCGATATTGTGCTTGGCAGTTCAAAAGCGAAGGGTACTACTTTTGTGCCAAAGCTATACACTCACCATTCAATCATGAGTAGGCGGTTGAGGCAGTCCTCTTCACAGCCCATGATGCCCCTGTCTTTCTCATCCTTAGTCAAGGAGCAGTCGCAAATCATGCGGCGCACCTCCTTCTTGCTTTTTGTCTTGCGCCTGTCATCAGAAACTTCATCAATGCTTGACTTGAAGATGTGAATGAGCCGAAAAGCACTCACATTTCAATGTGCAGCAACCTGGCCGCGTTTTCTAACGAAACTCCAATTGTTATTCTGTTGACAGCTTATAGGTACCACAATGTATGTCAGAGTACAGTTATTAATTGTTGGAGAGACATGTACAGTGGACTCTTATTAAACGGAGCCTGAAGGGACCGGGAAAATTTTTCCCATTAAACAGGCATTCTATTTACACAGAGATCTGCAGGGGTGCAGAATAGAAGTACGAAACCAATTATATCAGAGGCAGTTGTTCCGTTTAAGCAGTGGTTCCATTTAACAAATTTAGGTTTACTGAGGGTTTAGTGTATGTAGGCCATCAAATCGAAATTCAATAGAATTCACTTCACAAGAATGTACATACATGCAAGGTGCAGCATCAAGCTTTGCTGTTACTTTAACTTGATTAGGAAAAAAAAATTGGCTGACTTTTTATTTCAGTGACCATGCACCTCTGAAAGGCATTGCCGACTGCTTCAAAACTGCAGCCCAAAATAAAAGCCTGCCTACCTGAGCTGAAAAGTGAACCTACCTCTCGAAAAGGTAAAGGTTTTCTTCAATATCCTCATAGCCGATAGACTTGGAAGAAGAGCTGTTCGTTGCACTGCTCGCACTGCCTTTATCCTTGTTGTCCCTGCTTTCCTTGCTGTCTCTGTAATTCCTGCCGTCCTTGCTGTCCCTGTAGTCCCTATTGTCCCTACTAACCTTGCTGTCCCTGCAGTCCCTATTCTCCTTGCCATCCCTGTAATCCCTGCTGCTACTCTCAAGCTTGTGGTTATCTCTGGAGGCCCTGGGTGAGGCTGTGCTGTCAGACTGCTCTCGGATGCTCGTCCCCCTGGACCCCCTGGAATCCTTTGAATGCAGTGCCAATGTGGGGCTGCTACGCTCTCTCCTTCGCGGGCTCTCCTTCGAGCCAGCTGGAGTCACTTCTTCTTGTATGGAGGGCATCCTAGCTTCACACGGAGGGGAGTTGCGGGCTACTGGTGAAGAAATCGATGGGATGGGTGGAGTGTCACGAGTTTCAAGTTCACTGCTGCGCCGCCAGCGGGACTTCACCTGCAAAGATGACTGCAGCTGTCATTTCACACCTTGCCTCTATTGTCAAGGGCAGACTTTCCTTTAATATTTACTAGATGGAATTGCGGTGCTGCAATCATTCATTTACTACACAAATTATGGGTAGTTCGTGGCTTTGCCTAGTCTTCATGCTTGTGGCTTTGTTTACTGTTGTTTTTGGCTTTTGTTTCACATAGAGAATGGCTTGTTGTGAATCTCTCATGCAGATTTGAATTAGCCTAAAAAGGTCAGAACAGTGAAATGGCATTAAGCACTATTGCTAAACTTTGTCTTGCAACAAAATGGCTGTAGGCCAGAGAGAGCTGAGCAATAAAAGCTTAGACTAGTTTATGTACTACCCATGATTCCCATGCTGGCTCACACGCCATGCATTGCAGCTTCTATGGACTCTAGAGCCAGATTTCCCTAGAGTGCCATTGTGAAACTCCATTATTTTGAACTCCAAGACCAATGAAGAGAAGAAGAAGAAAAAAGAAAACAATGAAATCTCCGCGATTCCTAGCACAGAAACGTACATCAAACAAAGCTAAAAACAAATGAGCATTAATTAGGTACATCCCACTAATTAGGTGGCACTTATTTTGCAGTTCCCAGATAAACTCAATGCTACCAATGGCAATAACACGAGCATTCATACATTGAGATAACTTAAGGTCTTGTGCACAAAACAATGTCAGCTCATTTGCACACACTGCTCCTAAATTTGAGACATTCAAAACTGCCGTATTGCTAGCATGAAGCTTATTTTGAATGCGCTTACAGTAACAAAAATAGGCCGTCTAGTATGTCAGAGCCTTATGCGCTACGTAGTTGCACTTTTCCTTCTACAAAACGAAGGCTTGCTTTATCTGTTTCGTCACCATTTATTCAATCAAATGTGTCAAATTTCGACAAATATTGTTAGAGTCCACATAACTTGTATATTGCACAACATACATTACACACAATATTTAAACGCAAGTTTGGCCATGTTAGTACTGTATTTACTCGTTTAATGCTAACGCTTCTGTACATGAATTGGTTATGTGACATGTTATGCGATTCATAATGCTCCACAGCCAGCATTACTTTTGAATTTTTTGCCAGAGATCCCAACTCTGAATTGGGTCTTGGTCATTTCACAAATCGATTCACGTCAACTGAAAGCCACAGGAGTGGAAAATGTATAGTCACCCGATACACAACCCACAGGCTCAGTTCACAGTTTGGTTTGTCTTGTGAATACGTAACTGAACCCTCACTTCAGATTCGCTGTTGGGGTCGCAGTTTCATTACAAAAGGCATCGTTGCAGTCCCACAGAAAGTTGAGAAAGAATTATGCAGTGTTGCCTGGCAAATTCTTGTTAGACACAATCAGCACAAAGCAGCTTTCGAGCAGGTATAGTGCCTTAACTTCTTAACCTAGTGCCAATACGACCAATGAGGACATTGGCACCCACGTCTCGCACATCACTTTTGACGACATATTTGGCGATATTATAATCAGATGTCTTGGTGTCAGCAATAAAATTTGCCATTCTCTGCCCGCTATTGATACGGTTGGTACAATACGAGACTGCTGTGGTCCGCAGACAGCCTAAAGGCTCATAAAAGTACATTTGAAAGTGATCATCCGAGGATGTAGCGCCTGCTTCACTTCCTCCTAAACTGCACACTAAGCCAAGATACTGTCAATGGATAAAATCGCTGCATATCAAACCATGCCAAAAGTGCTGAACATATGCTCCACATATGCATGGCGACTCACAAGCACAATAAAACACAGTCAATACGATCAGCACCAGATCAACCAAGACACCTCTAATAGTGATGAGCCCACGTCGGCACGACAGCTATAGGTACGAGGCACGAATCTTGAAGGCAATGCTTTCAATAACCGCGTGCACAAGATCAATTTCTGAGGCAAGTTACAGGTAGCATTTCCAAATTTCCAACACAGATCCTGGATCACACGCTTTTACGCACGGGAACCAGAGAATGTCATAGATATTGCATTCGTTACGCCGGAAAGAACAAAAAATTTTTTTGACGACGAAACGCAAGCAGACATGGTATTCAACTTCAGCTGTTTAGCATACCTGCCAAGTTCAAGGAATCTCAATTGAGGAGATTTTCAAAGTGAGAGGGGGGAATGGGATTGCACACCGATTCCCCTCCCCCTTTCACAACGAGGCATCTCAGGGAAAAGATAAGGGCGATGAAGAGGGGGAGTCCCAAAAAGCCCCGTAAGCATAAGTATTGTTGCAGTCTCATAATTGCTCATAAACATAGCAGGTGGGATTTATCAACTACGCTCATTTACATTACTGTATATTCACTCAATCAGAGTAATTGAGGACGACGCAGCGAGCAATGGAAAGAAAAATGGTAGGTGTAACCTTAAGAGACAAGAAGAGAGCAGAGTGGATTAGGGGACAAACGGGGGTTAAGGATATCATAGTTGAAATAAAGAAGAGGAAATGGATGTGGGCCGGGCATGTAGCGCGTAGACAGGATAACCGCTGATCATTAAGAGTAACTAACTGGATTCCCAGAGAAGGGAAGCGGGTTAGGGGGAGACAGAAGGTTAGGTGGGCAGATGAGATTAAGAAGTTTGCGGGTATAAATTGGCAGCAGCAAGCACAGGACCGAGTTAACTGGCGGAACATGGGAGAGGCCTTTGTCCTGCAGTGGACGTAGTCAGGCTGCTGCTGATGATGATGATATTTACTCGCATAATAGGCCCACTTCATTTTTTTCAAAAAATCTGGCTCCAAGTTAAGGGTGCGCCTATTAAACAGGGTGAAATTCCCGAAACTATTTTTAAATTACAACATATACTGTTTATAACGTATAGATTGACGAAGTCACGAATATCCACGCTACAGCTGAAACAACCTTCTTCATAAGCTACACAGGCGAAAAACCTGTTGAGCATGCATTCTCGCAAATCCGAGAATCAAGGTGTAAGACGCAGCGTGCCTTCAAATTTCTGAAAGTTAACATCAAAGAAGCCCTACGAAAGGAAAGCGCCATCGTGGAAATTAGCCTAAAACGTTTCAGGCCACCTAAATTACGTGCATTTATCACGACCGAAACTTGTGCGCTGAATAGCACTTATAGTTTGATTTCATGGGCTTGCACTCCATATTTAAGACATTGCAATCGAATTACGAACCACCATTCGAGTGTTACAGCAGCGCCCAAGCCCCCTTTCCTTCAAGTAGAGCCACCGAAAAGAGTTATGTCGATTCTGTACGAAAAACGCAATTTCAATCGCCCGCGACCCCTACCGATAAGACAAAAGCGATGAGGCCTAGGCTACAGTTAAGCATGTTGTCATGGGAAGTTTGCATACGTGAAGATTGTGCGTTGAAAAGATTGCACTCAAGCATTGATCCAAGAGCAGCGCGCGATATGATGTTTAGGTTTGTGGCCAGGAAATCAATGGCAACAAAAGTCCACAGAGCTTGGGCAAGTCCGCGTACAGTCGACGTTCGATTTCTCAAATGCCCGAAACTCCAGACATGCCCGATTTCCAGTACTCATCTGTGGCACCGTCAAGTACCCCATAGAGTCAATATATTAAAAAGTCCGAAATTCTACTTGTTTATAGCGTTCACCATCTGATTTTCCAGACTTCTTACTGCTGACTGCAGACTCGAAGTCACTGTCGACGCTGTCATTTCGGTTGTTTTTGAACCTCAAACCAGCCGCATCGCGGCTGCCGGACCTTTAAAAACCAAAAATGTTGCAATCCAGTGCACGCCTATCCGTCGCCAGCCATAGCTTAGGCCGCACGAGGCTGTGCGGCCTGTGCTACAACAGAGGCAAAAGCTATGCTGTCGACCTATGGTCTGCCGTCAGCATGCTTGCAGGCTCGTGGAGGGCAACAGACCCACCGGAACTGTTTTCACCGCGGGAGCTTCATAATGGACGCCAAGACAGTCGTATTGCCCAGAGTGGACAGCATGTGCGATGAACTTCCACCCGCCTACATTGCCTTCGACTATGTCCACATTGCCGGTGTTTTGATTCCAGCCAGGTTAACCCTTGAGGGCTTCGCCGACATGACAAAAATTTTGACCTGTGTGTGGAACTGACGGATGACGAAATCATTCGTGAAGTTACAGAGAATTCTGACGACTCCAACACCGAGAACGAAGAGGCCGCGCCTACACAGCCAAAGAGCTCAGAGTTGATGCGAGCACAGACACTGTCATCGGTGTACAGCGACAGCATGACGTTAACTGAAATTCAAGCAGACATCATCGCGGGCAAGTGGAATGCCATGCAGACGAAAACAAGCGCCCCCCCCCCCCCTTTTTTTGCGCCTAAGTGTTCACGAATGCAGCAGCGCCGACCACATTAGATTTTCGTTTTTTTCTTCTGCTCTTTTCAGAACCACCTAAACAATGCATTTGCTGGATTGCAATGAGAACGCTGCACTTGTGCCACGACCCTCTCCATCAGCGAAAAATACTTGTCAAATGTATGTTTTTGCTTGCATTCGTTTTTCCGGACTGCCCGATTACCCAGACGTTTTTGTGGTCCCTTGAGGGTCCAGGAAATCGAATGTCGACTGCAGCGGCAGCAAAGGCAAAAGCTCGCGTTGGAAAGTAGAAAAGTTTTTTAATTAGCGGACGAGGTAGCAAACACGATCACGACAATGCTTTTCCTGACAGTAAATTCAATGCACACTTGAAGAGGACGTGATCACATGTTCCATGCAGAGTGCGTGCGGCTGGCCAGCGATCACAGACACGTTGGCAACGGTGCAGAGGCTACTCCAACACCCAGGCAACCACCCAACTTCTTCACGGAGGTGGCACAGTCTTCTTTCTTTTCTTTGTCCCCACTTTAGTTAATGTAGAAGGGCGTCTAATTGCCACTGTGCAAATCGGTACAGAACTACTGATCATGGCCAAGTTTGGGGTGCGTCCATTATGCGCGGAAATAAAACATGTGATTTCTCGACACCAAACTGGGGGTGTGCCTACTATGCAAGTGCACCTATTATGTGAGCAAATATGGTAATGACCTCCTAAATTAGTTTGAATAATGCCATAAGCGATGGGTTCACAAAAAGCCTCGATCAGACTGGGTTGAATTTTTACAGCGAAAGCTGTTATGAGATCACAACACGGATAGAGTGCGCCGTAGTTGTCCACCGCTGCCACTGCCGCCGGTGTTTGTAACCACTATCGCGTAAGGCGAGAAAGCGATAAGTAAATAGAAACACTAAGGACACAATGGAATTCAAACCCAGGTGCCCTGCGTGCCAGCCCAGTATTCTACCTATGAGCTGTGCTGGTGCTTGGAACTCCATGGCAAACTGACCCTAGGCCGGCTTCAAGTTGGGAAAGCAATCGCATTAATCTGTGTAATAAAGCATTTAGAACAACAAAGGAACAGCCAGGTATCACGCAATTCAAATTGCATAACGAGTGGGCCATTGAATGGTACAACCCATTACGATAGTCCTAGGCATAATTCTTCATCATTGTCAGCTGCAGCATAAAAAAATTGCACAATATTCCTTGCAAGTGTGCAGCGGGTATCGCGCTTCATCGAAGAATGACGAAGGATGGATGGCATAGTGAAGGCCTGCACGAAAATTATGATGGTTTTATGACATAGTGGATACTCTTCAAGTGTGCTCGTAGCAGTTACCCCAATAGTGCTTAAAAAGGCTCTAAAAGACCACTCTTCCAGCTTTTGCTGTGACTGTGCTGCGCGTTCCATGTACGCCTGGCGGTTTTGCCAATGTGGCCAAATCATGCATAGACATTTCAATTTCAGCAAAAGATTTTGCTGCCAGCCGCACGAACAAACTGTTGAAATCCAGGAGACTTGGCAGGTATGCTTTTAGCATGGAAACAACACAAGGACAGAGTAATACTAGAAGAAAGACAGGCACCAGAGCCAGCTAATGTATTGCAGCCAAACTGGCAATAACACAATATAGGTATGCAGAGTTGCATTACACAGAGCTCAAACAGTTGGCCAGCTTTGACAGTGCAGTCAGCTAGCTTGTTGCCAATGAAATTTCCCCTTGTAAAAATGTTTTTTTCTTGATGACTGGGACACTCAGCATTGTGCATTAACTTGCACCTTTAAGGATCCCAACAGCCATGCTTGTAAAAAATTATACTGGGACTGCATCTCTAAAGAAGCATTCTGGACGACAAAATGACGAGGATTAACACAACCTGTTGCTACAAGTGAAAACTGAACATATCTTGGCAATGCTGGCTCACACATGCAATTAATTGCCTTTCTTTGGCATGTATTGTCTATAAATGCTGTTCCTTCGCAAAATGAAAAGATGGCGATATAACTTCCTGTCCTTTTATTTCACAGACGAGCGCTTCTTGTTAGTGATGCTTCAGTACTAAAGTCCCGATGTGTGCTTCTACTAAACTAAACCTAGCGGTCTGTACTTCCTATTATTGTAAAAGCTTAAAACAATGTTGCCTGACCTTTTCAGGACGGCTCGAATCCAGCGTGGCAACACACTCTTTGCTCTGTGGAGATGGTGCCTTCGGTGGTGGAGAGGGGGCCCTTAGTGATGGAGACGGAGCCTTCGGTGGGGGTGGCGGAAGCGATGTGTTGATATTCTGGGACTTGCCAGAAGCCTTGTCATGCTGTGGTGGTTCAGTCAGTGTAGTTGCAACTGACTCAACATGTTCTGCTGGCAACACTGGGCAATCGAAGAGAGGCACAGCAGGTGGCTCAGCAACGGTGTTGGGTTCCGCGTCTTGCCATCTGGTTCTGCGCCTCGATGATCTAGGCGTAGTTGAACCCTTCTCGGGACTCTGTGCAGGCAAAGCAACAAACTCATAGGCAATCATGAACTCATGTAAGAAACCTATGAACTTGTACAAATGGCATGACTCTACTTCAAGCTCCATAAAACCAACACCATCTACACCATGCAAGCATGAAAGAAGAGCTTTTTTCTTTTTCCCAATGCCAAAACGGTACGTACTACTGCAAGTGCATGCACACAATTTCTGCCGAGCATTTACAGTTGCTACAATACTTCTACGAGAAACAACCAGACACACTGCCAACCTCCACAATAGATAGGTGCTGCGACAACACCAAGTTTCATTAGAATGCTGTTAGACCAATTTTTCTTGTACTCACTGACCACAGCATTAAAAATACATTTGCAGAAAAGTAAGGTGCCATTATATTTTGCCATGCTTGTAGTGATTAAAACACGCAATTATATGAAACAAACATCACTAAATAGGAAGTACTTATAAATACTAACATTTCTGAAACAGCAGCGGCCATGTTTGAGTTCATGGCGAAAGTCACTGCCATCCTACAGCCACCCTTGCATGCTGACAAATTACAAAAGCCATCAAATAAGAAATGCCGACTCCCATTCTTACATCAAGCGCACCACACTTGTCAGGACTGCTGTAGTATCGTCGGTCCCGATGGTCGGCGACTTTCGCCTCGCCTGGTGATGATGCTGTAGGTGACAAAAGGCAGGAGGGAGATGCAACAGTCTCACTGTCAATAATTGGTGCTGCCTCTGCAATTTCTTGAGCCTTCGAGACAGAGTCCAGCAACCTGCCAGATGGCACTGATGTCAAGTTTTCAGTCTTCTCCAATGCTGGAGGAACTGTTTCAACATGAAGGGGGACCACGTCCGTTTCCTTGTCAGATTCGGTAGTACAATTTGCCTCGACCTGGCTGACAACTAAAGGTTCGCCTTCGAGTTCACAGGCCACTACTGCATGGTTTGACTCTCTGCAGGCTGTACTTTGAATTTCTGGGATACTTTCTTCAATAGGCTCCTACAAAAATAAAAAAGTTCACTTATGAGTGCTTCACAGTGCTTCATCTGCCCCATTCTGTCCCGTTCCTGGCACTGCTACCCATTCTTTTCCTACACACCAACCAGCTTATGTTTACACCTTATTGCAGATTATAATGGGGCTAGCATCCCCCTTTTAAAGGGGATACGACAACAGAGTTTGAAGCTTACATTACATTCAAGGTTACATTAAATGTTAACCCGTGCAGATCCTACAAAAAGCTGGCAATATTTTACCATGTCTGGCGTGATAGAATGTTTGTGTTCAAATTTTTTACCGCCACAGCTGAACAGTACAGCACTGTGACAACAGTCAGCCCAGACAAAATGTAATGAAACCTTGGCAAGCAACATTCTTGAGTAACAGGAGTTGCTATCAAAGGTAAGGTTTTTGCGAACAATAAAAACAAAGTGAATGAAAGAGATAGAAATATGTTATGGCTGCCGTGCGTCATTGCATTTATTCATGCAAGTATCAACAGTTTGCTGCTGTTTACAGCGAGAGGAGTGAAGAAATTTCAGGCACAATGCAACAAACAGTAATGCCTTACTGCGCTGTTTGAAATCCGAATGTCTCCAAATGTATGTCCAATGTGACACTACAGAGTAGTATCCTCTCACTTTGTGACATCACATTCCATGCCAAGCTGTTGGTTGCAGAGCAAAGTTCAGAGGGAGCAATTTCCCATTTTATTTAAAAATGGGCCTTAAAGCAAAGCCCTTTCAGGGATGATCATGTTTAAAATGAATTAAATTCAGGAACTTTATGGGTCCAGCATGAAACAGCAGGGGGCTACGGGACTATTTTTTCGAGCTCAGGTTCTTCAATGTGCCATTAAATCTAAGTAAATAGGTGTTTTTGCATTCTTCCCTCTTGAAATTTCATCACCATTGCCAGACGCCAAAGCCGCATCCTTCAAATTAGTAGTGCAACAACGCTGGCTATTTCCCTACTGCAGAAGTCCATACTAGGCCCCTCAACTCCTTATAAAATGAAAATTGTAGGATGGCGGTAATCTATCCTGTAAGTAGAAACTAGTCATCAACATCAGGACAGTGGCGAGACAAAATCGACAATGTGCAGATGAAGCTGCACACACTAAACTAAAGATGTCTATATTTTGGGAAGTCTTGCAGTTAATGTTCTGCCATAATCACAACAGAAAAAAAAAGATAAAAAATAAAGGCAAAGGGACACAAACAAATATTTTGTATACTGAGAATGTGGCCCTGCCACACTGTTTCAAGTACTAGCCATGGAATGGATAATCTAAAGGAGCTTATTGCCTCACGAATTCACTGCCGCAAAAATTCGTAGAATCTGTTCAGTAAGAGTGGAGTTACGAAAATTTAATGCACGCTGCGATTTCATTCTCTCTTCGCTCTTTCCGATAGAAGTGCCTGAAGCTAAGCAGGAAGAGATGGCACAGAGATGAATAACACGTCACCCGTGCCTTGCTACTTTGATTGATGATTGATTGATTTGTGGGGTTTAACGTCCCAAAACCACCATATGATTATGAGAGACGCCGTAGTGGAGGGCTCCGGAAATTTAGACCACCTGGGGTTCTTTAACGTGCACCCAAATCTGAGTACACGGGCATACAACATTTCCGCCTCCATCGAAAATGCAGCCGCCACAGCCGGGATTTGATCCCGCGACCTGCGGGTCAGCAGCCGAGCACCTTAACCACTAGACCACCGTGGCGGGGCAAGCCTTGCTACTTTGAGCCCTTTCTCTCTCTCTATTTTTCTTCATAATGCAGCTTTTCAGTGCGATGGCATGCACACGCATGGACAAGTTGCAGCCTCCCGCGGCGGCCCCTTAACGACCGAATCCCCTTATTGACCGAATGCGTCATGTTCCGATCAGCCATTGGCTGATAATCAGCTCTCCCAAGTGATTTTTGAGCTTGTTCCTTCATTTGTCAAGAAGAGAGAAAGCAATTTTCAGCTGACTGAGAATTTATTGTGAATTCCAAGCCGTGCGCTGCGCTATAATATTTGGCTTGCGTGTCTTCGGGAGCCTCTAGTACACACCGGCAGCGTTTTCTGACCATGCTCAAATAGCGTTGCAGGGCCCCTTTAAAGGAACACTAAAGGCAAATCTTTTGTAGATGCTGATTGCTGAAATAGCCCAGGAACCTTGTAAGGCTTTCATACTAAAGAAATGCTTATTTTGCAATAAAATCACATTTTAGTGGTTCGCATTGCATTAGCGCCTAAAAGCGGATCGCGTGACATCACACTTGCCATGCACAATGTTGCCCACCTTTACTGTGCAGCCGCCTACACTAGTAGCATAGCGGCAGAACGGAAGTAGCGGGAGCCACAACAGCAACAATTGCTATTGAACATTTTTCTGCTTGTTTGTTTCAAGTGGGCCCCACTAGATGGCATCACCTATCCGGCCTAATCAGGCAAAAACGTAAATTTTGAATCACTCGTGCAATTCTCCATAGTAATGCCAGGCGGTTTGTTCTATGAATCAAATTGCAATGAACAACAGCTTTTTAATGTTGTAATGCACAGAAGGTTATTTTATCACCGCAGCTGGTTTGCTTACCAGTGAATAATTGTACTAGAGGACTTTGACATCGTTGGCATCATTTCAAAATGTCCCACTCGTGGCATATACAGTGTCATACATTTACCTTAATTTCTCGATTAGTAGAGCACTGCTGTTGATAATATTAATGTTTTAGATGTTCCCAAACATTGATTTTTCACCCTGATGTAAACATTTATTTGCCCTTGGTGTACCTTTAAAAGCATGAACACTTACAATTCATGAGAATGCATGTCATACCTTTATTAGTATGCTATTCAAGGTTAATCGTGCACTGCTTTATGCAAGGTTCTGGCACCTCAAGGCACAAGCTACGGGGCAACATCTTTAGAAACAGTGAAAGCTTTCAACACAGTAAAATACTAGAAATTCAACACCCAAATCACAAGCACCAGATCATTAGGGTGGCTTGTTTGGCAATAGTTCTTGGTACGAGAATACCAACAGTAGCAAAAAAAGCAAGATGAACCGAGACAAGATAAAAATACAGGACAGGAAGGATGGTGAACTATCAACTGACTAATTCGATGAAAACGATGTAACTGTTATGAGCAAGTATGCAAACCACACAGACCCTTCCACTACATACTAGAATCACTGTCAAGATACCGATACTCTCGTCCTTCAAAAACACAGATGGCGTGCTAAAACACTTAGCAGGGTCATGTTTGTAGATCTGAAACATGTGGGGTGCTGACAGCGCTGTAAAGTTGTTTGCGCCGCGTGGCGCACGTGTCTCGCCCAAAAGCCGCATTTCTGGTAACAACCGCCAAGCGATAGGTGGTGTGTTCGCGAGAGTTGGCCACCACTATCGTCACAATCATGGGGTAGCGCCGGCAGTGATTCCTGGCGGAAGCAAGCCTTGGTGGTGGGCGAGAGTTGAGCGAGTCTCTTTTGTGCATGGCACTTGCTGCGAACGGTTGTCTCTAGCGTGGGTCCTCGGCGCGTGGTACCGCGACCTGCGCGCCAGGGGGGGCCCTCGTGGTATTTCAAGCGTTAGCGCCGCCGTCTTGGGTGTGTTATTGTGTTTATCATGCTATTGTGTGTTTGTAGTGTTATTGTGTTATGTTGTGTGAGTGTAAGGTAACTTTGTGTAATGATGACTTAGCGTGTTAATTAAAATTAAGGTATCATTTGGCGGACGATATCTTCGTTGTAAATTAGTTAAATAAATGTATGTGTGCTTTGGTTTGTACCGACCGCGTCTGCTGTGTCCATTCACTCCAAGAGCATGGCAAGGCGCTCGCCTCATCGAGATCCCACACTGGCTGCCGAACATGGAGCTTTTGGAGTATCGGATGACAGTTTTCGCGGTTCGGTACAAGGTTTTGTTCGAGCCGGGGAAAAGTAGGCCTTGGGGGACTTCTTTGCCAGCGTCAGTGATGTGCTTTATTGAGAAACGAGGAGATTGGTTTTGGGACATGTTTGAATTTGTCGGAAGGTTGAGTTTTTATTTTTTTTTTTTCTGCTTGCAAGTTTTTTTTGTGTTAGTTTTTAAAACCGTTGTTGAATTAAGATGAGAGCCATGCGGTCTGCATCCTGGGGTGAGCAAGGCCTAGAGCACGTGATTTGTAGGCCAGGCGTGAAGCAAGAGTACGGAAGCCTGATGGGTGGTCCGATTTTCCGTAAATAGCTTTTATCTCTTCGGGCTCAGGGAGCCGGGTGTCGTTGCTGTCTTGTATTGCGGCTCGACGCCGGGGCGTCGTGACACCGCCCGGGGCGGTTCGTCGTGCCGACAGCAACGTTGCTGTTGCGGGACCGGTACTGAGGTGAAGTCGAGCCGGACAGTGCAGCAGTGTCGACCGGCAGCGGTGTCGTGGTGCAAGGACATTATGAAAAAACATGGGATGTCATTTTTTTTTTGTTAAAGCTTGTGTAGCTAATTTCTTTGTTTTTCGAAATATGGTGTTAACTAAGGTTGGGGGAGGATGTGGGGGTGCCGACAGCCCCTGTAAAGCTGTTTGCGCCGCGTGGTGCACGTGTCCCGCCCAAAGGCTGCATTTCGGTTTAGAACCTCCGGGCAATAGGTGGCGTTGTGTTCGCGAGAGTTGGCCACCACTATCGTCATCATCATGGGGTAGCGCCGGCAGTGACCCCTGGCGGAAGCAAGCCTTGGTGGCGGGCGAGAGTTGAGCGAGTCTCTTTTGTGCGTGGCACTTGCTGCGAACGGTTGTCTCTAGCGTGGGTCCTCGGCGCGTGGTACCGCGGCCTGCGTGCCAGGGGGCCCTCATGGTAAGTCAAGCGTTGGTGACGCTGCCTTGGGTGTGTTATTGTGTTCCTCCTATTGTGTGTTTATATTGTGTTTATATTGTGTGTTTGTAGTGTTATTGTGTTATGTTGTTTGAGTGTATGGTAATTTTGTGTAATGATGACTTAGAGTGTTCATAACAATTGATCTATCACTCGGTGGACGATATCGTCATTGTAAATTAGTTAAATAAATGCATGTGTTCTTTGGTTTGTAGCGATCGCATCTGCTGTGTCCGTTCACTCCAAGAGTGTGGCGTGGAGTTCGTTCGCCAAGTCGAGACCCCACGAACACTTCCACGATTTTCCACTGCGTCTGTTTTTCAGCCTTTCTAGACATCAAAAAAAGTTGCCGGATAGACGTCGCCTCGCAACGAATGGGTAGATTTCCAACTGTGCCCATAAAAAGTGAATTGGCATGCTTACACATCCTATCATTCATGCTATCATTAACACGCCTGCCTAACTGTCCAATATATAATCTCCCAAAGGTCAAGAGAATGCTGTAAACAACGAACATCTTGCACCTACTGAATCTATTGACATGCGCAGAATCACACCTAAACGTACAAGTCCCATGCTTCCCAACACCTTTACATACGCTGGCCAAAATGCAGGGCACAGAAGAAAACTAGCTTTATGGCACTTCACTCCTTATGCTGCCTAAAAAGCTGTTTCTTTTTCCTGGGCAGGAATTCCGCCTCTGCCTCAATCGTAACCTGAGAGTAACCTGCATTTAGCAGCCTCTCAACCAGCACATGAAAACTGCTCAGCATTTAATGCATAAAACTCTTTTCCAATGCATTGAAAATGCAAAAGTTCACAATAGCCTTACAGCTTCAAGCGGGAAGACTCATACAAAAGAAGCATCTCTTTAGTCCTAGGACTGTACATTCACCACATATGATCATGGGACAAAAAGTGACAAATATAAAAACCTGAAGAAATTATACAGTGGTTCTTCATGAGTGAAATGTAGGTTAATGGAGCATGACTGAAACGCTTGCAGCACACCACGAATGACACTATTGAGGCAGTCATTTGGTTCAGTATTTAAAAGAATGAGAAAAGTCATTACGTACCTGAAGGCATGGGAGACTCGATCATCATTAAAATTGTACACATAGCATTGTCAAATTTTACTAGACATATGTTACATAACCAGCATTCTTCCTGTCCTATCTATTTTTCGTGTCTCAGTTCATTCTGCTTTCCTTTGGCTTTTAGGGCTTTTGGAACAACTAGCAGCAGTTACTAAATAGAATAAAGTTGGGACTCAATAAAAAGAAATATTAACAGCACAAAGCCAATGTGGTCCATCTAAAATTGTTCTGTGCAACATAACAGCTGTAGAAACTTAGTAGAGTTTAGTTTTCCTAATAATCAATTATTATAGAAGTTCTAAATTCCGTAAAACAAATTCAGAATGCAGAAACTGCCCATAAAGCCATCAAGTACCTCTACACAAGCATTGGCATGCCATCATTTCAAACCAACACAATAAAATGAATGCTATCTTACTACCCATGATGTTCCCCCTGGCAAGCTCATCACTGAAGTCCAAGTTAAAAGACAGTGCTTATCTCACATTGCGGCTGAGAATAATCAACAAATGAGAACCTAAAAAACTGGAATTACAAAAAGCTCGACATGTCGTTCACTGGAAGCATTTGGAAACTCACCTTCTCCTCCTGCTCGCTTTCACAGGGCAGAGACACATCAGCCGGCACCGCACTCACCACAAGCTCCTTCAGCTCAGGTTCCTCAGCAGCTGTGGAACTCACCAACTGATTCATGGCATCAGAAATGTCTGCCAAGGTGGGTGCTTGCAGCTCCCCATCAGACACATCACTTTCACTCGCTACTCCTTTGGCAGCTTTAGTCAAATCACTTTCACAGGCACTGGCAAGGGCCTGAGAGCCCTCAGCTACAGCATCACTGTCATGAGGTTCATCAATGAGACAGTCCGCTGCATCCTTTTCCATGTCCACACTAGACACATCCTGCATGCTTTCATCCTGGTTCACCTCAGGTTCCGTGTCCGCTGTTTCTAGACTTAAGAATGTGCTGCCCCTGTTCGAGGATTTTGCCTGTGCTGCTCCCGATGCTTGCTTTTTTGACACAGCTGGTGGTTTCTTCAGTCGCGCCTTCTTGCTCGGACACGACTGGGCCAGGCTGGTGCCTCGCCTCTTGTCCCCACTTCGCAACCTCACGCTGCGCTGGCGTGTGGCAGGGCCCTCGAAGTTGGGCATATCCTCGGATGCCCTTCGCCGCCTGGCCTTTGGCGACTGTGCAGTTGCTCTCCCCATTCTTCCTTGCTTCTGCTTGGTTTTCATGGATACCCCAGCTGAAAAGACAAGTTATAGACCTGTCGATTGTGAATCTGTACTGCACCCATGTGAGGCCTTCTCAAACATGTCTGCACTGTGTGCTCTTCTGCACAAATGTGCCATACATGCAGTGCAGCTAGAGGTCACTAAATGCGAGCACACTTCAGCACTTTTCTGCCTTTTATATTGGTGAACTCAATGCTATGATCATCGCTTCCACTACCTCAAATTGTCGCTATTCAACACTTGGCGGCACTGAAAAATAGAAGCCTACTACCCTTTGATTTCGCATTTCTATACAGACATGCCGCATCTCCTGTGCACCACATAAATAAAAGACTGCAGTAATGTGCTGGGAAAGATATGCAGACACTGATACTACTCATCATTGCAAATGGTAGATGTGATATCGAGAACATATTTTCCAGCTAATACATCTTAAAAAAAAGCAGCGCATTGGACTAGTTTGTATCCCGTTAGTTCTGCTGAAGAATATAGAACGAAAATCAACAAACGAGACCAACACAAAACAACATTAAGGACTCTATACGCCAAGGACAGGCATAGAAATGCTGAAAACACCACGCATACTCTGTTCTACGTGTACTATTTCACCACATGTTAAAAAACAAATTCCCATAATAACGTGATTGACTGTCAAAAACACTTCTATCTAGGGTTTGGAAGTTTGCTACTTTACGCCAATTTGGCTACTTCTTTAGTCCGATGAAGGCAGGAAAGCTTCTTGCAACTTTAATTCTTGGCTACTTTCTAGTTCCCCCAACTGAACCAAATTATCGATTCTTGGCAACGTTGCAGCCACTTGTGTTCAAGTATGCTGTGTAAAAATGTCAGTGAATGTACATTTCCAACTCTTTTATACGAATTTGGTGGTTGCATTACACAAAAGAAAATACTTTTGCATATGTTGGCAAAAATCTGAGGCCTGTCTGTGTGTAATATGGTCTGTTTATGCAATAATCGTTGGAGTTTAACGTCCTAAAACCAAAATAGGTTTTTGAGAGACACTGTAATGGTTGGCTAAAAAAATTTTGACCCCTTGGGGTTCTTTAACATGCACCTAAATCTAAGCACACAGGCCTCAAGAATTTTCACCTTCCCTGTCACGGCGAATCCCTGTCACGGCGACAGCCGTGACAGGGATTCGATCCAGTGACCTGCGGGTCAGCAGTCGAGCCCCATAACCACTAGACCGCCGTGGCAGCTCAGAAAAACTTGTGTGGGCCATCTCGTTCCGGAGCCTCTACTGCTGAACACCACATTAAACTGTTGTTGGAATCGAACAGGACAATCAGAAGCACTATGCGTCAAGGATGCACTGCACTCGTCGACATTACCATGTGGATATCTGAATAACCATCAATGTTACTTCTTACAGCTTACTACATCCTGCAGCTCTGAAACATTAACGACTTGGAATTTCTCATCACAGAAAAGCAATGACAAAAGTGGCTTCAATTTATGCTTCAATCCTAGCATCTGTGATTTTGAGCGCACTTATGCAGTTATTTTTGTTGTCGCACAAGGCTGGTACTTCTAGCCCTTATAAGCTTAAGGGGAGATGCTACTCGAAGACATTCTTTTTAATATTTACCCTAGAGCAATGAAACTTGAGCTGTTTATGAACTTTTTATGCTGATTTCAAATATATGATTACTTTTCTTACAAGCTGCTTACTTTTAGCTCTGCGAAATGACAAAGTGAGAACCTTAACCCTTTTGCTCCCCCTCGCTTCATCCCTAAACTTCCATAATTTTTTACAATTCATACTTCATAACGTTTCAAATAAAGTGTAGAATATAAATAACTAATTTGGAAGCACATACAAAATACGTAATAAGCATGAAAAATAATAGGCGTAAAAAAGTCCATATTTTACCTACCCTAATAATGGTTTACATACATTTTTAATATAAAAAAATATTAAAATTTAAACTAGATAATTGTATTTCTCATACTTTGGAAAAATTTGGGCGAAATTTCATGCAGATCCGAGCACTACAAGTGCCCGAAAAAGGAAGGGCACATCGAAAAAAAGGGCAAAATTTGTGCTTTGAGAAAAAAGATTTTTAAAGTTAAAACTGCGTTTTTTATTTGGATGTCTATAAATGCGATGCAATTTGAACATAAAAAGGAACAATCCTTTTTGTAGTGGCCACAGCCACTAAAATACACCAGCACCATGAGTTTGTCTTTCTCTGCTTTTTCGAGCCGACTACTCACAGACATTGCATTCACAGACATGTCCATGAAACGCTTGTCAAACTTCTTCCACTCCATGTGGGAGAGTTTTGTGCCGACTGCAAGCTAGGAAGAAGTTCGACAGGACTTCAAAATCTAAACTAAGTCCAGTGTCGCGGGACACAGCAGTGCCGATGCCATTTTGCGGCCACGTTTGTACCAAATACCGCTGTACATAATGGCAATGTCGTCCCCGCTAAGCTTCCTCACTGTAAACTTCTTCGACCTCACAAGATTGGCACGGACATCTTCCATTGCCGCATCACGAACTTTCCGGCTAATGGCTGTGAATGACTTTTCATGCATTGGCAAACATGGCTAGCAAACAACTGCCGTAAATTGGTCCAGCTGCTCGTAGCCTATTCCTACAGAGCACGCCGCCACAATGGCTATCACGCACGAGCAATGGCTTCTTTAATTCATAAGGGAGATAAATACACGAGAAAAGCATTGTTCAGCTGCGCTGCTCGACAAGACATGGACCTTGCAAGTAGGCTTCACAGCACATAAAGGCGCGCAGTGGCCAATGGCGGTCCCCAACCCATACCACTTAATAAGCCAGTCGTAGCACTCAAAAAATTCTCAAAAGCATGCTTCCTTTTATTATTTCTTGCGCCACGTCGGCGACGGAAACTGTCGTTATTTTAAGAGTGAGACTCGACTGTTTGCCTCATGCGATCGACAATGGCGAGCGGCGGCGCATTATCGGCGGCAAGGTGCTCAAAGACTGCACACTTTGGGCCCTTTAACAGACACCTTGTGCTCTTTAGACGCAATTTTAAAGCATTTCCAGCCAAGTCTCAGCATGTTTTTTGTTTTTTTTTTTCCAGGACAGTAGAGCTGATCAATAAAGGCGAAAAAAAAAAATCGGTAATTTTGAAGAAAACTCGCGTTTTTCAACCCACATCTCCCCTTAAAAACCCCACTCTATGCATGAAATGATTGCTATAGTTATCCTACATTGTTGCAGTTATAAATGAAATGGATCACCAGATTTGTGTATTGGAAACCATCAAGAACGGTACATAGGTCGTGCAGTAGTGACCATGTGGATAATGTACAAAACTGCTTCATGGTATGAAAATAGTAGAAACTGCAAAAGTATCTTCCCTCATTCAAGAAATTCAGGAGTCCTTGCTCTATCATAAAAATGGGAGCAAACAAAGCTTTGCATCTGCATGTCTCACCAACTAGTTATCTGTCTATACCATTCCAAAATGCTCTATCCTAATTGTTTTCTTCTTCCATGCTGGAAATCAGACCTTGCTTGGCACTGCAACACTTCAGTTGCTACAAGCAACAATGGTCATGTGTTCATCATGCCCAAGCAACAATAAGTGTGGAAATGGGAGATGACAATTCATTATACCATAAGGTTAAAATATGATGTATATTTGAAGAATTTTTTCTGAATATAAATAAATTTAGTTGCAAGAGTGTCGTGTCCTTCTTGTCCCCTTTGCTTCGGTAAAAAGTGCGCCACTTCAACGTACAGTTTAATGATCAGTCACTAGCTAGCCCAGCTCTCAACCTCATTGAGATGACAATTACTATCACCTCGATGCAACACCGGATTGCTATATCATAACAGCCGATTGCAGACAAGCCCACAGTTCAGGGAATATCACTTATTGAAATATGGCACACATGTGACCGGTGTGCGTTTGAGGGCCTCATTTCTGTATGCTTGCTCAAGCTGGGTTTTTGTATGTGATGCTGAAATCAGCGAGTTATGTTGTGCTTTCAAGCATGAGTAAGTCACGTGTGCATGCACCACTTGAAATGTCACTGCCCATGGCGTGTGACTGCACTTCCATTAGTCAATGCAGACTGCACACGGCAACAAGTAGAGATATGCCACTACGTAATACAGAAACAAAAAGAAAGTGGGACACAGCTCCAAAACAATGGAGAATGCAGAGAAAGTACGCTGCCCGTAGACACCAGGCAACACAAAGGAGGCGGGCGCCGGCATTGACTCTCATAACCCTGGCAACAATGTAACTGGACAGCTTAATTTATTATAAAAATCTAATAATGAACTTTTTTTTTAATGTTTTGTTAAAATGGCCCCCTGGGTGGTGCCTTGCAAGCTTCTTTGTGACCATATTTTGCAATAGGTCCTGGCCTTTGAAAGCTCTTTGGGGAAGTGGGCAACATTACAAATGAAACCTGGCATCTACTCACCATCACTTGACGATGTCTGGCTGTCGGCTGCAGATGTCACACTCGATTCGTCCTGCACAGAACTATCCACAGAATGGCCCGTGTCATCATCATCATCATCTGCCATCACTTTCACATCTGTTGTGGTGGCTGAGTCTCCCGCTTTACTGTCTCTAGGGTGCTCACTACTGTCCTGCATCGACGAGAGAGCTACCGCACAGTTCTTAGCCCCTGCACCACTGCAGTCACCACTCGCAAGAATGTCATTCACACTTTCCGGCACACTGTCCACCGTAATGCCTATGAGACATGATGGCGCTTGTCCATCGCAGTGGTCCTCCTGTACAGCCTTCGCAGCAGTCTTGCCCTTGATGCACGGGCGAGTCATACTCCGAGCCGCCTTTGTAGCGGCCACAAGATTCGGTTCCACCTCGTCATCTTCCTCCCTGCATGAAAGATCGATTTATTTATTTGCTTGAGAAAATGCAAACAAATCTTGGCTCTTGCACTTGAATGTCGGTTTACGTGCATTGGGAATTGGGCTTTGTAAACGAAATTCGAAAATAGAGCAAAAATGTGACAGAATTGTGATGTTGCACAAGCTTGTCTCCTGTGTCAGCAACAAAGCAAGGAACACATACAAGCTCATCCACTTTCTAGGGTAAATTACTTAGTGTGGAAGCTTAGCTTTTTCAGTGGAGAAAAGTGTCTTGCAAGACAATACCTATCGATGAAGTTGATAAATTGAAGAAGTTTTTATTTTTATGCTGAACACCAGCTTTTGTTGAGCTCTTGAATAGTAATGAGGAGAAAATGGACCCGTTTTCAATGTGCTCAAATGAATAGAGCTACATGACAGCTAACCATATTAAGATATTGGGGCGGACACAAGAAAGACTGGCACAAGAAAGAAGACAACCCAAGCAGTTACCTACACTGACGACAGCCTTTAACTGACACGAGAGAGGAAGAAGAGGGCGGCTACAGAGCACGAGGCTGCGTCGTGTGTTACAAGAGTTATGTAGCCGTTCTGTGCATGGTAACCCCCATTGGGTGTCTACACGTACTGAGGGCGCAGAATAATGCTGGAGCTGCCACGACTGCATATGAAACCCTTGTTGTAAATTAGAAAGATGATAAAATGGAAGAAGCCAGCAAGGTTGCTTCAGGAGGTTTACTACGCACCACTGACACAAAAAACTAAAATCAGGGTATGGGGAGTCCTGCGTGGTAGGTGGCCAGCAGCAGTTGGAATCGCAAAGGCTGGTGGCCCGATGAGTAGACTATACCATGAAGACTTAAGTTCTTGAACATAATAATAATAATAATAATAATAATAATAATAATAATAATAAATGGGGGCATAAAAACCCTTGCAATTTCTTACTAGCAAAAGTAAGCCAGTGTTTGCCCACCCTTTATTTCGTAAACCTGCTCTTCCCGGGTAGTGCTCACTTAGAGATCACGTTGTTTTGCTCTGGTAATGTAAATACTAGGTTAATTCTTGAAATAATCTATCACTGTTTCCTAATAATGTAACATGTTTGAGAATTATTGTAGAAACCACCAACAAAAACACACACACCATGCAGTCCACGTAACAAATTGCAATACTGTATTTAACTCCTAGAAAATGGGAACAAAACACCGCATTTCTTTTGCTGAACGCCGAAGTTCTGTCTTGCCTCTACTAAGATGGCAGCCGCAGCAGTCATCTAAGGGTGGTTAATGCTTCCTTATGTGGCATCTATATTTCCACTCCATTTTTTTCTCAAACCTTTCTGATCGCGCCATATCATAAACGGCAACGCACAGAGACCACCGTGCAAGGCGCCAGTGCGCCAGGCTCACCCGAACAGTCCGAGGACGAAAGCGGCCGGACCGTAGCAGGGCCCCAGAAACCAGCCGCCAAAGCCCACCGTTCGCGAACAGATCTCCATGGCGGCGCGTGGTAAGGTACGAAAACACCGACACGAAGGCAGCGCGCGGCCAACCGTTCCCGAACGCTGCTGGGCGCGCACTGCTTGCCGGCAGTGCGCGGGCCACGAGCGCCCCCCAGAAAAAGGTCGGCCGGCGCCACCGTGAGCGAGGCGATTGAGAGATTGCCATCACAAAACCGATGGTCGAAACTAACCGACAAACATTTTTGTTTCACTTCAAAGGCGTGCGGGACAGCAGCGCTTCGCGTGCCAGCGCCTTGGCTGAAGCACTCGTCCGCGAAGGCGCCGGGAAATAAAGGCGGCTAGGGAGAAACAGGGACGCGGGCAGGCGGCAGCAATCTCTTCCGACGGGACAACGGTCTGCATTGGCACGCACAAAAGACGCGACCTTTTTTGAAAACTTCGAAGCTACACAGGCGAATGGAACAGAGCGAGGGAGAATGAGCGGGCGCGCGCGAGTGAAAAGACGAACAAAATGCCAGGCACGCGTCTCGCAAACAAGCGTCGTAAAAAAACGAGAGACGGACCTCTACTTTCGAGCCGGCGACATGCTCGCGGCGCGACCACTCGTCATGCCCGCGGGGCAGGGAACGGAGAAAGGAAGCTACGCGCGAGCTGCGGCTTCAAAGAAGAACGCCGCCACTGCAATCGCCTCGGAGTAGGATTAAAAGAAGGAGCCGAAGGTCTCTCGAGTTCAGAGGGCAGTAAAACCAATGGCCTAACAGAGGGATACGCGGGAAGCTAAGGCCGACGAAATGAACACTTTTTGTCGCGTGCCGCCAAAGGCAGTTTAGGGTACGGCGTAGACATAAAACGCACGTGTCTGGCCCGAGTACACACAGACGACTGTACCCCCTGTCAGCGGCGCGAACAACGGCGTTACATTCTCTGGGAGCCCCTTGCACGATGGTTTTTCTTTTCTTTTCGCCAGGCATAGCGCCCCCTATAGAACAACGTCCTATTCTCCCAGCGCCCTTAAAGTGTGGGTACGATGGCAAACGCAGATACAGGCCAGTTTCGGCGGCACATCTTTTCCTTTCATCGGGACGAAAAAAAAAAAAGTGGAACACGTGCGGTAAGCGCTGAAAAGCCGGGAAAGAAAGAAAAAGCACAAAATCTCCACGAGCACGAAACTTCAAGATCGTGAACCTCTAGAGCTCAGTGTCAGGTGCAGAACCGGCACGACATTCGTGCGCGAGTGGACGGACGCAAAGCCTTGTACGCGAAATTTCAGCAATAATACGGGCACATTTAGCGATGTTCTACGCTAGTGCGATGCCAACTACGAAGTAAGGCAGTAAGGATTCCCCCCCCCCCCTTCTTTTCGTGCAATATGTCTGTAGAACTTGCAGAACTGCTCCGCAATGCAGGGATAATGACTTGCAAAACAACACAGGATTGTGCATAGTGTGGGAAACTCGACACACAGAGGCAGCAGCAGCTATAATGACATGTGCAGATTAGTTAGGGGGCTACATGATTTATCTTGTTCGAGTACAGCTGTACAGCTCCTTACACGCGTTTAGCATGATCTTGTAACAAAGATCATCAAGATTATATTGATGACAAAACTGTGCTTTCAGCCAAAGAGATAAGCCCTCAGATTAGCAGAAATAAGGGTGACAAAGCGAAAGCCAACCTGTGATTTAGAACACGAGGGGGCGTTCACAAAGTTCATACTACTACTACTGTCATCAATGGAAAAAAACCCCGTCAACCGATTAAGGGACACTAAAGTCAAATAACAATTTACATGAGAGTGAAAGCCCAATGTATGACTTCTAAAACAATATTATCAACAGCAGTGCTTTATTTACCAATTAAGATAAATGCATGAAAACACATGCGCTATGCGTAGGGCATTCCAAAATGATCCTGACGACGCGAGTGGTACCGACTACAATTAGTCACTAGCAATCGATTGATTGATAGATATGTGGGGTTTACCGTCCCAAAACCACCATACAATTATGAGAGACACCGCAGTGGAGGGCTGCGAAAATTTCAAACACCTGGGGTTCTTTAACGTGCACCCACATCTGAGCCCACGGGCCTACATCATTTTAGCCTCTATCGAAAATGCTGTCGCCAAAGCCGGAATTCGATCCCCCGAGCTGTCAGCAGCTGAGTACCTTAGCCAGTAGACCACCGCGGCGGGGCTCACTAGCAATCGAACTAGGGCTCACTAGAATCAAGAGACATAATAAGAAGCTGCTTGTCCGCTTGTTTAATTCATGGAAAAAACTATTGGACATTACTAAAGAATGGCACAAGTCATTGAAAGTTCAATTTTCGCCTGGTTAAACTGGACAGGTCGTGCCATCCAGCAGGCCCAATGGAATCAAGCACGTCTGCCATCTAGGAGGACATGGCAGGAAACTGTTCAATGGCCATTGTTGCTGCCGCTATTCCCGCTATTTCGTTCCCGCTATTTTCGTTCTGCTGCTACTAATGTCGGCGGCGCACAGTACAGCCGGGCAACGTTGTGTGGACCCCCATGCGGACCTCTATACCGTAATTTTATTTCAAAATTAGCACTTGATTAGCATAAAAGTAACAGTGCGATGATTCTGGATCGCTATTTCAACAATCAACGTCGACTTGATAGTTGCCTGTAGTGTTCCTTTAAACTATCGATAGCTGTCTTGCCTTAAATGTTAAAGGGACCGACAACAAATTTTTTTTCGACCTTTTTTTTTTCGGCGCGACTGAAAGCTTACCCTTCGCAGTGTTCGCAGCTGCAGTAGTTACTCCCAAAAGCACGTAGTTACTTTATAAGCAGTATTTCTCGATTTGAAAGGCTCTGAACACAGAGATGCCTTTTTGTCCAGCAACTTACGGTGACTTGTGCATGCTGTCATTGTTCTGCTTTCGCAGTAGTTCCTGTACCTATGCTTAACCACGCTTATTCTGAGTTTTACAACTATTTTCGAAAATAACCAGCTGTTACAATGAGACAATGCGGCTTTATACAGCTTCCCTGTATTTGTATTGCGTTGCGTGTGCCCAAAGTTGATGCGCTTATGTCGCGGATGGCTTGTTCCGTCGTCATCACTCTTTCGACACACGAGCCTAGTCAAGTCACCAAAAAACGTCACTACGCGTTATTTCTGAGACACAGTGTAGGTAAAAAAAGAAAAAAAAACGCGTCACTCAAAAATCTTAAGCAACCTGGAAAGTGTATGCTCGGTTTCATGGGGACGTAGGAAAGTTGCTGAAGATGCGCTGACGAGCACAGGATCATTACGTCATGCGAAGGTAGCGCCACTTTATTGCGCACTACTAACGCAGGCCTATAAGTGCATTTTTTTGGAGCAATATCTTCTACTATAGAGAAACACACAATATTTAAATACTAACAGGAAAATTTCTGATTTCTGAGTTTAGGTCATGTGACAGGGCAGCTTGGATAATTGAAGTTGGCACCACAGGCTTTTTTCCGATTTATTAATGAAGAAAAAATATAACTGCACTTTTCACGAGAAAATAGGGTTGGTTTGAGTCCCCACAAGGGACAATCATTCCATCCGTGCAGTCATCCCATTTCATGTTATGGGCAGCTGTCGGTCCCTTTAAAAAGACCCCCCCCTCCCCCCAAAAACACACAAACTTCCCCAATGACGGCACAGCTTTGAGCCTCTATTTTGACAGTGGTACGTTCGGGTGATTTCAACGTGATATTGCCATTGAATCATGATATTGATATTGAATCATGACGGTGCACCCTTCTCGAACATTTCTGCCGCTGCTTCATTCTGAAACTGTCTGCATTGACGACAGCAACCAATAAACTAACAATTAACTGGAGCTTTATGTGCCAAAACCACGATACGATTACGAGGCATGCCATAGTGAAACATTGCAGATTAATGCCGGCTACCCAGAATTCCCCAACACGGACATAAAATTACCGTATTTATCGAATGTACCACGTATAAACTTTTTGAAGAAGATAGGCTTACTCGGGGACCTTGGACGCAAAAATTTTGGTCTGTCTGTCTGTACATTTGTTTGTTTGTCTGCCTTTAACCGTAACCCGAACGACACCAAACGATACCCCGAACGGCGGACTCCATCTACAGCACCCACCAATATTGCTCAAGTTTTAGCGTTCATACTTGTGCAATTGTCAATTAAAAAGTGATTATTGCGCATATCTGAGGCACCATAACAACATGTCAATATTCTGAATGTGTGCATTGATACTAGAAAAGGCATACATAGGTAGTTCTAAAAACCGTAGCGTTTATCACGCTGCGCTGATAATGCACCGCTTGCACAAAAAGGCAAGTGTTTCCAACGCTTTGCTAAGATGACACGGTGGCGGCACCTACCCGTCGCCTTGCATTCTACACCTTATCGCCTCCAAGACAGGCGCACATGACGCGCATTTCGTTTTCCAAGATAACCACCAGATAGCGCTCATGTCTCACATGTGACGTGACTAGATGGGCTCATTCGCCTCCGCTGCACGCTCGAGGCACTCTGACGCTGCGCCTCCAGGATACCATTAACCGATTTTCTAGCACAGAACATCAAATAAACGTTTTGTTCACTCTCTCCAGATGCAAGACTATCATCTTTCAATGACATTTGCAGTGTAACATGCAGATACGAGACCAATTTTTTTTCTAGATTTTTCTACATAACATTGACAATCACCATTTTTTCCCGAAACTCACCCGTCGCAATACAATCGAGGTAGCGTTACAATCAAGTAAATACGGTAAGTTGCTAATCGTTCGTGCATTCCACCACAACCTAAACCAGGCCGGGAACTGAAACCACGCTCCAGCGATACACAAAGCCACTACAACTGCCACTGCAGTGACGAAACCTATTCTACTTCACTACTGATGCAAGTTTTTGGCAATGGCGTAATCATGAACATGATGCCTTAGTAAACGATCTCCATCGAAAACATTTGGCTAAAAAAAAAAAAAAAATTCCTACAGTTGTGGTCAAACGATGTGTCACGAGGTGTCAACACGAACATCTGGTTACACGGCATCCCGCAAATCAGTGGCTTACATAAAAAATTCCGATGCCGCTAAACCACCAGTCAAAGAGCCCCAAAACATCGACATGGACAAAGATTGGTGGTTCATCGTCAATCAAAGGTTGGTCCAGCTAATCTGACTGCATTGAAATACTATGCTCCGTTTTACAATCGCCTGACGAGCAGAGACACCGACACCAGCCCAATGTGAATTTTCAGAAATATGTAATTTAAAGCGGAAAGGGAATCCCTATTCCAAATTTTCTTATGGACGCTGCTATTTCTGCTTCGGTAACCCAGTGGTGCTCTGCGGTAGTATGCAGAACACAACTTATATGTTCTGCTGAAGCTAGAGACAAATGTGCTCATTGTTATGTTTCGGCAACCCAGTGGTGCTCTGATGTAGTATACAGAACACAACTTATATGTTCTGCTGAAGCTAGAGACACATGAGTTCATTGTTGTGGTACCGGAACATTATAAACGTCCGTCATACGAGCCAGTTGCTTCAGGTGCACGCCGGTATAAGTTCATGGTTACCACTAAATAATAATAAAAGCGCTCGTACTTCGTTCGTTGAGCTTGCCTTTGTCAGCGCATGGGTTGCTAAATCAAAGGTTTGTCATAACCATCCATGGTCGAAACCGTGCAAGCTCTCTTCGCTCCAGCTGACTTATAAAACCAGTGTCTTCCTGCCAGGAACGTTACTGGACGTGCGACAACCTTCCTGGCAGAAATCAAACATAATCAGGAAATTGCATCATCACTCCGGCGAAACTGGTGATTCACACGTGCAGTGTATACTGCGATATGGTTTAAATCCTCCCATTATGATAGGTGTTATTTCAAGCAATGAACGCGCTCTTCAGCTGATGATGCAGTGCCAAGTCAATCGATGCCCACCATTTAACAGAAACTGCAGACGTAGTACACCATGGACTGCCAGCAGTGCTCGATGGTGGGTGCAGATGTTTAGTAAAATGTGCAGAGGTAGAACGCCGTCGCGGGCAGACAGCAGTGAATGATGGCCCCTGGCGTGGCGAAGACCGACTCATGGGGCGGAGGCGTTGGAACCAATCGCCACCAGCTCCGCCAGACACGCGTGGCATTTCCGGAAGATCTTCCGGAACTAACGGTAACGGTAGATATGAGCCAGAACTTGGGAACGTGCTCAACCTTGTTTCCTGCACGCGCGCGATTAGAACAAGGCAAAAGGTAGCACAATGATAGACGCTTCTAGACGAGCACCTCTTGAGAGCGACGCTGGCTCGTTAACGGTCGCGTCTCCCGGTGACCCCTAGTTGTGCTCGGATGCCAATGCCGCCAGAGTCCGCCGCGATGCAAGCTTCAGCTACCTCACTGCGCAGCTGCTTGCTTGTGCATCCCGTAGAACGTCCAATCGCCTGAGCACCGACTGGCTGCAGATGCAGAGAAGGATTCCAGAATTATCACGTAGTGGCGTCCGAGTAAGGCAGACAAATGATGGCGACTTCTAGATAAACATGGCGTTAATGCACCTTTTAACACAAAGAAAGCATCGAGATTACACATCAGTACGAAAGATGGGTACTTCGTTGCAGCATGAACCCGACACAAAGATATGAGAATTAAGGAACGAAGACACACGTGGCACTGCTAACAACTACTACTTACGGCGCTACTTGCACGCCTTTTTCATTCGATTCTTTTGTCCTTGCGTCGAGTTCACGCTGTATCCTAGTATCCAAATGCTCTACCAAAAAGCCCATTTGGCGACTCTAGTTGGGTAGGACAGGCGTGCGCTCGCGCGAAGGGGGGAGGGGAGGGGCAGAGCACACGAATTGGGATTACCCTCCCCCCCTTAATCACCTGGAAGGAGGGGGAGTGCAATGTTTGCCACATAGCGATACTTGGTCGGACCTGTTTAGTCAGTGTTGAAATTTCAGTGTTGTATTTCAGACACTCTTTGTCCTTCCCACCCTCTCCCCTCGCCCCACAAAAAGCCTTGCTTACGCCTGTGGGACAGGCACAGATATACTGGGGTGGCCAGCCGAGAGGAGGCTAAGACCCTGATTCACATACTTTTGGCAGCCATATGGTCAAAGGCAATCTTT
Organism: Rhipicephalus microplus; assembly: GCF_043290135.1. NCBI lineage: Eukaryota > Metazoa > Arthropoda > Arachnida > Ixodida > Ixodidae > Rhipicephalus > Rhipicephalus microplus. The sequence goes on from NC_134700.1 coordinate 292,217,412, forward strand.
GCTTTAACTATTTATACTTCAGATTTGAAAAGTAGTGCTATGAAACCTGTGGAAGTAGCATGCTTAGTAGAAGAGGCACCTCAGATAATTAGCAGCATAGGTGTTTTCGAGTTGCACCACACTTACTAATGAATAACTGCTAATTCACATATGGTGCAATCACAACTTGTGCACATCAGGTTATCGTCAGGTTGCTTCAACTCTGCAAGCTTCACTTGTGAGTGCAGTTTGCCAAGGCAGCTGTCCCAATAATGTGTCCCTCTGCCCATTAGGTCTTATTCCAAACCAGGGACAGCTTTCGCCCAACTACAACATACCCTGTAACATAAAGATAGAAAATTTAATTTCATGCTATAATAAATGACATCTATATTCCTTTTTGACATACAATACTATTTAAAAATTGCCTGGTTTACACCCAAAACCATAGTATGGTCATCAGGGATGCTATAGTGGAGGGCTCTCGAAATTCCCATCAACTAGGGTTCTTTAAAGTGCACCTCAAGCTAAGTACACAGTCATCAATCGTTCTTGCTTCCATCGAAAATGCGGCCGCTACGACTGAGATTCAATCCTGCAATCTGTGGGTCAGTAGTCAGCCACTAAACCACTATGGCGGGTACATGAGACATTACTAGCGACCGGATTATAGGCAAATGCCTATTTTGTTTCTTGTGTTCCTATCGTGCCATTTTTATATATGAGCATGAATTAGAGGTTGAGAAGGGCTTTTATGGTGTTGTTATAGTGCCTATAGGTGCCTAGTTTTGACATTTGTGGCTAAATTTTTATAAGTGCTACAAATGCTTATTTTTGAAATCGGTGCCATATGAACACTATTTAAATATAAATTTTGCTTTCAGGTACAATTGGAGAAAGGTATTCATGTTACTCGGCAAACTCCAGCTGTCAGAACTCTATTGGGAGCAACCTGTACTCCATCTGATAAGTTATTTTCAGCACTGTCAAGGAGAGCTACAAGGCCTCTTAACCAATAAGAAGGCCGATTACCCTCTACACATGTATTCATTCGCATTGCGTCATCTCCTCGGCATTTCCTTAGCCTCTGCTTGCACGCGTAGGGAACAGGATCGAGGTGCAGCCACAGGACAATGAAGAACGAATGCGATACCGTGGAGTGTCATCAGGGGAAAATGGAGTGTACACAAAAAAGATGCCAACATGGTCCTTGTTTTCTTTGTCATCTGCTTCTTACACGGTGCATATTTCTGTATTACTTCTATTCAGGCCACAGATTGCAGAAAGTACACACGTCGCCTGGAATAATCCTCGTAGCATCACATACTACTTTGACGTACGCATTAAGCATTCCTTGTATACGCCACCTCCACCATGTATGAGGGCATGCCCACAAGATGAAGGTTGAGTGGCGTTTACTTTGACATTTGACCTCTTTTCAGAGCGCGTAGCATTGCAAATCTTGGCAGATGAGATTGAGAGCAGCACCCAGTGCATGCATTCCTCTTGCCCGTTCGAAATTCTCAAGCCTAGTGAAGGACCCTTCAAAGTGTTCGCAGACAGAAAAGAAATTCCCTCTGTGCGATTAGACCAAGTTAATATGAGGCAAAAAGACCCTGCTGGTCTACTAGCACTCTAGCTATTTGCTCCCGTGTTGCCATTTTCAGCCATGCCAAAAAGAAAGATACACCAAGAGCATGTTTTTTTGTCAGTGGACAGTTCACCATGCTGGACTCACCATGCTGGACTAGAAAAAAAGAGAGTGTACTCTGCCAACCCTGCAGGAGAAAAAAAATATGCATGGCTGTGCTAAACCATTGGAGCCTTGTGCCATCATAAGCTAAAACATTTTTTTAGCTTTCCTATGACACATCCCACACGTATTTCTTTGAAAATTTGAATTTTGTATATATTATTGTGTCTATATTTACTATTTTGCGGGCCTAGAACAGTGTTTTGCTCACCTATTTCTGGCACTTAAGCCACATTTTTTTAGTGCCTATAAATCCGGCCTCTAGACATTCACAAATGCAAAGAGTGAAAATTATATGCAAGCTTCATAGTATTGCCTGCAATGCATGAAATTCAGCATAGATCAGATAAGGTCACAAAATCTCCAGCAAAGCCTCACACAGTTTATATAGCTTTTCTGTGAGTGAGTTCGAATTGCTGCTTGTGAAAGATCCAGCAGACTGAGTTTCGAGATGTAAAAGGGCCTAGATGCTATGGCCTCTTCGAAGGGCGAGATAGCATCAGTTGCACAGTGCTAGCAGATATTTTTCACAAAAATATTTCTTGCTAGACTGCTGAAGCATTCGTACACATGCTCGTTTCCATTCTGAGTCCATGGAATGAGTTGGCAGACATGACAGGTTAAGAAGAATAATACGCTCAATGCAGCTAGAGCATGACCAGAAAATTGTCTTGCCCAATGACGATCCCTTCCTTCAGATTTCCTGTCTCCCAATCTGAAACCTGCTGCACTACTGTGTTTCAGCCTTCTTCAAACTGATAAAGCAGTCCTTTGCAAGGCAAAAACAACCACGTCTAAGAGAAGGAGAGTCTTCTAAGCTGTCGTATCCACATTGTAGTTCGCAAGCCCTTGAGGCTAGAAAACACGATGCACAACTAGGATAGCTAGCTTCCTGATCTGCTTTGAGGATTTCCCCATACACTACTCACAAGTTTGTGTCGCAGGTTGTCACTTCTGTACCTACATTTATCGATATTTGCATTTTGGGCATGTGATGCACGAAAGTAAAGCACTTCTCATCCAATGAAGCCATGAAATGGTATGTGCAGTGATGCTACCAAGGACTACAGCTTTGGAACAACGGAGCAGCAAAATTAATTTTAGAGAACTTCAAAGCAGCGAAAATTTTCTCCTGGAGCAGTTATTTTACATCATGAAGTGCACTATATAAGCAACTTAAATTTACATTCAAGCAGCTAAATAAATTAAATGGGGCTCTAATGAACTAGAAATATTTTGAGACCATCTAACCAGCACTTTATATTTCACTCGATAATACAAAAAAGACAGAGAGAAGGCTGTCATGCAGTTGTGCATTCTGTAATAACCTCTTCAGTAATTACTTTTGACACTAGCAAATAAAAAATACTAGATCAATAAAACTGTATATTATGAAATTACACAAATACATATATGCAGTTATCAGCAGATATGGCAGACAGACGCCGCGATGTACATCAGTGCCTCAATGCTGAAGAGTCACAGTGTCCCTAATGCATTCACCAAAGAAAAGCGTCCCAAATATGCGGCCCGCAAGCCTCTTGCTTGCAGAGTCTCACGCGACCGTCTCAAAACCAACATTTTTTTTTAAATTTTTCTTGTGAAGTACACTTGTGAGCTACACAGGCCTGAATAGTTTAAATGTGTTTTCTCCGCGAGATATCCCATGTGTTACCTCATTTACTGTGAAATTAAAACTATATTTCACAATCGGCATCCCGATGCGAGTCAGTTTGAAGATCGCTGTCGACGTGTGAATCGTGGCACATAATATCCTTTGTAAATGACCTGTATATACCAGATATGAAAAAAATTACTTTCAAATGCCCATGTGGGACTAACATCTGTCACTGCAGCCCGTTGGCTGAGGAGAGTTTGAGGCCCCTATCCTAAGACGACTCAGAGGCAAAAACCAGGCCCTTTTTCTTCTTGATTAATAGTATTCCTGGGTGCAACATGACATTATTTATCTATTCACAAAGAGCCTATCCCCTCGGACACTCCCTTCCATTTTCCTGAGGCCTTCCTGGGCTGTAGCAAGATCATTCTCGTGTGCTTCCAGTTTCCGCAAGTGCGGGGTTGCCTGGAATACGTAGTAAATCTGCTTCAGGAGATTCCACGAAAATATCCCAAAGTGCGCTAAACGAGAGACATGATACAACAAACTTAGATTACCTTTTACAGTGAAGCTGTATACGGCTAGAATAATAGATTTGTACGCTGTTACAAAAGACGGCGACGCCAACACGGTCCCGAAGGCGCCACTGCTTCGAACTCCACTGGGAAGGTCACCAGCCGTTTGGTAGCGTAGGTTTCTCAGCTCGCGACTGCTTCTGCGCAGAGCTGATAGACGAGCGGACGAAACGACGGTGAGTTAAACAAGGTTTATGTACAGCATCGATACAGAGGCGTTACAAATTCGGCACTGGGGCTGACAGTTTAGAGACTCAGAAGAGCTGAGCTCTCTTCTCTGACACATAAGTCAACTGATCGCGACGCGTCGCAGGGCTTTTTTTATATGCACCGGGTGGATTCTTTTAGTAACCATATGTCCAACCAGAAGCACCGCTGGCCATGAGGTCAGAATCCTCCAATGGGGTCGCCGCTGGGCCGCGTCATTCTCATCAAATCCGGAGCCGCTGCCCGTGGTTGCAGCCAAGGACGAGTGACGTCACCACGCATTGCGTAAGACTCGCCAGACAGGAAGGCGCCGATTGCTTCGACGGGCTTGTGGGCTGAGGTGACTCACTGTTGAGTTCTTCGCGTCAGGCGGGCTCGCGGGCTGGCTTTGACACAGATTGCCTTTTTCAGGGGCATGGACGTTCGCTGTGGACTCGCAGGCATAACAGCACCCCCGCTGCCAGACAATGCGTCGGAAAGACGAGCTGCTTCCACGTGGCTCGTTCGCCAGGTCCCTCCAGGTTCGCCTCCAGGGCCATGGGGAGAATGCAGCTCCAGACTCTGTTCCGGGAACACATCCCATTCTTAAGGACGGATCCCAGCTCCACTGGCTTGTCGCCCCAACTTGTCGACCAGCTTCGCTCGTCTCTTCTGACGATCCTTGGTTTCAGCACTTGTCGATGGTTCTGCAACTTGTCAAGAACGGTTCGACAACAGACAACACACGACACAAGCAAGTGCCCTCGGTCACCCGACAGAACACCAGACAATGTATATTACAACATATGCCTAGCTACGTGTCTATTGGAATTTCGTTCCCTCTACATCAAGAGGCACATGTGGGACACAAGACTCTTAAAATGAGAACTCACATTTTTACACGTACAACAACGTAGCGAAATAGAATACAACAAAAGTTGGCTCCTTGAGCTCACTCTGGACGAAAGTGCTCAGCTAAGGCCGTGATGAGGACAAAATTTTGCTCCAAATCACCAGCGAGAAACCGAAAGGCGGAGAAGGTACTAACGAAACGCACGGCTCAATGCGTCTGCATTAGCGTTTAGCCTTCCTTTTTTGTAGCGAACGTCAAAGTTGTGCTGTTGGAGTATCATGCTCCACCTCAGTAACCGGCCACTTTTAGGCGACATGTTATTTAACCAGGTTAGAGGACAGTGGTCCATTTCGACCTCGAACCAGAGACATAACAAGCTAGCTTTTGAACGGCCCACACGAGGCAAGCGCATTCCTTTTCAGGGGTGCTGTATGCCTCTTCCCTGCCGCTGAGTTTTCGACTTAAATACAAAACTGGCTTTTCGTTACCAGGACTGTCTTTCTGGCACGGTATAGCTCCCATGCCGCGATCACTCGCGTCGCATTGAATCACAAATCTCTTAGAGAAGTCGGGTGCCATGAGAACGGGCTTTTTGCTTAGGGCATGTTTCAGCTGGCAAAACGCATTCTCCTTTTCTAAGTCCCATACTACTTTAACCGGCTCGAATTTTCGAAGTGCGTCAGTTAGAGGGCTGGTAATGCTAGAGTAGTTTTGCACGTAATGCTGATAGTATCCAGCCAGGCCTAAGAATGCCCTTATCTCAGATTTTGTGGTTGGTCGTGGATACTTCACGACGGCGGCTACCTTAATTTCTGAAGGTATACGCCGGCCACGCCCCACAACGTGTCCCAGGTAAGACACCTCGCCGCACCCTAGGTGACATTTAGTAGGTTTCACGATAAGACCAGCTTTTTTCAACCTGTTCAGCACATGTTCTTCCCAGTTGTTTGAGAAGATGGCGACATCGTCAAGATATGGCAGAGTGAACTCAGAGAGGCCTTTAAGAACGCGGTCCATTAAACGTGAAAAACATAGGGCGCATTTTTTTAATCCAAAGCTCAGCTTGAGTGGACGATACGTTCCAAATGGAGAAACAAATGCGGCATGGCGGCTAGCACGCTCCGTAAGGGAGACTTGCCAATACCCTCGCACGAGGTCTAACGTGGAAATATAGCTGGACTGTGACACAGTTTCTACCCTCTCCTCTAGGTTTGGTATTGGGTAAGTTTGGTCTCGAGTTATGGTGTTAAGACGCCGATAATCAATGCATGGCCTCAGATCTTTTCCTGGCACTAGAACCAATATTAGAGGGTATGTATAGCACTCTCGCCCGGTACTATAACTCCCAACTCCAGCATTTTATTGATCTCCTCTTTCATGATCTGCTTTTGCACAGGAGAACAACGATACGGCTTGCTACGGATTGACGCCTCACAAGTTAGCTCAATATCGTGTTCGATCAACGTCGTGTTTCCGGGACGGTCCGAAAACACGTCTTCAAACTTGGAAACAATCCTTCTCAGGTCCTCCTTCTAGACTTCACTTAACCTAGGCTCTAGGTTCAAGATTACCTCCGATCCCCTTTCAATTACATCACTAAAACTCAAAATGTCTGCTCCCTCTTCCTCTGAAGCATTCAACAGCAGATTTACGACCGCTTGACGTTAAACGTATGGTTTCATCAAGTTACTGTGGTAAACTTTGTTTGGCCGCCTTCCTAATTTCACTTCATAACTGGTATCAGAAAGCTTCGATATTACTTTGGCGGGCCCTTCCCAATGAACCTCAAGCTTGTTCTTTTTGGACGGCCGCAGCAGCATTACCCGACTTCCTACTTCAAAAGCGCGCTTCTTCGCCGATTTGTCGTAGTACTCCTTCGAAAACACTTGTGCAGCCTTCATGTGGCTTTCCACTAGATCTTTCGTTTTTCCAAGCCTCTGAAGGAGGTCTAGAACATACGCAACTACCTTAGGGTCCTCATCGAATCCCTCCCAGGACTCGCGCAGCCTCCGCATTGGTGTTCTCAAACTCCTGCCTTACACAAGCTCTGCAGGGCTAAAACCAGTGCTCTCATGAGGAGCTGATCTCAAAGCGAACATAGCGGGAGGAATAGACGCTTCCCAGTCGCATTTGTGCTCGTAGCAAACAGCTCTCAGTATCCGTTTCAGAACGGAATGCATACGCTCTACCAGATTAGATTGTGGATGATGGATCGAGCTGTGAAAAACTTTTATTCCGCATTTATCCATAAAGGTAGAGGTAAGGCGGCTGGTGAAGACACTATTATTGTCGCATTGGATTTCAGAAGGAAATCCGACGCGTGCAAATATAGATAGCAGTGCATCCACGACATGAGGGGAATTGAGCTTCTTAAGTGGTATCGCTTGCGGAAATTTTGTGGCTACACAGAGAGCCATCAGGATGTACCGACAACCTTGCCTTGACACTGGCAGTGGCCCGACGATATCAATTACTAGGTGCCGAAAAGGTTCTGTGATAATTGGCACAAGCTTCATGGGTGCCTTCCATTTGTCCGTGGATTTCCCTGCTCTCTGACAAGTGTCGCATGAGCGTACAAAGTCATCAATATCCTTCCAGCATTTCGGCCAATAAAACTCAAGGAAAACTCTAGCCTTGGTCTTTTTTATGCCGAGATGCCCTGCCCATGCGTTTTCATGCGCCAGTTCCAATAGTTGGCGACGATACTTTTGTGGCACCAAAAGCTGCTCATACTTGCGACCTTGCGCATTTGTGTAGCTCCGATACAGGAGCCCTGCTTCCTCAAAAAAAGAAACATTCTTTTTCTTTTTTCCTAAGTTTACGCTTTCCATTAGCGCTTTAATCAAGAGGTCCTCACGCTGCTCTCGAACAAGCGTTTCTCGATCAACCCTCGACAGCTTACTCCAACTTTCCGCTACAGGCGAGAGCGTTGCACCCCTCTCGCTCTGACTCAATGGCGCCATGTTGTCTCCCCCTGCTACTGAAACCGTGCCAGTCGTTTCGGCGACGGGCCGCTCGAGTGACTGTTCACATGACTCACACGGAGAATTTCCTCACTGAGGTTCCGTGGACTCTCCGCCAAGGTCACTTGATTGTTCACCACATTGAACAAGATCAAGCTCCTGCGAAAGCTTCCGCTCTTGCGATCGCGTGAGGGCCATGTACGCTAAGTTGGGGAAGAACTATTTACCCTGCTCTTTGAGAAGCTGCTCTGAATTGTTAGAGAAAAAATAAGGGAAACGATCGGGAAGCGCAGCAGACACAGCCGCTTCGGTGCAAAGCTTACCAAACGGGCCTTCAATGACAACCGTAGCGATTGGTATGCAAGCAGTCTGCTCCTCGGCGACTTGCCTGATCCACGCGCATTCTCCTGTAAAGTCATCCGGAGACACCAATGAAGGATGGACAACGTCCATGGTTGCCGCTGGGTCTCGAAGTGCTCGACACGTTTTCCCATTCACACTAATTTCTTGGAGATACGGCTCTAACAACTGCATGTTCTTTTCCGATTCTCGGATTGTTGCGAAAGCAAACTTTTGCTTACAGTTTATCGCAATGTGCCCTTCCTTTTTGCAGTTGTAGCAGATTAGCGGCTTCCGTGATTCAAACGCCCGTGTGGTATCAGTGCGTTGTTTACGAACCGCACTCGATTTCTCCGCTTCCGTCTGCCCTTCCCCTACAGTGTCCTTCGTAAGAGACGGGTCCTTCTTGAAATTACGGTGCGGAGCGGGTTTCCGTTGATCAGGTTTCTTTGAAAAGCCCTCTTTTCTTTCATCCTTTTCAACGCGCACTGCCCTGCTATGCAATTTTCGGCGAGTATAATACTCCTCAGCTAACTCTGCTGCCTTGTAAAAGCCCTCTTTTCTTTCATCCTTTTCAACGCGCACTGCCCTGCTATGCAATTTTCGGCGAGTATAATACTCCTCAGCTAACTCTGCTGCCTTGTTTAGCTGTACTTCACCAAGTTTGTCCTGCAGCCAAAGCTTGACATCCTCCTCGATGCAGCGGTAGAATTGCTCCAATGCAATGGATTCTACCACTTTATCGCGATTGTCATAAACACCTTCGCCCTTGAGCCATTCCATGAAATCAGCTTTAAGACTAAACGCAAAGTCAACGTGTGACTCATTCCCCTTTTTAGCATACCGGAAGCTTTGCCTGAAAGCCTCGGGTGACAACTTATAACGTCTCAAGAGCACCTCCTTAACCTCGTCATAGCTCTCAAACGCTTCCCTCAACAAGCAATTTATCGCATCGGACACTTCGCGGGGAAGAAGAGCTAACAGGTTCTGCGCTCAAAGAGACCGCTCCAAAGCATTTCGCTCACAGACATGTTCAAACTTGACGAGATACTTCGCCATGTCCTCGCCTACTACGAACGGTGGCAGTTGGTCGCGAATTCTCTGACCGCTGACCTGAACTGCCGCAGAAGCTACGCTAGGCACCTGCGAACACTGTAGGATTGCCAATTCTATTCATTTCAACTCAAGGCGCTCCTGTCTCTCGGCCTCCTCACGGCGTTCTCTCCTTTCAGCTTCTTCACGTTCGCGAACTTCTCGCTTTTCAGATTCTTCGCGCTTGCGAACTTCTACTTCTCGCCTTTCAGCGTCCTCGCGGCAAGGCTTTGATATCCGCCCAGGCCTCATCGACTTCTTCAGCCGACACTCCTTCATCCTTCATGATCTCAAGGATTGGTTGCTTTCGTTTCGCACGGCCCAAAGTAATGTCGAGTTCCTCACAAATTTCGATTAGTTCCTTCACTTTAAGGTTCTTCATCGTTCACACTAGCTTCTTGCTGTTTGCCCCTGTTAAGAATCTACTTGCCGTACCCACTATAAGTCTACTAGCAAGACGCACAAGCAATTTTAACACTACAGTGTTTACACCCTCCGCATTAACTTTGGTTTCAAAGTGCTCTGACTTGGCTTGAAACGATCAAAGCTCACTCAGCAATGCTTCACACAGCCCTTCTCTAAACTACTATAACCTGAGCTAGAGTAGTCTGGTGAACTGAGCGGAAAACATCAGGCACTCACCGCATCGATGTCGCTGACGCCGGCCGATCCCGCAGCTGCCAACCACTGTTGCGAAAGACGGCGACGCCAACACGGTCCCGAAGGCGCCACTGCTTCGAATTCCACCGGGAAGGTCACCAGCCGTTTGGTAGCGTAGGTTTCTCAGCTCGCGACTGCTTCTGCGCAGAGCTGATAGACGAGCGGACGAGACGACAGTGAGTTAAACAAGGTTTATGTACAACATAGATACAGAGGCGTTACAAATTCGGCACTGGGGCCGACAGTTTGGAGACTCTGAAGAGCCGAGCTCTCTTCTCTGACACATAAGTCAACTGCTCGCGACGCACCGCAGGGCTTTTTTTTTTATATGCACCTGGTGGATTTTTTGAGAAACCAAATGTCCAACCAGAAGCGCCACTGGCATTCTGGTTGGACAAGGACGAGTGACATCACCACGCATTGCATAAGACTCGCCAGACAGGAAGGCGCCGAATGTTCGACGGGCTCGTGGGTTGAGGAGCTCTTTGTGCGTTGCGCGACAGGAAGGCGCCGTTGAGTTGTTCGCGTCAGGCCGGCTCGCGTGCTGGCCTTGAAGAAGATTGCCTTTTTCATAGGCATGGACGTTCGGTGTGGACTCGCAGGCATAACAACGCCGAAAACCCTGTACTGCCCTCTAGAGCCCGTATCTGCATGTAATCTGCAAATGTCGTCGAAAGACGATAGTCTTGCCTGTGGAGAGAGTGAACAAAACATTTATTTGATGTTCTGCGCAAGAAAATCGGTGAATGGTATTTCGGAGGCGTTGCGTTAGAGTGCCTCGAGCGTGCAGCGGCGGAGAACGAGCGCATCAAGTCACGTCACACGTGAAACATGAGCGCCATCTGACAGTTCTTTATGGAAAACAAAGCGCGTAGCCCTGATATGGGCGTGCGCGCCCGTCTCAGGGGTGATAAGGTGTAGAACGCAAGGCAACGGGTAGGTGCCACCACCGTGTCGTCTTAGCAAAGCGTTAGAAACACTTGCTTCTTCCTGAAAGCGTTGCATGGTCAGCGCAGCGTGATAAGTTCTACGGTCCTTAGAATTACTTATGTATGCTTTTTCTAGTAAAAGACGAACATGCAGAATATATACGTGTTGTTATGGTGCCTCAGATGCGCAATAATTGCTTTTTACTTGACAATCGCACACTTATGAACGCTGATCCTTGAGCAAAATTTGTGAGCGCTGCGGATGAAGTCAGCCGTTCGGGGTATCAGCTGGTGCTGTTAAGAGCACCCGGTTCGCGGTAAAGGTGAACAAACAGACAAATATACAGACAGACAGACAGACCAATGTTTCTGCGTGGAAGGTCCCCAAGAAAGACTATCGTCTTTAAAATACAAAGGGCTCCCTAAGCATTCACCTAAGACAACTAAAAGGTGAAAGCCACCTTATTTTCTTATCCGACTCAATGCACTGATGCTCCGCCGCCCCCCTCTGACTGCTTTCTGCACTTAACTTGATTTTGCACCATCTCCAAGATTGAAAGCATTTCAAGCTTTTCGCTTTTCACCTGGTTTTGCACTGCCTCTATCATTAGTATGTTTATGTAGGAATTCATCGATGCCCTCCTTCCGTAGTTCCTGCGTCACTGCTAATGTCTCGACCGAGTCAAACACCGTTTCGTAATTATCAAGGCTGTATATATAAAGGTTGGTTGTATTGCGCCCATTTTTCTATCACCTGATTGATAGTAGTACGAGTATGGTCTATTGTGGAGTAGCCTATACAAAATCCTGCTTGGTCTTTTGGTTGATTGAATTCTGATGCGACATTAATTCTATTAGCTATTATTTTTGTAAATATTTTGTAGAGAACAAACAGTAAGCTGATCGTCCTGTAATCTTTCAAATCCTTGACGTCTCCTTTCTTATAAATTAAGATGATGTTTGCATTCTTCCAAGATTCTGGTACCCTATCTGTCAAGAAACACTTTTTATATAAGCTGGCCAGTTTTTTTAACACAATTTCTCCGCCATCTTGGAGCTGGTCCGCTATTACTTTATTCTCAGTAAAGGCTTTGGCTCTGCATTCCTGTCGTTACTAGTCAAATGTCAAATTCCTCTGGGCTATTATTGCTTCTTACGATATCATTCTGATTAGTTCGGCTTCCGTAGAGCTCTCTGTAGAACTCCTCCGCTTTTGTCCTTTAATGCATACCTACGCACAAGCTTGCCTTCGCAGCTTTCGGGCTTTTCCCGCTTTTTACCGCATGTTCGATTCTCTGCATGTTACACTTTCTTATGTTGGCTACCTTACGCCCGTTGATTAACTAGCTCTACTTTGTCTGTTGCATTTGAGGTTTTAATGGTTTGTCGTCCCTTAGATTTTTCGTCTCCTGGAATACTTTGCCAGTGTCCTGTGTAGTGACTGTACCTCAGACTTTCATTGCGCACTCTTTGATCATACTAGTAAGATTAACATCCACTGTGTCAACGCTAACGTCAGTTACTTTGTTTAGAACCACGAATCTATTCCGAAGCAAAACCTTTAATTCCTGTACTTTCTCTCTCATTGCTAGCTCATTAATTGGCTTCTTGCATATCAGTCTACGCCTTTGCTTTTGCATATCAGTCTTGCATATCAGTCTACGTCTTGCATATCAGTCTACGCCTTTAATTGGCTTCTTGCATATCAGTCAAATCTAGGTGAACTTGAGCGCTTACCATTCCATGGTCCCTGTATTATATCTTTCCAACTAATACTACATCCTGTAATTGCCTGGGTGCGCACACAGAATGAAGTCTATTTCATTTTTAGATTCGCCATTAACTCTGCCACGCCTTACGGTTAGCTCGTTTACTGTAGAAGGCATTCAATATGCATAAATTATTATCTTCTGTGAACTCTAGTAACATCGTTATGCTAGAAACTTGGCGAACTTATGTCGAGTTCATTGTTTATTTTGGTATGGCAATGAGAGCATATCAGCACAACAAATCACTTGTGCATGCCACATTTCATCACTTTATCTCCATAAATAAAAAAAAATGATTTTCATAGCCACGTCTCCCCTTAGAAGAAAGGAATACACTAACCAAAGTAACTGTTATGTCAGCCCCAGTCAAAGCTACATGACCTCACATAAGTCAACATTAAGGAATACAGCAAGAGCATTTGGAGAACAAACACGACAACCTAACGGAATAAAAATGATTACGATGAGAGTGCAGGGTAATAGACCTTTTTCAAGCAATACCACAACGCCCCCGGGTGCGCAGAGCACTAGGGAAAAGTTGGTATGCCGAGAGACCTGACTCTTCCTCCACCTGCTGCTCGTTGGCGCCAAGCGAGCACAAAATGAAAAGAACATGATACCGTTGTTGAAGAGGACCCGAACGCACCTGCATGTATATCTACGCATGAAATGTGAAATGAATAATGCAGTCAGTGTAGATATCACTGGACGGGTGTACATCGAATGTAGGAAATGAGTGGCATGCGAGTCGTTGCGTAGTGAGACACTAGGTCAGAACATGCTAGTGTGAGGAATGTGTGCTGAAACACCAAAATAACAGTTATTCAATGATGAATTGCTCCTAAAGCGCTGTGGCTTTTATTACCAACGCGGTATGATTGGGCCGTTAGCACAAGACTGCAGAGAAGTGTTACAGCTATAGATTTTTTGGAAAAAAGTGTTACAGCTATAGAAGTCATGCTCTGAAAGAAAGGAAAACTGAGCACATTCTAATCGTGTTTAAAGACAAATGAATGCAACTTGAATTCACGTGTGGAATACTTTGCAATAATAATTTGCAGTTTCTTATCATATAATGAAGCCTATAGAATTTGTGAACTCAATAAAAATTTTAGGTGTGCTGTTTCAAAAAAATATGTCCTGGGACGATCATTTTGACCACGTTCAATCTCACGTGGCTAAAAGTGTGGGTGCCATTGCAAGATTTCGACACATTCTTCCTGTATCGATAAAACTCATGCTGTACAACACGCTTTTTTCATCTCACATAAATTATTGTTTTTTTGGTGTGGGGAAATTCCACACAGAGAAATAACCATAGAATATTAATGTTACAAAAAAGGGCTCTTCGGTCCATAGCAAACGTTGAATATCATGCGCACACAAAGGATTTGTTTCATCGTTTTAACGTTGTACCCATAGAAAAATTTTATGATTGGAAACTAGCTATCAGATATAAAAAGGCTGTTTATAAAAATCAGCATGACCTTCTAAATCTTGCTAATCTAAGAGGAAATGCTCCTTTCTATTCTCTCCGCAAACAAGACTTCTGGAACATCCCCTTCTGCCGAACTGAATACGGACGACAAATGTTACAGTATTGTTTGCCTCACTTGCTAAATACTCTCCTCAGAAGCGAAATAGAAGTAGAGAAACGCAGTATAAGTCATATTAAAAAACACTTCCTGTAACCAATCACCGTAAAAAAAAAAAAAAAATGGCTGTACTGTATGAAGAGAGATATATTTACATTGCTTTTGTTTGTTTGATGTTTGCCTGTTGTTTTGAATAAATTGTTTGGGTCAAATCATTATCTTTATCGATTGACTATCGGCATGAACATTTACACATACCCTGTATCATTGTTGTCATAAATATTGTAGAAACAAAGGTTTAGGGTGTCACATTAAACATTTTACTCCTTTCTCTTTTTTTCTCATGTAACGCGCTGATATGATTCCGTGAGAGTATCTGTGTTAGTGTTAGTATTCTTTTTTTCATGTATGTAACGCGCTAGTTTGTTTTCTGATAGCGTTTTCACATCTTTGTGTGTCTCTACTGTATGCCTTGTATATGGGGGCTTGGGCTTTCCTCAAGCGAATTGTTTCGCTTTTTCGCCCAAGCTTGCCCACATCTTCAGGATGTAAATAAACTTTGATTTGATTTGAAAATAAACTTTGATTTGACATGCGCGATGCACCCCCATTTTTTTTTTTATATATGTTAACAAATACGACAACCTATCAGCCATGAGTGAGCGTTTCCGGTGTACATATTTCTTTCCTGGTCCTACTTCTCTCTCTCTCTCTTTTTTTGCCCCTTAGGCTTTATTCCAACCTGCTGTTACAGTGCCAAGGGAAGTTGGTAGATGCATATGCACTGCGAGCAACGCACAGTGGTCTGGTCAATGTATCTTATTTTACGAAATTGCACTTATTTCTAAAGCACTTTTTGAATATACCAGAACTGTACAATTCACTTGGAAACAGCGTTAAAGGACACTGATTCCTAATGCATCCGTGAATTTATGGACAGTGCTCGCACCTTTTAGGCAACCAAGTTGTATTGTTTTTTATTTATGCCAAAGGCGGACGGACGCTAAAGGATAATAATAAACTGACGCTTCTGAGTCGCTCAGCTGGTTGAACAGGGGGACAAGCGGAAATTGTAGACAGGTGATCGCACCCAAACACCGAATTTTGTGAGTGAATCAGCAGTAATATATCACACCTTGCCAAGTTTACTTGATCTGCAAAGCACTGGCACGGTGGAAACGGCAAGTTCAAGTGTGAGGCCTGCGCACTCGTCGCGGCGGCTGCTGCAGTGAACCAACTTTTCCCGTAAGTGCTTGCACACCCGTTGGGGGCACTAGTGTGCTTTAAAAAGATCTATTGAAAAAGTTTCAACATTCTTCCGTGTCCGAATACGAAATGGTAATGTACCTTTGTGCTGTTTGTGAAAAGGTACATACATAAGTCCATATGACATAGATCACTAAACTTCAGCAGTATTTATTGCTCACCGATTTGTGGTAGCCTTGTTTTGAATTTTGGCGTGATCCATTTTCCTTTCCTTGATTGCTCAGCTTCCATCGACGCTGATAATTCGCACATGCAAGTTAAGAACAGTCAATGCAACGCAGTGTTGTTTTCCAGTTGCCAATATTTAATTTTCTGTTGTTGATGCTCGATCTTTATGAAAATATGTTATAACAGTGATGTGCCATGCAGCATCAGTAGAGCATTTTATAAAATATTTATGTTTTGTATCATCTTTGTAGCTACAATGATCTGCGAGTTTGATGCACCGTAGTCCTCTCCCAACAGTGCCAATAGCTCCAATTGTCAAATCTAACATAGCATGTTATGCCATTTCAATCTTAGAATACCAGTTATGACAGCACTTTCTTCAATCTTTCTTCCAATGAGTACAGAGTGGTTTGCCTTGACAGCCCTTTACTTTATGGGAAGGCCAGGTCCTTGAGGATTCCAGTGCTGTCGTTGAGCAGACACATCATGGTATTGCGTATTTCAACTTCCAATGGTTTCCAACCTTGCAGTTCAAGAGCCCTTGCAGTATCGATGTGACTGCAAGACATGCCTCCATCTAGTCACAGCTCCAGCTTGTCTTATGACGTTGTAGACGGCATCACTTGATGGATATCTTCGCTTTCGTAATCAATGTTGGTGACAACGTTACTGCTGACAGTGGTTTCATACAATCTGTATTCGATATACACGAGAATTTTGTTGAAGAATACATCTTGGCATCCACTACCGGCTTCATCTGTTGGGACATTTGAAGGCACACAAAAAATAGGCTGGTCGCTTGCCTTTTAATAGTGAATATGACATTAGATTTTCATGCACAATGCACATAGTTTTTGCATGCTGCTGGAAGGACTCATTCTTCATATATTTTGTTGCTCAAAGTTGGTTGGTTTAATTTTTTTAGAGGCAAAATCTTGTGAAAAGCATCTCTAAAGCAGGGTACTCATGCGAAGAATAAGTGCTGGGGCTTCGCAGTGTGCCTTGTCAGTATCGATGATAAGGCTTACCGTATATCCAACAACTTCTCAGTCTACTTGAAGCTGAAGACTGTCAATGGTCAGAACAGGGCAGTTCGCTGAGATGGATCCATTCTTCGTGATGAACCAATTCAGGGGCTTGTCAGTCAATCCTGGGGGCTGTTCATTTGCTTGTTAGTACGATCTTTGTGTTTCACAAGGCAGCTTTGTAGATACCATCAAATGAGCACACAGGAAGAGCAGATACTGAGTCAACATGGCAGTTAGATGGAATAATGAAGAGGGCATCATACCAAGTAAGTGAAGAAGATGTTTTGACACTTTCCTTTGTTCACGCTCAAATTATAGTTGTGCAGCTGGTGTGCAAGGTAAGCCTTGCATAGCAGCTGTACTACAAAGCAGCAGCAGCAGCAGCAATTTCCGCAGCCGATAAGTCTACATAAAGTTCACAAGGTCTGCCAAAGCGATGACCATGCACATGGAAGACGTAGGTTGGCACATGAGTGATGATCATTACATAACGGTACAATTTAAAATATTTTGCCTTACTAGAACATTTGGTTTACAATCACGTTGTGTCTCGGCACACACCATTCATGCAACTAGTACACACTACTTCTAAACAGTTCTGAAAAATACAGACGATATTGCAATATGCATGCCCTATGCAGTTGCAGGGTTATGAACAACTTATCATGCTTGGCGAGAAAATGCATCCAGTAGCAAGAAGACACTCTTACGAAAAGCTCAGCCGAATTCTGCAGCAATGAGCGGCAAGGAGAAATCAAAAGCAAAGCTTCAAGTAGCCATTTTCCCGAGTGTCCTTTTTCATACACAGGCCTATGCTCACACTCTTCGGAGGTACCTGCTGCTTCATGTTAAACAATAGATAGCACGCTAAAGTAAAGGCTTGTTAGTTCAGATTTCACGGACTGAAAAATATGTCAGAGTTAACCAAATGTCAAATTGTTCATCGCCCTGTGTTGTTTAGCGTCCAAAACCACCGCATGATTATGAGAGACGCCATAGTCGAGGGCTCCAAAAATTTCGACCACCTGGGGTTCTCTAACGTGCACCCAAATCTGAGCACACGGGCCTACAACATTTCCGCCTCCATCGGAAATGCAGCCGCCGCAGCCGGGATTCGATCCCGCGACCTGCGGGTCAGCAGCCGAGTACCTTAGACACTAGACCACCGCGGCGGGGCAATGTCTAATTGTAGAAAGTATCAAGAAAACAAACAAGTGTTTATTGGATTTGTGCACTTTCATTTTCATGACGGATACCTAAATCCAGTATTTATCTTGCATAAAAGCAGTGTAAAAGTCCCATTTCCACGATCAAAGACATTGCTCACAATGTGATTGCGGCTCAGGACAGGACCAGTCTTTTTGAGCCAAACACATTCTGAACCAGTCCCTTAAGCACAGCCACCACCATCACCACAGCTTGAAAATAATTTTTTACGAAAAAAACATGGTGGGCAATTGATCGTTCACAATGTAGCAAGTGAGCTTTATGCCAACGCGCAGAGTGCGGCTGAAGCTAATCTTCAACAGCTTTCTCCATAGTTTTGACATTGTGTGCGCATTGCCTGAAGCCAGAATGAGGCTACCGAGCGCAGTATCTGCCGTGGATGAAACCTCACTAAAGACAAAATCAAAGTGTCCATGCAGTTTTGAAGGCGCGCATGTGGTCTATATCAAAGCTTAAAAGTGCTGAGCATCACATCTGCTACTGGTAAAAGATTGTTCTCTCATGCGCCATCACAGATGACGATTACGCAGTTTTGAAGGTACGTGGTGAATGAAACTACTGCTTGTCGCCTAACAATCTCATTTCCTGTACACACAAATAATTAAACTTGTCATGTGTCAGCCAAGAATATCAACTTTCTTACCTTTCAGCCTGGTCTACACACTAAAGAAACCAAGTTTCCGCTTAGCTGAGATTGCACGGTTGATTTTATACAATAGAAGGAGCTATCGAACCCATCGTCGATAGTGTTATAGATAGTTTCTTTTGCCCTCTGCAGTTTGATAGCAACTGAGTTATCGATAGTATCATTGATGGTTCTGCATCACTAGGTTACAGCTAAACATGAACGACGGTCTGAAAATCCAAGCGCAAAATTTTGGGCTACTGCAAGAATGCCATGGTCGCATATGTGATCTGCCTAGTGCAGAAAGTTCCAGAGAAAGGAATAATCACACAGTTGAAAGCCAGACAATACTCCAAAGAAGCACGCATTCATTCCTCCCACCACTGTGCGAGCAAAAGTGACACTCACTTGTCAAGGCCTTTGCTATCTTCATTCGTTGAGCTTTCAGAGTCCCCATTCACGCTTTGCACAACAGTGACTGGAGAACTGCAAGAAGGACACAGCTCTGTTTGGTCATAAGCCAGTGCTTTACAACAACGTGGCCACCACTCCTCTTCCCTTAGGGACTAATACATTTACTGAGTCCTTTTAAACTACAGATCAAGAATCCAAAAATCAAATGTATAAAATGGTAGCACAAACCACTTAAAGTAAAAGACAATTCTCATTTCTGCAAAGGTGGTCAATAATATTGCTTCAAACAACTGTTATTAAACAATGCTGAGAGCAGCCCCAGCAGCTAAGAGGCATATCATGAATATAGACCTCACACTTTCCTGAAGTTAAGGACAAAAGAAAAATTGGTGGCAGGTGAAACTGAACCTAAACACAGCTGTTTTCTGTTAGCTGTAACACCTGTGCAAAAAGTTACAAAAAACTAGCGGCACAGAAACACACTATTCAGTGGTATCTGCTCCCACGATAAGCAAAGCAAGCATGTACCATTGTGACACTATTCCTTTAAATGCCTTACGTAAGATAGCATTAACTGGTCCAGATCATTTTTCAAGCTATTTTTTATCCTAGAGGTCATATTTTGCTAGATTTATTTTTCCCTCTGTTACCTCTGGCATGGATAGCATTAACTGGTCCAGATCATATTTCAAGCTGTTTTATTCTAGAGGTCATATTTTGCTAGATTTATTTTTGACTCTGTTACCTCTGGCATGGCAAATGGCCTAACACAACGATAATGGTGGTGTCACAGCGTGCTGCACGAAAGTATAAAAAGCAGATAAGAAATGGCTTTCATAAGCTGCTTTCAAGTATCAGCCCCCAGAAGGGAAGATAAAAGTCAGCCTGGAAATGTGCTCTTGCCCTTCCAGACTGAAATTAAGCAAAAATTTTGTGAATGGGAACTGTCCTAGATATGTGCAGCATTATGTGGTGGATGACACAATGTTTGCGTTGTTGTGGTATTATTAAATATTGTACATATGTTTACAATATGTTTAAGAGCACAAATGGTGCATAAAAACCACAGCACGGAAATATTACAGCCTGTGCATCAGGTTCGCTAATAATGCTATTATTCTGAACAAAAATCTGTGTACAGTGTCTTACAATTATTTAACAAATGATTGGGTCTTTATGATGAACCATGTTGAACTAAAATCCACATGTACCGGGTTATTTATCATATATGAATGTTGAAGGCCATTAATTGAGTCAATAAACACTTTAGACAATGTTGTGTGCAACGGGCATCATAACACTCAATTTTTAAGCAACAATTATGCATTAAGTGAATATTTGTTCCCAAGTATCGAATTCAT
The DNA here is from genome assembly GCF_043290135.1 of Rhipicephalus microplus. Classification (NCBI taxonomy): domain Eukaryota; kingdom Metazoa; phylum Arthropoda; class Arachnida; order Ixodida; family Ixodidae; genus Rhipicephalus; species Rhipicephalus microplus. The sequence goes on from NC_134700.1 coordinate 292,237,812, forward strand.
GTCGATTTGCTTTCCAACACAAGATCTAGAATATTATATCTCTCGTGCTCGTGTCGCCACAGTACCATGAAAGAATACTTAGATGTTCTATTCCTTCACTTCACATGACAACACTCCAAAGGTGAAGCAAGCCGAAAATCTCCATCAAAATGTGAATTGTTTGAACACCAGCAATAACGTAGTAAAGCTTTTATACAGCCAACCCCCCACCCCAACCTCTCCCCACCTCCAAAAAAAAACTACCATTGTGGACAGAGTGCTTAGCAAGCTTTAAATGAAAATGGCACAAGAGAGCACAAATTAGTTAGGGCTAAAGAAGAGATAAAGCACGGAGACTGAACGCGTGCCCTATTATGTTGCCCTACTTGGCAACATACATTGTAATGACAGATGAGAAGGTTGCAGGTAGTTTCTCCACATGTAAACAAAATTTCGGTGTACTTGCTTCAAATCAGACGTGGTAGATGACAATTTTCGTTCGCATGAACAACTGCTCAAGCTGCAAACATTGCAAAATGCATGCAACACATTGCACAATCTATTTAATTAAACCTAAAATCGCCCCACAATATGTCCAATTGTAGCTAAAAGAACAGAGGGCCTGTGAAATTGAAATTACCCGGCAAAAAGTGCGGGAGCAATGGTCAGTTGCGACTTGATCGACAATCACGGCCGGGATGTCGGCCGCGATTGGTCGGGACGACGTTGACATTCACTAGATACACGCCACCAACGCAAGGCCCTTTCCGTCTCAACAAGGGTTGCGAAACTCGCACGCGCTCCGATATATACATCCGACGATCGTCTTTGAAAGCGAGGGCTCGAAAACTACCAAACGACCACTGAACGATGCAACACGGTAAGACGACGTCAGCACACACTGCAGCGGAAATGCACTTCCTTGGTAGCGAGAACAACCGCTCGATAATCCGCTTGTGTTGAGGAGCACGCCCTAAGGCAGCGCCAGTGCCACAACTAAAGCTGCTGCTCTAATGGGCCGAGAAAAAAAAAAAAACGAATAACACCGCCGCGCACCAACCTCTGCACGCGGCAGAAATTCAGGAGAGGCTATTCTTACCAGCGCCGAGTCCGTGTGGTTCGTGCAGAGAACGAGATGGCTTCCCTGGCGTGGCAATCGCCAGCTGCTTGCCCGGCCATTTAAATCGGCGAGCTCAACGCGAAACATGGCTCCGTCGGGGTCGAGCGGCTGCCTCGGCGATTGCGCTCGCAGCGACTTCGCGCTGCCACCACGTTTGTTCCAACAGCTCCTGCCAGATCGCAACGTGCGATTCGTCGTCTCTGTCGTGCCTGTCGTCGTAGTGTCCTGGCGCATTTAGAGATAATAGTAAGCCGCGAGGGATCGTGTCAGCGTCACCGCCGCAAAAGCCTCCCCACTCTGCGATGGCGGGCGCGCCGCATCAGCGCTCACCCACGGCCACAGACTCGGCGTTAAATGTCTCTCCAGACATCCGTCAACATGCATGGCAGGTCTAGAAAGTGTAACGGGAAGGCACCGTCCACTACTGGCGCTTTTTCGGTCGTAAGGGCCCACAGGATGATCAGCTTCTGGCGGCCATGTTTGAGCAACCGAGAGAACAGCAGCGGCGGTGCATGCCCGATAAAATACAAACATACAAAAATGAAAAACAAAGCTTCTGCGAGGCTGGATATGCTTACCCCGTGGGCGACTCCGGGTCGTACATTTCACGACGGCTTCACCACAGCCACTTGCGACACGGGAATGGCTTCAGCGGGTAACCGTGCTCGAGAGTCGAGGCTCCTATTAGCGGCCTCGAGGTCCCGGGGTCTCGGCCAACATCACCGAGTACGCTGCCGTAATGCCAAAAAAACGCGTTACGTTGGCGCTCCACAACGGCCTTACCAGCCGCAGAATTCTACATGAGTGACATAAGTACCAGCAACGTAATCAGAGATGCCACCTACCTATTACTTTCATGGTTCTTACGATCAGAAGCTGTCGAGTGCGTGTGCGTGTATGCAGCTTGTGAGGAGCCCTTACCGAAACTAATATTGACAAAGAAAAGAAAAAGTTGCCATTAAGTTTTAGCACTGTTAGGACAGTTTTTTGCGCTCGTTTTACGTCAATTTTTGTTGTTTATTTTTATTTTACCACGACATTATGTTTTATAAATTGTAATATATATTTTTTCTTTGTACAGTTTGTCGACGCGAATGGCGCTGCGGATCCACTTTCGTCCGTGATGTGACTGTCTTCTGCAATAATGACAGACGAAAAGGACTACTTCCTCGAACTAAGTTCTAATCCTATCCGGTTTGAACCTGTCAGCAAGATCGCGAACGTGTTTTTCGATGATGCCAACCAGCAGGTATTCGTTGTGCGGTCGGGCGGAGCGACCGGCGTCGTTGTCAAGGGCCCCGACGACTGCAAGTCCACCGACTTCAGAATGGACGACAAGGGAGACGTCGTCTCCATCAAATTCTCGCCCGACTTGAAGGTTCTTGCTATTCAACGCAGCCAGAAGTCCGTCGAGTTCGTCAACTTTTCCGGCACAATCGACAGTGTCGAGTACTCCCAGAGCTGCAAAGGTAAAGCCACCAACATCTTGGGCATCGCCTGGACATGCGCAAACGAGATCGTTTTTGTTACTGACCATGGCATTGAGTTGTACCAGGTCAGCTCAGAGAAGCGAACTTTGCGTTCCCTGAAGACCTACACTCTGCAAGTGAATTGGTTCGTTTACCAACCCCAGACCTCTTTGCTCGTGCTTTCCTCAGGGCCCCTGGGTAACATCTTACATCCGTTTCAGTTTAAACCGGGTGTCGCGACGCGACTCCCGAAGTTTGAAGTTGACTTGCCAATCATTCCTAAACCTCCGAGAGTATGCCTCCTCGAACGAGACGTCACAACGGCGGTGCTTTATGGCAAGTGCGTTATCGTAGTGTTACGACACCAGGCCAGAACCTCGGTAGGAGGCACCGGAGCTGAAATCGTCATTTACACCCTGCAAAAAGAAGCACCTCCGAGAAAAACCGACATCTTGAAGCTAGACACAAGCGGGAGGTTTGCTGTCAACGTTGTGGACAGCTTGGTCATTGTGCATCATCAAGCGTCGAAGAAGTCAATGTTGTTTGACGTAAAGTTGCCCGGATACAGTGACGGTTTTGTTACTTACCACCGGCCAGTTGTTCCTCCATCGCCAATTCGCCCGCTCAAGCTCAAGGTGACTATGCTGCCGAACAACACGCTAGAGGAGGTCAGCTACGAGCTGTACTCCCCGAACTGGGTCGTCTTCCAACCAAACATTGTCATTGATGCCAAGATCGGTTGTCTCTGGTACGTCACGTTGAGGCTGGAACCTTTGCTGGCACACTTTGAGGACAAGCGCCAGTTGGTCGACTTTCTTCTGCAGCGGTCCAATTCGAAGAACGTCCTGCTTGGTGTGTGTCGTCGTCTTCTCGAGAAAGACTCCCAGCTGCCCCTCGAACAGATTGCATATGTGTTCGACAAGCTCGCTGCCAAAGAGGGCTGTGTGGACCCTTCTGACATGTACGCCCACGTGTTCTCAAAGTTCGCCGATGAAGGCGAAGACAGGTTTCACTTTGTTGTTTCCACCCTCGTTGAGTACATAAGGTCACTGGTGCAGCATCAGCTACCAGTTCCCTATTGTCACAACGAGCTGCTCATCAATGTCCTTGTTCACAACAGGCGGTTTCACCAGCTACACCAGTTCCTACAGTACCATGTTCTGACGGACTCCAAACCATTGGCGTGTCTCCTGCTGTCATTGCATGCGGTGTATCCTCCAGCAACTCAGCTCGCACTCGACATGCTCAAGAGGCTGGGGACAGCTAATGAAGAAATCGTTGAGGTTTTGCTATCACAAAAGAGGGTGCTCAGTGCTATAAGGTTCGTGCAGAATCTAGGAACTTCAGATTCGATCTCGGCACGCAAGTTTCTCGAGGCAGCAAAGACGACCGAAGATCCTGCAATATTTTATGCCGTGTTCAAGTTCTTTGAACACCGTAATGAGAATCTCAGAGGCGTGCCAGAGTTTGCCAAGGGAGAGCATTGTGAACAGTACGTCAAACATTTTGAGACATTGTATAGTGAGACGTGAACATATGAAACAAGAACGAAGTTCTCCAGTTAGGTTTGAACCAGTGATCAGGACTAGTAGCTATTATAAATAAAATGAACAATGTTCTCGACCAACGCAGCTTTTATATCAAGTTTGTTTTTCCTCTGCCCCTTTGTGGTGTAAACGTGCCATTCATACGAGTGTGAGAACTTGATTTTTCTTTGCACACCTTTGAAACCACTAGGAGCAATGCAGAAACATACAAAATGACTGTTTTTATAGAAAATGTGCTGTCACGGCAGTAACGTTCGCATGTTGACTTTGCATGTCATTCAGGTTGCAGGTTGAGATGTGTAAATGCTCTACATTGAAAAGTGAAGCAATGTACAGATGGCGAGAGAACTTTACACATCTTTATTACAACAACTAATACGTGCCCCCTGCAGCAGACGGGTGTAGCCTACTTTCGGTACCACATTTGAGTCAGGTTCATGCGTTTGATCTTCCTCTGCAGTTGCAAAATGCCATACATGAGGGCCTCGGCAGTTGGAGGACAGCCTGAAATGTTATAACAGGGCCATTGTCATAACTTCGCTTGGAGCAAAATAATGGGACAGGTTTGCATAAGTGGTGAGGCACTGAAGGTTGTGGAAAAATTTGCTATTTTACTAAAGCAGCTTACGCTCATAAGCCAAACTCGTACTTCTCTTATTTTTCCTTTTTACTTCGGTGCCCTCATTAGGAATACTGAACAAAAAAAGAAAAACATGGCTGATCCCTCTGTTTAGCAATCTGTATATAGCATGAAACTCAAAGGTGTCTTCACAGAGGCAGTTGAGCATTTATAGTGTGGTGTTTTCAAACAAAGGTGAAGGAATGAACGCTACGGCAACAAATTGTAATGCCACACAAGAAAGAACAAGCTGATCAAAACTCTCAGCGCACACCTCAAGCAGAAAGCACACACGAAATAAGCATACACAGGACGAGCACGGGCCAACAACTGTCGCAGCTCAACACTTAAAGCAGGTTGCTCAAACACAAATACGCATGAAATGGATGCACAAATACACACAGTACAAGCACGAACAGCTGTCCCAATTTTTACGTCTCGGTGTGTGAGCAGAGCGCTTCTTTCATAAATGCGGCTGCTGCAGCGAGCGAAGTGACCTTCGTGCTCTCTTTATAACTTCGAAGCAAACTTGTGGTGGAAGCACAAGAGGTACAAAGTGCCTGAATCACACAATAAGCGCACATGCACAAGCAACCACGCTCTGAGAGGTACGTGCGACCACCTTTAGACAGGCCCTTCACACTATCTCGCTACTGATGGCGAAAACGAGCTGACATTGCTGAGCTCTGAGGCCCGCCAATGGTATATGATATATATAAATAGCTCGCCATTAGCAAGCTGGAGAACGTATGATTTGTGGACTAGTGGCGTTGCGCCGTGCGCTGCGGAGCGAGAGGTCACAGGTTCGACGGTGGGCAACGCAACCTTCTCTTTTTTTTTTTTTTTTTTCAAAGAAGATGGTTTTTCTTGGGATACTCTAACGCAGAAATTTTGGTGTGTCTACATTTCGTTTGTCCGTCAATTGACTCAGCTTCTTGTTCAATGCCCACCCAACTTGTTCAGTTGGCTGTGTTGATACATGTGAATATTGTCAAAACAAATATGAATATTTGAAGGGCAACATCAATATTTGAGTATTAGACAGTGTGTTTCTTTATTTAGAAAATACATGGGTATGTAATTTTGAAGACCGCACTGCTGACAATATCCTGCGCTGATGATGGGACACTATGAACGAAAAAGAGAGTGTTTCCTACGCTTCGCTAAAATGACACAGTGGCACCACCTACAAGTTGCTCTGCGTTCTAAAATACTATCGCTTGTTACACACCACTGCCAGATGGCACCCATATCTCACGCAGAGTAGAGTGCCGCCATGTTCTCCTCAGCTGCCTCTCCATAGGCAGGAGTGCCTAGATGTCCTCCTCACCCACCTCACCGTAAGTGGGAGAGGAGGACATCGAAGCGCAACGCCTGCAGACAGAAGATGAATGTCTTTCAACGTCCTTTGCGGTGAAATGTGCAGATATGCAACCAATTTTTTATGCTATGCAGTCTGTACACGGAAGTACATCAGCAAAGGCCTGGTCGACCCTGGCATAAAACACTTTCGTGTTAAAATAGAAAAATATGAGAATACCAAAATTACACTTTGAACATGCGATTGTTCTGATAAATGGAGCATTTCCATGCATTTTTGAACAGTTGGCTGCATTTTTAGAAACTTACGAGCACACATTAGCATATATCCTCCGCGTGCCATATGCACTGATGACCGTGAAATTATGCGCCTACAGGGTGAACACTGTCCTGTCCTCCTACTTTCTCCCCCTCTCCTTCACACCCCTATGTCCCTGTCCCGAAAAGGCGCCGAGACATGCTCTATGGGAGCGTGTTCACTGCCAGTGCCGCTCATAATGATTCTAGGAACCGCAGTGGGAACAATGTGGGCTGAGAAATGGCTGGAATGGCTGGCTTGTCTGTTTTTGGGGCTAATAAACATTTCCTTTTCTAGCTGCGGTTCTGATCAATTTTAGCACTCAAGCATTCAAATAGGCTGAAATTTTGGTGTCAAAAGCATTGTTCGGTAGCATTCCTTCAAGCAGAGACACGGGTCTTTGAAATGTTATTTAATTCTAGCACAATTATTATGAAACTCACTAAGTTTATGTATATCTGTGTAGTGATTACAGATATGCAATTATTTTTTAGTACTAGTACTTTGCAAGTAATTTTCATCAATCGCGAAAGATTATTACCGCATGTTTTGGAAATATCACAAAGCTACCACTGCTTCATCTCAAAAAAGCAATCCCACTCTTATTTTCCTGTGCTGCCCTTCAATTTTTGGTATAGTTTTGGTAGGGGCGGGGACAACCAGTATTGCCAATAGCACAGCCTCAGAGATGGACGTTTTACGACTTTCACGCAAGTGGAAGGGCGCATGCACCGGGGCATCGATGAAAATGTGGAGTGCAATTCCAACATGGGAGCAGCCAGCGGCAATCCGACGACCCCAGTGGCTCCTTCCCAGTTAGTCCCCCAGGAAAAGTTATTTGTCTGTCTGACTGTACTCTCTGAAGAATAGGATGAATTTCCTATGAAAGAAGTGTGACTAACAGGTGCTTTTACCGTAGCTGAAATAATTTTGGTAAGTGCACAGTAGCTGATTAATTTTGCAGTTACCCACTTCACTACTACCAGTGCCACAAGGTTATGTAGGCATTACATGCTTGTCCTGCAAAAAAAAAAACAACATGCAAGGCCTTGCTGGACTGATGCACAGCAGGGAGAGTAATTTTCGATGCCTTTCCAGTAGGCTTGTGCACATAGCAAATGTATGGTTTGAAGCAAATTCGAGTGAATAGCACTTTCATTAATATTGCATATCATGAAAAAATTGTTTTTTTTTTTTAATTCGAACAAAACCTGTCTGTATGCCATTGCCTTTTTGGTTTAAAAGAAGTGGAAACAAGTTTGAATACTAGCTCTGTCTGACTTTTTGTAGAAATCAAGTGATAACCTATAAAATATGTTTTTTTTTCATTTCTTTATTAGGCTTAGTGTATATAGGCCAGTATCACAAGCTTTTACACTTAAAAATGATGAATCAATGTGAGAGTAACATGTTCATTTAATCTTGCAGTGAGGCTTCATGGCAGTGCGAATTTCCCCTGCACAGATGTTTTCACAGTTTAGTACCCTTCTACTGCAGTGAAACCACCTTTACAAAGGTTACATGCACATTATTATACACCTGTGTGTTCATTTCGAATAATAGTTTGAAATCTCCAATAATTTGAGTTCCAATCAAAGAGAATTTAAATATTGTAATAATCATTCAATTCAAAGCATTAAGATATTCGCACAATTCTACCTGCCAGATCTTGCTCACACACAATGACACAAATTAGAAAATGAATTAGAAATGAATTAGAAATGAACTATGAATCAAAGCGCTACAATTCATGTTGCCATTACATTTGGATGCTATTTGAATTCCCAGCTGGTTTGTTTTTGTGGTATGCGATGGGCTTAAATGTTAAATGTTCATTTAATTGCATGATGTACAAGCAGCTCAGTCAATGTCAAGCAAATCTGGGCAACACTCCAAAGTTTTGATGGGAAGTCAAGGAGGAGGTATTGGCAATACAGCTTCACTTATACTGTTAACTTCCGTGCACGACAGCTTCCTTTCTTTCTGCTTTTTTGTGTCCAGCGCAGCTACTGTGAAAGAGACTTTATCGGCACAGCACTAAGCCACAAATGCTATGGCTGGTTCTAAGGTTCAACCACATGTATTTTTCTTCGTTATTTTAACTACTCTTTTATGCTGCTCTATTATAAGTAATTACAACACCTTCTAAGTAGAAAAAAAAAACATCGGATATACTTCTCACAAAAGGGCCAATTTCGATATAACAAAGTTCCAATATAGCGAATCAGCATGCAGATTTTACTGAATTCTCTCTACTGAGATTTAACAATAATACAAGCTTGCTCACATTCTACCTCCACTGATACACCAGCATCTTTCTTTTAATCAGCATGAACATGCATTTCGCAGCCACCTACTCAATGATGCTTGGAAATCAAACAATCTCACTCAGGAAATTTGCTTGTTCCCTATTGTTCTCTCAAAATAAAAGATCCACAGGAACACAGCAGAGAAAGGAAGAGAAGTGTCAGGAGGAATGACTGAATGCATGCAGTTCTTGAACTTCCACTGTGTCTTGTCATCACGTGCTTCTTTTTAAAAGCAAAAGAATGAAGAACTTCCCCTGCAGGCTTCTTGAATTTCCGTGGCTTAGCAGCACAATAACTACAGGCTGCTAACACCGCCACCATAGCCGAAAACTTTCTTTGTGCAAATGAATAGTGAGTAGCTATGGTACTATACCGGGAACATAAATGTCCACAGGGATGATACGATCGCAGCCACGAACAACTGAGTACGAGTAGTGGTAGTAGCCTCCGCCATTGGCACAGCTTCCCATGGAGATGACCCACCGAGGCTCCAGCATCTGGTCATACACCTGCAACAACATAGTCCACCAGGAGCAGTCACAGTCAAAAAGCTATTTTGACCTTGCTGTCATCACAGCTGTGATTATAATGATGACACAGCGTCTCTTGAAACAGTTCTGCAAGTATGAGTGCCAGTGATTTTGCTACAAATAATGAATTCGAACAGAACACTCTAATATCAGTCATTAATTTCGTACTGTTTCTAAACAGAGTTCTTAGCTAGAAGCCAACTTTTATTTTCCTTGTCAGATACTATTACAATGCAGATTTGCTTTTATGAGACCATCTCTAGGCTATCGTTTATCGTGAACCGGACCACAAATAAGAACATGAGACAGAAAGACACAGGACAAGCACTCTTTCTGTCCCGTGTTTTTATTTGATCTCTATTCTATGAAGAAGGGTGAACAACCAACACACCCAAACGTTCTCCCTTTTCAACTGTACCTCTAGGCTATTTGAATGCAATTTGGGGTAGCATTTGAAAGAGAAACTAAAGACAACGTCAAGAAGCAGAGCATCTATTTAGAAAATACAATGCAAAAGTGGCTATTAAAACTGGGGTAACAAAAAAAATTCTATGCATGAATATTATGCAGTAGTATCTTGTAAGTAAGCATGGGGGCCCAGAGGGGGTGTAATGGGGTGCCCCCCCTCCAAATTCAAATAATATTTTCTTTTCTATGCAGTAGCAATAACATACACAGCTCATTAGCGCACTCTGATCCCGAATATCCACGTCAAACGGCCTTCAGTAACGGCCCGTTTCACATCTGATGCTGCTCCACTGCGAGCGCCTCTGACAGCAGCAAGTGCATCCTCGTCGAGGGAGTGGCAAGCAGTCACTCCTGCTTGACCTTAGTGACTACAGCAGCTAAACATTGCTTGCATCGTTCTGCACCATTATCCAAGAAAAACAAAATATTCATGTAGTGCACCAGAATGGTCTTCAGTTCAAATAACAACTCTTACGTAGCTGAACGTCATAACATGCCCACATGTCCCAAAAATGGTACGAGGAAAGCGCGAGGATGGGCACTGTTTTCTTTTCTCTGCACTGTGCGAGTGTTTCTAACCCACTTTCTGAAAGATGTATAAACTAGCTTGCCTTTTGATGCTCGCTCAGTCCATAATATGACAACTCGGCCGAGCCAGAGATCTACTCCTTGACAACGTGGCAGTAAGAGACGTCGCTCCAAGCTATGAATAGTGCCATCTTTCTTTTCAAGGATATTTCCTCACATTGAACTTTGTGTGGTGTACAAGAATTGAATACATCTACACATTTATTAGCATGACACCATTTCAAAAAAATCGAAAGGTTTTTGGTAGAATTTATGGGTGTGAATGTGTACATATGTTGCCTTGGTGCAATCGACAAGTAAGTAAAAAAACAATGTCGTTCTTTCTGCGACTGTGGTTCATTCAAGATATAATGTGAATTTGAATTAGTAGTCTTTATCAATATTGTGACTAAATCAGAGCAATCTGCCTTGTGCATGCCTTTACAGAGTATGCACGGCCCCCTGGCGGCGGCTCTGGGAAACAACCTGTGTGGTGTCATACCGCCTCTTTTTCAGTGGTGAGCGTCCAGTTTGCATGCGTGGGGGGCACAACAAATGTATTTATCTAGCCCGACACTAGTGCAGCTCATGGATGCACTTTGCGAGGCCAGGAGCAGCATTCTATTTCTTTTCCCACTTCCCATCGGTGAAATACAATCATCAGCACCGCAAAGTTGCACCACAATCAGTGATATGAGGCACCAAAAAGGAGACGGCAGTTCGTGGCAGCGTTTGGATTCAGCAAGATGCTGTGAAAAGCTGTTCATCAAAGATGCGTGTGTGTGCTAACTAAATGTTATATATGCAAAAAACATGTCATGGTTCTTGCAGGGTGCAGAACATGTGTGAGCTTTGTGTCTGTCCCATTGCACAGCAGTTCAGCAGTGAAAAAGTTTTATGTACCGATTTTCTTGGCACGATATGTTTCCTGCATTTGTTTTGGAATGACAAAAAAAGCAAATTATGGCTAAGTGCCCCTTGGTTCACTTTGGTCTCCACGAAACTACACTGTTGTTTACTTCAACATTTTTTACATGTCATGGTAAATCCTATGCTACAACATAATGAACGCGAAAGGGTGCAGTTTCATCGCCTGTCACTCATTGACACTACATGGTTAATTTCTTCTGTCGAAGCACATTCTTTGTTCGGTGAAAAAGAAGAAAATCCACGTGTCTTGACAGCTGACATGACTGCCGCGCACCAATTCATAAATCTTGAGAAGTTTCAATGTGCAAGCCTTTTTCTGGTCACTGTAGTGCGATGTTCACAGATATTGCAGCTCCACCGTCCAACTCACCTAGGCACCCTCCTTTCAGATAAATGGCACTGGAAAATACAGTCATCAGCACAAATGCTCCAAAGCATGATATGGACTGCTTTGACTGATACCAGCCGCGAAGCGCTGGACGCTGTTGTTGAGGTAGTATCGCGGTATGCACGAATAATAGTGATGGCGTGCAAGGGTAATGTCTTGGAGACAGAACCCAAACCTATGCGGCGCTAGGGTCCATCAAACTGTTTCGAGACACTCTGTGGAACATTCATGTTAAGTTTGCTGATGACTGTACTTAGCTCTCAACAGGTTCAGTGTGCCCTGTTCGACCAATGCCAGCTGTTCTGGTGCGCTAAAATCATGCAATGCATGTATCGTAGGATCATGTTCCCTCAATTTGAATGTGCAGGCCATCAAACATTGTGGTTCCTAGATGTGAGGTACACCGTTCACTTCAAAGAATGCCATTCAATAGTATCGATGCTTCCCGCCCCGGCAGTAAAACGTTGGTGCAGCAGCAGCACGAAACGGCTAAAGCAGAGGCCTCCTAGTTCATATGATTGGTATGAATGTCACAATAAACAAAAATTATTATTATATTCACCGGACCGGCTAGTGACAGGCCCTTATGTTGTTTGTGGTCATCCTCACGAATGCATAAACAATGTAGTAGTCAGCCTTCATCGAAAGGAGGCAAATGCTTCTCAGAAGTCGTATATGGACGAGCACGTATTCCTCATCACAGAATTTTCGCCCTTTTGTGGTTTGCCGAGAGCACCAGCCGGGAACCATTTGCCACCGTGAAAGCATTCAACTGCTTCTTGCTCAGCATTTTAATTGATGTTAGCTTTTTCTTCCATCAATTGGTCACAGAGAAAAGAAGCTGCCGGGTGTGTAAATACCCCAAGGTAGCAGAACACTCAGACGGGGCAATGGGGCAAACAGCACATGTGCTGCTACCCCAATTTGTGTTACGCAGCAACAGTAACGGTGGTGGCAAAGGTATCGCAGGCGTGCCATGATGTCCCAGAGTTTGTTTTCTTTTCTCTCACTTTTTTATTTTCTTGGTTTATTATGACCAATGCAAGAGACAAACTTGCCTCACATACATGAAAAAACACGTATAATAATAAGGAACACACAGCGACTGTTGCCATATATTTTCATTTACATCTGCCCGTGAGGCTGACTAGTCCGTCACGCTGGCTTGTCTAATTGCTGAGGATAACCGTGTCCACATTCAACAATAATCAACATGAACTTAATCAAGTAAAATATAGCCATGTAAAAAAAACCGTCGAATTGTGGAACGGTTCCTCAAATGAGAGCTGTCTATGAACTTAGTGCTGCTTTTTTTAATTGACCTCACTGCCGACTTCGTTGTACCGCTACACAACAATAATGCTCTTACGCTACCAGCTATCAAACATGTGGCACACTAAAATAATAGAAAAGGACCAATTTGCAGTCATCGATGGGCATTCTTCTAAGAGTTTTTATTTCCATTTGCTCATTCATTAACATTCGATAAGGACACCCAAATCTGCGATTTCGCCTTTTCATATAATGGACATATACAAAAATGTCAGGAAAGACGAACTCTGAATCAAACTAAGAAAAAGTGACAGGTGTCCAAAAGAATTAAGAACAACACGAGCAACCATGTTGTGTCTCTTTTTTAAATTGTTCATCACTGACACTTGACATTTTTTACAAAGCTTTACCAACAAGGCCGATCGTCTAGCCTTCTAGAAAACCTTCGTCTTATGTAAAGGCAAAAAACCTGCTTTTGTAAGCAGCTGTGCAGCACTTGATGAGGTGCACTGACTTCGCTTTCCTTGGCGTACAGAGGGTAGCCCGCTTAAGTACTCTCAACAGTGACAAGAAAGTCATTGCATTGGCACTGGAGAAGCAACGCAATGTGGAGGCTCTACGCAAGTGCCCAGTGCTTGTTGCTACACACTATTGACTACTTTTGCCAGTCATGACACAGCACCAAAAAAAAAAGAAAAAAAGAAAAGACTAGCTATGCCTGATGGCCACCACACCCTTAATGCTACCCTCTGAAAAAAGTTCTGCACACACCTTAGTGAGCGAGCATGCTTGTTTTCCATGTTTAAAATGAGTTGCATTAAACCTAATGTCTCCACAGCCAGAATTGTCCCATGGCTACTTATGAGAACAGTATCAGTACAATTTAGGTGATGAAATTCAGGTTGCAAACGTTTACAGCAATGTATATTCACGAAATTCAAGGATAGTGATATCGAAATCACAGTCATTTAAGTAAGGCAGTCGATGACATGCTCAAGACATGAAGCTTTTTGACTAGGGCTGTGCAAATATTCAAAATTTAGAATATTTTTCTAATTGCGCATGCTGTTCGATTCGATTCACAGTGGAATTTCACTAATCAAATTTACCAAGGACAAATGCAGTCAACGTCCGATTGGCAGTGGCTCCAGTCACGCTCTGGTATTGCATCAAAGCTTCTGTTAAGGCTCTGCTACAATCACAATCGCAAAGACTAAATAAAACGCTGGTACCAACATGGCCATGATAGATGTGGTTCAACGCTGTTTTGGACCTGAGAGTTCGGCAGGAAGCCCGAAAAATAGGATGCTCAAAATTTTTAGCATAGAAACATTTAGGTGTTTTTATATATTCACATCTACGAGGCCAATTTATAGCTCTGGATTGAAGGAAGCACACCCTTGGTCACCACATATATTTGGACTTCAGAAAATGAAAGATGTTGAAGAAATGGAGATGTTAAAGAAATAGCAACAATGCCTTTCATGTGTAAAGTGTTGTCGGCAACACTTCAGTTGCACCAAATCATGTACACAAATACCATTTGCTTGAATCACCTCATTCTTGATAACTATGAAACACCACCCCACCGGCACTTCACCAACCAAGCCAAAAAAAAAACACTGTCACATAGCTATCTCGTAAGAATATGCTTAGGAATCCTCTCCAACTCTTTTCTACAATATTGCTTTAAAGCATTGAAAATATTTTCTAGAATTATTTAAAAGATATTTGATTTGATTCACACCCACACTTCAATATAAAAATTTGCTTCACAAACGAAATCTCGCTATTCGGAAAGGTCTATTTTTCAGGAATTATATGTGCTACAATAAATAGTTATCTTCTTAAGCTGTTCCTGATGAGTATTTACTTTAGCACTAACTTTTCTTTGAGATGGTGCTAACACCCCCTGCAAATTCGTTAACACTTCGTGGTGTATGTGTTCCACACATAGGCCACATTTAGTGTTCACAACTATCGAGCGGTAGGTGAAGCTGTGCTCGGGAGCGTTCAACCACCACCATCATCATCATGGTTAGAATGATAGTGCTAGTGGTCACGCCTGGCGGCAAGCCTGGGGGTGGCGGCACAGGAGTGAGAAGCGGGCTTCTTTTGCGCGTGGCGGTTGGCGCGAACGGTTGTCTCTCACGGTGGGTCCCCTGTGCGCGGCACCACGGGTTGTCTTCTGGAGGCCCTCGTGGCGAGTCAAGAGTTCTCCACCTTGTGTATGTTATGTTGTTGAGTGTATGGTAATACTGTGTAAAGTTGTTTTAGCATGTTGATCCCCATTGATGTATATTGATTCGGCTGATGCTATCGTTGATTTAAAAGCTGTTAAATAAATGTGTGTTGTTCGGTTCGGTCCGACCACGTCTACTGTGTGCGTTCACTTTCACTCCAATAGGGTGGCGCTCTCCGTTTCGAGACCCCACAGCTTTTAACCCTGAATAGAAGATCTTACTATCTCATAAGCAAATCTAAACACAACAAAATTTCGGACTGCCTGGAAAGTCTGCTTTAATACAGCACAAACAAAGAATGATGATTAACCTTCCACCCAATATCTCTCTCGAGATATAGTTGCATTTTGAGAAATTGTAGGAAGTGCTAATGTTAACAACCCTTCCAATGCATCTCCACAGTACCTTTCTTAATGCCGGTGCCATCTTGTTGGTAACTGTCCCGGCTACAATAATGACGTCAGCTTGACGAGGACTTGCACGAAACACAACACCGTAACGATCCATGTCGTAACGAGGGGCTGCAATGTGCATCATCTCCACTGCGCAGCAGGCCAGGCCAAATGTCAGTGGCCAGAGGGAAGTCTGTTTAAAAAACAAAAAGCGTACCGAGCTTAGTTTACTGTGCAGCATCACACTGCAGGAAACATTTTCACAGACTTTCAATAAGCACCACGTAAACATTTGTCTCTGTTTTATTCAGTATCATTATTTACTAGTCAACCATTTTTTTTTTTCTACACAGGAGCTGACACAAAGAACTTTAGATGCAACGAGGCCTAATGATAAGAAGGCAAGGCTGCTTGAGGAAAAGTAGCAAACCTCTCGAGTTTTCCGCCAAGGTTACTGCCAGTACGAATGAAGGAAAGATGCGTAAATTTAAGGGCTCATGTTTCTCTGTTAGACAATATTAATGAGAACTAACTGAACACGCTCCCACGTTTATATGTGCACATACACTTTATAAAATGAAAGGAGGAATGCAATAGCTCAGTGGCAGAGCATCAGAAGCATTATTCAAAGGTTGCAGGTTCGGTCCTTGCCAGTGGCAAGTTGTCCTTTCGTCCAGTTTTCTTTCTTCGCATTTACATTGCAATTACTCCTAATAATATCCTCTATACTTGCCTTAGCAGTCGTTGTCTGTGAGGTGGGTTCTGATTAATAACAGCATGAATGACGCACATAACGAAGCCTTAGAAGTTATTCTGTAGTTTCAACCACACTATATGAATTGTAAATGCAACATGAATAATTGTGCATCACATAAGTGTTTATATTACTCTATGTTTGTGATCACTTGCTGGAAAATGTGCAAAGCAACACCCTGTTTTTCTTGAAATAGCATGCACGATGGCTCGGGACAAAATGCAAGTTTCATACATTCACAGACAGTGCATCATGATTGGCACCGAACAGCGATATAGCTGATTTTCAGAAGGCAGAGAATGCATTACACTCGAACCTCATTATAACAAACTTGCATCTCACATGAAAATAAGCTCGTTACATCCAGAAATTCATTATAAAGGTTAATTCTTAACACTAAATACCCTATATTGCGAGACTATTTTCCAACGTTTGAGTGTACTATATAAATGCTGGAGGGATATAAACAAAGAATGAAACCTGTAGTTGTTCTACACGGGCAGTGTTGCAAAGTTGCCACTCTGGAATTGGAGTGATTCCAGAATCATTCCACATTTTTTCGACCACGAAATGAAAATGAAATGGAGGCAACACTTGAACGAATAGAATGGAAATAGAATTAAGCAGGTTTTGCCTGAAATGGAATGACAATGAAATTACGTCTTTTTTGGAAAATGAGCCACGTTTTCATTCCCGTGCTGTTTCTACACTTTCTACATTATTAAATCAGAGTCTCATATTTAACAACAAAGCGGCACTTTTAAAATGGCCCGGCTGATTACAAGCACGGTACATATATAAACAACGCGCCTCGTACAACTATGTCCTTTAGCGACTGCATTCCTCGAAAGTTTGTCTCTACTCTTCACGTAACTGCGCTCGAGCATAGCCTCCTCTATAACTTTGTGCCCGAGCGGTCGGTCCCTCAGCGCCGTCCCCCGAGCTATTATGGGATGCGAGCGCTCCTGGCGGAGCGCCGAGGCGCAAAACGAGAGAATGGATGGCAGCTATGGAGAAAAAAACGGCTTTGAGTAACTACCGAAAGGGCAAAAATGAAATAAGGAGGGAGGCATTTTACGATAATTCAAGGGGAAGCGCTTTACTGTTTGAAGCGAGATCGGGTTGCCTTAGAACGCGTAGTTATAAAGCAAGATTATGTAAAGAAGAAGAACAATGCACATGCTGCGGGAAAGATAAGGAAACGGCGGAGCATGTTCTGATTGAATGTGGAGATATCCACCCAGGTGTACTCCTGTATCCGTCAACTGAGCTCGTAATGGTTCTAAATTCTCTAAAGAATTACGCGGAAGTTTTCCTCGCAAGAGCGAGAAAGATGAATCAGCCACTGAAGGCTGCCGTTGACAACGCCGCGCAAATACTACAGAAACGTGACAAACTCAAGTGCTCGACCCCGGGACATCATAAAAAACTTTTGGAGGTTGTGCTCGTGAAGTTTCTCCGCCCACTTTTTCTGAACTTCGCATAAACGCAAGCGTGCATAGGCCGCGTCGTCTGCTGTTATTATGGGATCGGTGCGGCATCTGGCGGCGAGCGCCAAAACTATAAGGGACGGATGGCGCGTATGTATTTAGCGCTAATGCGCGGGCACAAAAAAATATAGGAGGCTATGGCTCGAGCAGTTACGCTTGAGCAGACGGTGAGGGAATCAAGAACGCTATTCTACCTGGCGCCTCGTTCCCCAGCTGCCGCGCGCCCACTGACCGTGTAGCCCGGGTGCGCATAAGCACCGGCATTCGCCAAGATGGCTGCCAGGGTGCCTCTTGGTCTGGGTGAGTCAAGCGTCTGCTCCGTCTCGCGCTGGCATGTCCGGGCACGCTGCCTGGGCCTACGTCACAACGCAGCGCCATTTTACTTTGGGCCACACGTGACATCCTCGTCTCCTACGAGCTATGTTGCGCCCAACGATTCGCTCGTCGCGGCAGATGCTCGCAGACCTTCACGAGTGGTTAAAGCGCTGCTCAGCAGGTGGATTCTCGTTCGTGCGTTCGACTTCGGCCTTTGCGCGGGAGTCGTCGCGCTGTAGGCAAGCGGACTTTCTCGATTTTGCGGAGTTCCCTATACGGCCTGCAAGCCCGTGAGTGTCACACTGGGCTGCATCTTGGGTTAATAAACCCGTTGTTGTTGTTATCCTGCCTCGTGCGTGGTTTCTGCATCGTGTTGGAGAAAATGATGAACTTGGCCGCAGCGTCGCTGCACGCAGCGGCAGTGGAGGACGTCGCACCCCTACACGATTGCACTTAGTAGGTAAGCCTAGTGCAAACCTATCTCCACAATGGCCATTGCTTTATCTCCTTTTTTTATAACTAAACATTCAAAAAGCCATCATTAACAATAGTGGTTGTAAAATATAAATGGCAAAGTGCCCATTTAGCTTATAACATTTCGTGACAATATTCTCATGAATAAAACAAAATAATGCTTCTTCTTGCACCTTGTACAGTTTGCGACCTTTATTGCAGCATTTAAAAATTACGAGGACGCTTAAGCGTTTTTTATGAGATAAGCCTAGTCACCAAAAAAATAATGAACGATTGCCGAACATGTTTGAAATACCAGGCATTCGAGAGATCAAGGCCAGGAGATCAGGCGCTCCTGAATCTCGAGCTAAAAGAAGGTCATCCGGCACTCCCACTGCTGTGGCGTGGGATCATTTCATTATTATCGTTATTTTTTTATATTTCTTGCAAATTCGCTCAGTTCCTATGAGTCGGCATACATACTTGTGTTTGCATCGCCAAACAAATAGAACATCAGAAGGAACATATTTTGCTACACCCGTAATAGCTACTACTGCAATATCACACTCAAAAGTAGTCATGTAGGACTGAGCACATGTTCTATTGAAGTAAAAGGCCACAATGCATTTTTTATGCCTACTTTTAGTTAGCCAAAGCCAGGGGTTGGCGTGGTGTAAAAATTGGGACAATCTGCCAATTCGTTACAAAGAAACCGACGTATAAGTCAGTGTACAAACAAATGCATTATCCCTGCAGCATTGTCCTCTTGTTCACGGCGCTGCGGCTAGACGCGACAGTTTTTGAAAAATGCATCAAATTAATTATTTTACCGTAGTTTCTGCTTGGAATGAAGGTTTTCTCTATCGATTTCAAAATCCAATTTATCGACTTGGCTGAAAATATTGGTGGCAAAAATTTTGTTCAGTATCCCTCTAATGAATCTTGTGACACCACCTTTATGGGGGCGTTCATTATTACTCCCAAGAAACTATCAAGATATATTTCCTACATTGAGAAATCACAGGAATGGAATGGAGCTGCCTGGCCATTCCTGGAGTGGGAATGGTCAATTTTTTTTTCCTTCCAAGGAATTAAAAGGAATGGAATTGTGGCAGGTATTATTTCCTCGGAACGGAATAGGAATGAAGGTGCCCATTCCGCAACACTGCTCTACTGGAGACTGGTCATCATGTCGAAACACTTCTTCTATTATGCATAGCACACACCCCTTCAAGCTCTGGTGATCAGGCCCTTGAAAGAAGTTCAGTAGGCGATATTTACAGGTACACAGCTGAAGTATGAGTAAGCTTCTAGCACTGGTATACTGATTACCTTCCTTCCCCAGGCAAGTATGTCATCAGCACGAGCAAGCGCGAACTCCACCATATTGGCCGGCTTGGCAGGAGAATACGGCCTCCATGGCTGCGTTACTTGGCCAGGCTCTGCAGGGACAGGCTCAGAGGCCTTGGTTGCACTTGGCCGCAATTGCAACGCCACTGCAGTGCAGCGACACTGAGGTCCAAGTATACGCTGCAGGACTGAAGTTGCCATGCGGCCCGACCCCCAGATGGCTGCAAAAGAGGATGTGTGAGTCCGCAAATAGAGGCACATATTAAAAGACTTTGATAAGTTAAGGGGCCAGTAAACAGCCTCCGACGTTTTTTACACCCCCGAAAAAGCTCGCCAATTCGTACAGTAGACCGCAGTGATCACATTTGCTAATTATTGCAGTGCCGGCGCCACGCAGACCCTCCATTTCAAAAAACAATGCCTCACCAGTTTCCCTTGTCTGACCAATCCTCCTCGTACACGCAGTTTAATGAAATCTTGACCATGGGCAACGTTACGCACCACTGAGCTCTTCGATTGGTTCTTCGCCCTACAAAACAGTGCCTTGACCTGCTGCGATGCAGTTTCAGCCGTACAGTGTGCATTTTCATTTTTCAGTGATGCCCTCTGCCGTTTCATAGCACCCGAGATTCTGGGAGAAGCGGTATTTATAGAATGAAAGCCTCCGTGATAAAGAGGCGTCTTACTACTTTACCGCGAAGGGAAAAGTGCTCCTCGCTTTGCATTTCCTGCCTATGCTGCTAAGACCCGTGCTCATATGGGGAAGCCCTGCTCAGTTGTTGATTGTGCATAGATCACGAATCATGGACGTCGTGTCACGTTACCAAAGTGGGCGGAGTCACGACGACAAGCAACTCCTTCCCCTCCCTATGACGGAGAAGGGTAGCGATCAACCGCACAAAAATTTGAAACTGGCTGAAAGGGATGGCCTAACTACTGTAACTTGCTTATTATAGTACATACCCACTAAATTCTTGCGGCAGGATGTTCACATTGCAAAAGTGTGCCAATTTCTCTTCATTAAAACTTTTGTACCTCGGGATTGTTTACTGGCTCTTTAACGCTGGCCCTTAAGGTTGGCAAAAGCGGTGACGGATTCAAATCATACAGTACATCCCCCTAGCACTTATCACACTGACTTTAAAGAGACACTAAGGTCAAGTAACAATTTACATGAGAGTGAAAGCTCAATGTATGACAACATCTAAGACGACAATATTATCAGCATCAGTGCTCTACTTACCGAGAAACTAAGGTAAATGCTTGAGAACACATGAGCCACAGTAGAACATTCTCAAAATGATCCCGATAACATCAGAGTTACAGCCTACAATTAATCACTACTAATCGAACTAGCTACACTAAATAGGGAATCTTGCGTGCATCAAAAGACGTAATAAAATGCTGTTTGTTAGTTTGTTTCATTCATGGAAGAAAGAAACCCTGGACATTACTATGGGTAATTGCGTGAACGGTTCAAAAGTTCAATTTTTGCCTGCTATAACTGGACAGGTCGTGCCATCTAGTAGGGCCCAGTTAAACCAAGCATGTCTACCATTTCGGAGCCAATGGCTGAAAATGGTTCAACATTGACGTGAGACGTTCTGCTTGAGAGGGGTGATTCGAATTGCGCTAACCGAGTGCAGACCACCAAAATGCGACTTTATTTCAAAATAAACACTTCCTCAGCACAAAAGTAACACTACGAGGTTTTTGGACTGCTATTTCAGCAATCAACGTCAACATAATAGTTGCCTTTAGTGTCCCTTTAAGGAATCACATAAGCTGTCATGGTATTAATGAAGGTGAAGTATGTATAGCTGGGGTAAATATGAGAGATATGGCTGAAACTACAACATTACATCAAAGCTGAGCCTGCCCAAACATGTATAAAAAAATTAAGTCAGACACACCACATCCTCAAGAAAATGTTGGCACATGTGACGGTGATTCATTCTCTCCTTGATACAGTTCGTAAAACAACTTTATTTTAAGTAAGAGTGATGGCATGACATAGCGTGCATTCACTAAATAAAAATAGCCTTGCAGTTGATGTCAATGCCTGCTATTTCATGGCCTTTACTTAACTTTGTATGCGTGGGCCTGCTTTGGTAGATCCAGCACTTGCTCTCTGGTGCCCGATTTTATTTGTATCTCTTCTTGCTTTCTAAAAATAGTTTGCTGCGAAACTAGCGTAAGTTGTCACACAATGCCCAAAAATCGTTTCGAATAACGCTGTGAATTAGACATCAAGCAGCATTGTTGCTGCCTCAGCGACGGTTGTGTCATGCTTTTCACGGTCTGTAAATTCTATATTATAAATTATGCATATTGCGAAAAGTCCGACGATGAATTAGCAAGGCTGAAGTGCATCCGACACCTACGCAACCCAATGCATTGGCGGGTAGCACAACACAGATCAAATCAGCCGTTCTCCTACGGTTATGTAACCAGCATCAAAGACCAATGCGCAGCTGACATATTACGAAAATATACTACAGTGCACGACATACACAAGTACCGGTGATCGTAGCCTTATTTGGCCACCAGGTGAAAAGAGTTCGTGGTGGTTTCCCAATACTTTAACGCAGATCGGAGCCAGACACCTTGATATTGTGCATGAAACATTCACCGTCAACGATTTTGCTGAGACTTTCTGAATAACATGCATGCCTGGCCCAAATTCCTCGATTCATAGAATCTTTCCCTACGATGACATCACTCAACCACATATCGTCATCTCTCAACGAACGCAAGGATGCCTGGAACGCTATTTACTTGGCTAAATGATACGTTACGTCATACTTCATGCACAGGATTAAAATAGCCGTATGCGATCCACGAAACGACGCACTTCGCACAAGTGCGTCTCAGCGTCAACTCAACATGTGCAGCTCTCTTGATCGTTTACATAGAAGTATGCACAAATCGTCGCACGCACAATGCTGAATATAGTGCAAGAAATATTCGTTAAGCTTCTGAATGAAATATTGCAGGATCAATAAAATATAAGCGCTGTTTCAAGCTTTACCTTGGCTTCCCATCCTCGAGAATACCCTCCAGACCTTCAGCAACCGAAAGTCAAAAGACGATGTGGATTGGATTGATTTAGATTTGTACGCCTAAAAAAAAGAAAACGAAAGCGAAATTAAAAAAATTGTGACCCAATATTGTGGCTATGAAGTTTTCATGTGTAGTTTTTTATAAGTTTACCAAATGAAATATAAATCTATATAAAACAAAAACAAAGTGCTGTTTGAGCAAGCTTTTGCAATCAAGGCATAAACTAAGAACAAAAACGTGAGGCGCGTAACGTCTCAGAGGCCATGCATTGAACCCGTACTTTGAGGAGAACACGGAGGAAAGAAAGGTGGAGGAGAAGAGCGCGGCGCATGGAGGAGAGGACAGAAAACTTCCTCCACGGCGCGGCGGATGGCGTCACGGAGGTTTATATTGACAGAAGATTGATTGGCTGCATGACGTGATGGTCGCCTTAGTCAACATTTCCCAGCAATTTTACGATCTTGCATCCACAATGCTCGTTATGTTTTCAGAAGTATTTGTATTGCAAACGTCAGTTGGTCACGTTGTTTTTCTTATTTGAGGTAAATCTCGAAGGCAAATTACAAAAACAGTCACAAAGACGAAAACGGAAGTTGTTTACATAGCATTAACTACGTAAAGCCACATGAATGTCATGATGTTTTCGATATTGTCGAAATTATCGTCCTAGCAATAACAGCCACCCACTCCGCCGAGCGGATGAAACTAAATCATGTGCAGCAACTTAATTAGCTTGTGTTAGCGCGGCACATATGAAAATGAAAGGGGAAAGACGACAGAGACGTCTAGAAAGTTACGTGCCAAACTTCCACTTGTTTATTTCATGCCCTTGACATCCATCTTATACATCCGTTGAAACACAGCTAATCTTGCACGTGGTGTCATTCCAAGAAACGTAATTTCTTTATACGTCAATGCAATTGATGGCGAACTCACACACAAGTCTCCCTTGAAATTGCTTGCCAACTTCCCCAAGGTGCCCTTATCAGGTTTTTGGGCATCCGGTTGTTTTTGCTAGAGAAGCAGACATGCTGGTCGTATGATCCACGGGCAAATAAGCCTCTTTTTTCTTTTGTCTCGGCGCACTCAAAGCTTTTAAAGAGAGGAATCGCAAATTTGTGTTTTAGAACTGCCCTGACCAAGTCGTGTCACCACAAAATGACGTCCAGTTTCGAGACTCAGAGCAAACTTCTCACCGAAGCAGGGTACCCAGTTCTACTGCACGTACGTCTCTGTAGCTGAACGCCTCCTGAGAGTTTCGCACAAAGACAGGCAACAAGTGTTGGAGCGTTCGGGCAGTAGAATAGGTGTAACAATACTGATTGTTGGCCTAGTTCTTGCTTACTGACATGCTTTGGCCGCAAATAACACAAACACAAAGTAAAGAAACACTGAACGACAAGCACAAGCGGCTTGTCGTTGAGTGTTTACTTTGTGCTTGTGTTATTTGCGGCCAAAGCATGTCAGTAAGAATAGGTGTAATCCCATGTATACACACTACCTCTCATAACTTGAAGAAAGTGGCCCTTGGGAAGTGATGTGCACGAGAAACCGCGGCCAGCGTCGGCCGCCGTAACAGCTCTTGACGAGCCTGCCATCCTGCGTCCGCACGCGTCGGTGACCAGAATTCTGCCACCACTGCCCACAGGAGAAGGACTCAGACGCACGTTGGTTCTGCACTGCGACATCACAGCGCGTCCGCACGGGATTAATGACTTTTGAAAGCCGCTCAAGGAACTAGGCATCATTCAAGAGGTAAGCGGCATAGGAGCGTATCAGATGTCGCACGTCTGGCTTCTTAACATGAAGACAGATGAAGCCAAGAAGACACTTCTGGACGCTGGCCTACTCTCCGTGAAAGACCGGCCCTGCGTCGTCGTCGACCCAGAAAGGCAAGAGGTGCGTCTCAAGTTGCATTGGGTAGCCTTTGACGTCAACGCAGAGACTGTACGGCGTGCTTTCCGGGAGTACGGTGAAGTGAAAGAAGTCATCAGCGACAAGTGGAGAGACGAAGACTTCGAAGGATTTGAGTCAACCACAAGATTCGTTCGGCTACTACTTAAAGAAGGCGTTACTACGGATCGCATACCCCACCAGATGCGTCTCGGGAGCGGCATGGCACTGGTGGTTGTGCAAGGAAGAGCGCCGCTTTGCCTGCGTTGCCGGAACACGGGACACATTCGTCGCGACTGTAGGGTGCCCAGGTGCGCTGGTTGTCGCGCTTTTGGGCATGAGCAGGCGGACTGTACTCGTTCCTATGCCAGTGCAGGAAGTCGAGCAACAAATGCCGACCACAGTGAATTGCTCATGGATGAAGAGGAAGCAGAGAGGGCCGCGGCGTCAAAGGCAGGAGTGGAGGCGTCTCATGCAGTGGCGACCAGCGAGAGAAAGATGGAGACACCTAAGCAAGACACAGAAGAAAATACGGTTGTGGGCACTCCAGCGCAACGGTGTTCGACTCAAACGGAAACCCAGCACAAGGCTGAACCAGTCATTGGGTCCGACGCTATTTCGGACATGGATACAGTTGAAGCATAGCCTCCTATATAGGAGGCTATGGTTGAAGCTACGCCAGTAAAGCGGCGCCTGAATGAGGGAGACGCGTTGTCCCAGCAGCGTCTGACCCAGGAAGACCAAGGGCAGTGGCGAGTGGCTGGCTCCAAAAAGTCTCGGGGTGCTGGCAGCCTGCGTTCGTCGTCGCTTTCACGCGGCGGCGACGGGACGACGCCTTGAGCGTCGGCCGCACAGTGGTTTAGGTGTTGGTAAGGTAAGCGTCTTTCGCTCGGCTTTCTCTCATCACGATGGCGACGATTAGATTGGCGACGCTAAATGTACGTGGGCTTTCTGCCAAACGGCGGCAAAACCAGCTATACCGCCTGATTATAGAACAAGATCTAGACATGGTCGCTGTACAGGAAACTAAAGTAGAGAGTGAAGAGCACGCTGAGCGAATGGTGCAGCCTTTCACGAGACTGTTTGATGTGTGCGTTTGTCACGCGGTGGGTACATCTGCAGGTTGCCTCTTGTTAATTCGGCAGAGTCTTAATGCGAAAGTGGAGTCTGTAACTACCTGCGAGGCGGGTCGTTTTATTATATGTGATTTATCCCTACCAAGAGAAAAATGGAGAGTAATCTGTGTGTACGCACCCACTGTGATTCAAGAGCGAAAGGAGTTTTTTGAAAAACTTGATGTGTATTTGAAATGTGAACGTAAACTAATTTTGGCCGGGGATTTCAACTGCGTTTGTTCGAGTATAGATAAATCAAGTTCCAGGCCATACAGAGATTTAAGCACTGCCGTTCTAATCGATATGGTGGCGAAAGCTCAGCTAGAGGACGTGGGTGAATGTCTTCGCAGTGGAAAAGCGGTTATGTTTACCCACTTTCAGCGTTCAAGCCATGCTAGACTTGACAGAGTATATGTGTCTTCCGAAATCATTCCTTCGTGCCATGATTACAGAGTTGCACCTGTTACGTTTAGTGATCATTGTTTGGTTTCATTCTCAATGGGTAAACATAAAAGGAATAACAAACATTTCTCTTGGGACCTCTGGAAATTTAATGTAAAGCTACTAAAGGATGAAGAGTTTAATCGGATTTTTCTAGACGGCATAGAAGACTTACTAAATAGAACACTTGAATCCTGGGGACATAAGTGGGAAATATTTAAACAGACCATTAAACTGAAAGCACTTGAGAGAGCCAGTATCCTGAGACGTGCTGAAAAAGAACTTGAAGTGCGCTTGCGTGAAAACTTGCAACAGTTAGTAGCGGATGAATGTACTCAGGCCGGAACATTTTCAGAGGAGATAAACATAACTAAACAGAAGCTAGAGTTGATAGACCAAGAACGTTATCGTGGAGCATTGATTCGAGCTCGAGCAGAAAACTTGGTAGCGGGAGAAATGCCAACAAAACGAGCTCTTGGAGCTGAGAAGAGACATGCCTGTAAGAATGAAATAAGAGAAATAGAATATAAAGGAACAAGGTGCCATACGAAAGAAGCAATATACGGTGCCTTTTTCGAATATTACAAAGAGTTATTCACACTAACCAGTGTAGACGAAGAACGTTTTAATAGCGATTTCATTTCATTAATGCCAAGACTTGATGATGAAAGGAAGAAAATTTTAGAATTGCCTATAACAGAGCGAGAAGTTGAAAAAGCAATTAATAAGTTAAACAATGGTAAGTCTCCAGGACCAGATGGTCTTAGTGCTGCAGTGTACAAGGAATTCAAACACGTAGTTTCACCTATTTTGAGGGAGGTATTTAACGAGGCTTTTAAGTGTAAACAACTTCCACCATCGTTTTTGTCAGCCCCCACGGTCTTAATACCTAAAACAGAAGATCCCGCGAAGTTAAGAAGTGTTACTGCATATAGACCAATTAGCCTAACTAATGTTGACTATAAAATATTGATGAAAATATTGGCCAGAAGACTCCAAACAGTTATGACAAAACTGATTGGGCCCCACCAAACTTGTGGCATAAAAAGAAGGAAAATAATGACCAACATAAACATAGCACGATCAATCCTAGAAAGTTGTGACGCTATGCATCTCAATGTTACCATGCTTCAAATTGACCTCGAAAAGGCATTTGATCGCGTGCCGCACGACGTGCCCCTTTCATTATTTGAACACATTAACGTAGGGAGTTTGATTAGCGAAGGAGTGCGCATGGCTTACACTGAATGCACGACGAGATTGGTAATAAATAAAACTGCGGGTGAGCGTATACCTGTGCTGCGGTCAGTGAGACAGGGGTGTCCACTATCGCCCCTGCTTTTTGCTATTTTTATTGAACCTTTCTGTTTAAGTGTAATTATTAACCCTGCAATAAGCGGCTTTAAATTGCATGAAGCTGAGGTTAGCCTCCTTGCATACGCCGACGACATTGCAGTTTTCTGTACAAATTATGAGAGTATAATGCATACTGTAAATGCCGTGAAAACTTTTTGCCAGGCGAGTGGTAGTGCCGTGAACTGGGATAAGTGCCTTGGCTTCTGGCATGGGGAATGGGACGTCAAGCCAAGAGTATTTCTAAACATTAAATGGCAGGAAACACCAGTGAAGTATTTAGGAATGCCGCTGGAGTTCTATCGCGACAGTGAACCGTATTGGAAAAAAGAAGCACATGCATTGCGCAATGATGTAGAAAAATGGAAAGGTTGGGGTATTTCGATATTCGCACGGGCCACAACGTGCAATTTGTTTCTGGTGAGCAAGCTGTGGTACGTAATGCAGGTTTTGCACTGCAGTAGAATAAGTGTGCAGAAAATACACAGAGTATTTGCAATTCTAATATGGAGCTCTGTATGGGAAAGATCAAGCCGCACAAACCTGTTCAGAAAAGTTAGAGATGGCGGGCTCGGATTAGTTCATTTGTACATAAGACAACTTGTCAATCGTTTCCTTTTTCTGCGTGATGTGGATGACCCCTTTTTGAGAACTGTTATACAACTAAGGTTATCTAGAGTGCTGCCGGGATTTCTCGTATCATCATCAAATATGCAAGGACCAATACAAGGGTATTTAAAAGAAGTTGTTTCGTCTTTCCGCTTTTTGTCAGTGAGATTTTCGTTAGAGTATCTGGCTGAAGTACCACGTAAAAAATTGTATAGAGACCTTGTCGATGTTTTACTGCCTGTTCCATTGTACCGTCAGCTATATTGTGCAGGCCCAGGACAGGATGTTCTGAAACGTGTTAAAAGAATGCTTGTAGCGCCAGGGGTCAAAACTTTTTTCTTTAAATTACATGCTGGTACCTTACCAGTTAAAACGTGGTTGCAGGATAAGGGAATATTCGTGCCATGGAGCACAAATTGCCATTTGTGTAAAAAACCGGAAACAATTGAACACGTGTTTATAGTGTCACGAGGTTGTAACACACGCAGCACTTGAGAGGAAGCACACAGGAGTCAGGGCGGTGTCAGGCGAACTGTTTATTGGGCGAACTTGTGCCCAGCAAAACAAGGCCAAACACAACTCACAGCAACAGCGGCGTGAACAGTCGTCGGCCGACGGAAAAAGACTCACCAGTGGCGCGCTGCGCCGGCTTTTATACACGCGTCGTAACGCGTTCCAGAGTGGCATACAAGATAAACGCGGCCTGCGTTGCGCTTACCAGATACACGCGTCATAACGCGTTCCAGAGTGGCATACAAGATAAACGCGGCTTGCGTTGCGCTTAACAGATACACGCGTCATAACGCGTTCCAGAGTGGCATACAAGACAAACGCGGCCCGCGCTGCGCCCAACAGAAAGTGATAGCGGCTTTCCCTGTAAACCAAAAGAACCGCACGTGTCACTACCCCCCTCTGAAAAAGCATCGTCCCGATGCTAAAGACAGAACATAAGAGAGAGTACATGCAATAAATTACATTAACAATGCGTCACAGCTAAGCAGCGTGCGTAATAACGTTTAAGTCGCACCACGTGTACGACTTCGGGTCATGCACGGCGTCGTTGGGATGACGTTAAGCCATCGGGCACGACCTCGTAGTCCAGTTCACCACGACGTCGGACTACCTTGTAGGGTCCAAAGTAGCGTCGCAGGAGCTTCTCAGACAATCCCCGTCGTCGTATCGGCGTCCAGACCCAGACAAGGTCGCCGGGTTGGTATTCGGTGTGGTGTCGTCGAAGGTTGTAGTGGCGCCTGTCGACCGTCTGTTGGCTCTTGATACGCAGGCGGGCTAGCTGTCGAGCTTCTTCAGCGCGATCCAGGTAGCTGGCGACGTCGAGGTCTTCTTCGTCGGTGCCGACCGGTAGCATGGCGTCAAGCGTCGTTGTTGGGCTCCGTCCGTAGACGAGCTTGTATGGAGCAAACTGCGTCGTTTCCTGCACGGACGTGTTGTACGCGAAGGTTACATACGGGAGTATGGCGTCCCACGTCTTGTGTTCGACGTCCACGTACATGGCCAACATGTCGGCGATGGTCTTATTTAGACGCTCGGTGAGGCCATTCGTCTGTGGGTGGTACGCGGTGGTTCGGCGGTGGCTTGTCTGACTGTACCTCAAGATTGCCTGCGTTAGGTCAGCCGTAAAGGCCGTACCTCTGTCGGTGATGAGGACCTCGGGGGCTCCGTGGCGGAGGACGATGTTCTCAATGAAGAACTTGGCGACCTCGGCGGCAGTGCCCTTGGGCAAGGCCCTTGTTTCGGCATAGCGGGTGAGGTAGTCAGTCGCTACGATAATCCATTTGTTGCCCGAAGTTGACGTCGGGAACGGCCCCAGTAAGTCCATGCCGATTTGTTGGAATGGCCGTCGAGGTGGTTCGATGGGTTGCAGAAGTCCGGCTGGCCTAGTTGTCGGCGTCTTGCGTCGCTGACAGTCTCTGCATGTCTTTACGTAGTGGGCGACGTCGGCAGTGAGGCGAGGCCAATAGTACTTCTCTTGTATTCGTGACAGTGTGCGGGAAACACCAAGATGTCCGGCTGTCGGGTCGTCGTGTAATGCTTCCAGAACCTCTGGACGTAACGCTGAAGGCACCACGAGGAGGTGGTCGGCGCGGAGCGGCGAGAAGTTCTTCTTCAGGAGGACGTTGTTTCGCAGGAAAAACGAAGCCAGTCCTCGGTGGAATACTTTCGGCACGTCGGCGGTCTTGCCTTGCAGGTAGTCCATGAGGATCTTGAGCTCTGGGTCAGCTCGTTGGCGTTCCGCGAAGTCGTCGGTACTTATGGGTCCCAGGAAAGAGTCGTCGTCCTGGTCATCCTGGGGCGGCGGATCGACAGGGGCGCGAGACAAGCAGTCGGCGTCGGAGTGCTTTTTTCCGCTCTTGTAGACGACGGTGATGTCAAATTCTTGTAGTCTGAGACTCCACCGTGCGAGGCGCCCTGATGGATCCTTCAAGTTAGCTAGCCAACACAAGGCGTGGTGGTCACTCACGACTTTGAAAGGCCTGCCGTACAGGTAGGGGCGGAACTTTGATGTAGCCCAGATGATGGCAAGGCATTCCTTTTCTGTCGTGGAATAATTGGCTTCTGCCTTCGAAAGTGACCGGCTAGCGTAACTGATGACCCTTTCAAGTCCGTCGGTCCTCTGCACGATCACGGCGCCGAGCCCTGTGCTGCTTGCGTCCGTGTGAATTTCGGTGTCAGCTTCTTCGTCGAAGTGCGCCAGTATTGGCGGCGTTTGCAGGCGTCGCTTTAATTCTTGAAATGCCTCGACTTGCGGCGTTTCCCATTTGAAGTCGACGTCGGCCTTCGTGAGGTACGTCAGTGGCTCGGCGATCCGCGAAAAGTTCTTCACGAAGCGCCTGTAATAAGCGCAGAGGCCAAGAAATCGGCGTACTGCTTTCTTGTCGGTGGGTGCAGAAAAGTCGGCGATCGCAGCTGTTTTCTGTGGATCAGGGAGCACTCCCGACTTGCTGATAACGTGGCCAAGGAACAATAGTTCCTCGTAGGCGAAGCGGCACTTTTCTGGCTTCAGGGTAAGTCCCGAGGCTTTGATTACCCGAAGAACAGCTTCAAGGCGCCGGAGGTGCTCGTCGAAGTTGGAAGAAAATACGACTACATCGTCCAAGTAGACGAGGCAAGTCTGCCACTTCAAGCCTGCGAGTACTGTGTCCATAACCCGTTGGAACGTCGCAGGCGCCGAGCAAAGACCAAAGGGCATGACCTTAAACTCGAATAGGCCGTCTGGTGTTATGAAGGCAGTCTTCTCTCGGTCTCTCTCGTCTACTTCGATTTGCCAGTAGCCGGTTTTGAGATCCATCGACGAAAAATACTTGGCATTGTAGAGCCTGTCCAGAGCATCGTCTATCCGTGGGAGGGGATACACGTCTTTCTTCGTGATCTTGTTCAGGCGACGATAATCTACGCAAAAACGTAGGGTTCCGTCCTTCTTCTTCACCAACACCACGGGTGATGCCCACGGACTCGTAGACGGCTGAATGATGTCGTCACGCAGCATTTCGTCAACTTGTTGCTTGATGGCCTCGCGTTCCCGTGCAGAAACTTGGTAGGGGCTCTGATGGAGCGGACGGGCATATTCGTCGGTTACGATGCGATGTTTCGCGAGAGGGGTCTGACGAAGCCTCGATGACGACGAGAAGCAGTCCTTGTATTGGTGGAGTAAGGCTTTGAGCTCCTTTTGTTGCTGCCTGGAAAGGCTTTGATTGACGTCGAAGGCGGGCGCGGACACTGCTGTCGACGTTGCGGCTCCCTGAGAATCGGTGAGGGCGAAGGCATTGCTCGCTTCCACAAATTCGCTTAGATGTGCTACCGTCGTGCCCCTATTCAAGTGCCTATATTCGTTGCTGAAGTTCGTCACCATTACCTTGGCTTCGCCGTTATGAAGCTTGGCTATGCCTCTTGCGACGCACATTTGACGGTCTAGGAGCAGGTGCTGGTCGCCTTCGATGACACCTTGTAAGTTGGTAGACGCTTTGGTGCCGACAGAAATGATGACGCTCGACAGTGGCGGGATGGTTACCTGCTCTTCTGTCACATTCAAGGCGTTGTGAGCGACGTTGCAGTCTGACGCCGTTGCATTATCCGTGGACAGCGTGATTGACCCGGATCTTAGGTCGATGACTGCGCCTTGCTGGTCCAGGAAATCCATGCCTAAAATGACGTCTCGCGAGCATTGCTGCAGGACCACAAAATTCACAGAATACGTCTGGCTGTGGATCGTGACTCTTGCCGTGCAGGTTCCAGTCGGTGTTATAAGGTGGCCCCCTGCTGTTCGGATATCCGGTCCTTCCCATGCAGTCTTTACTTTCTTGAGCTTAGCGGCGAAGAGACCACTGATGATAGAGTAGTCGGCGCCGGTATCGACTAGGGCGGTGACGCTGTGGCCGTCGATGATCACGTCGAGGTCGGTGGTTCGTCGTCTGGCGTTCCGGTTAGGTCGGGGCGTCGGATCACGGCTGCGTCGGCTTGGTCCGGTGCTGCTATGTCGCGTCGGCGGCGAGGCTTTGTCGTAAAGACTCTGCTCAGGCGGCGTACTGCGACTACGTCGGGAAAGTTCGTGCGTCGTGGTCGTCGTCATCGGTAGCGGCGGCGGCGGCGGAGGAGGATCTTCGGCATTGCGTCGTGCAGCAACCGCACCTCCATCGGTTGCTGCTTTTAGTTTCCCGGGTAGGGGCTTGGGGATCGGCCCCGGTTAGGGCCGGTGTACTGGCGGCGATCCGGGGAGACGTAGCGGCCAGGCGAAGGTGAACGGGATGGTCGTCGTTGTTGCCACTGCGATCCGGCGATGTAGTCGGCGATGTCGCGAGGTCGCTCACCTGGGCGCGGACGCGGCGCGTTCACGTCGAAGCCACGCAGTCCCATCTCACGGTACTGGCAGTAGCGGTAGGTGTGCCCGGCTTCGCCGCAGTGGTAGCATAGTGGGCGGTTGTTCGGGGTGCGCCAAACGTCAGTTTTCCTCGGCGAGCGCTGGATTACAGGCGAGCGGGAAGGCGTCGGGGGTGGCGGCGGTGGCTGGCGACGAAACTGCGGAGACGTCGGGTCCTGGTGTTGGCGAGGAGCGGCGACAGGTCGTCGTGCAGTAGCGGCGTAGGTCATCGCCTCCGGTTGGGGCTGTGGCCGTTCAGGAACGCTCAGTGAGCGCTGTAGTTCCTCGCGGACTACGTCTTCGAGAGACGCGACTTGGGGCTGAGACGATGGCAACATGCGGCGCAGTTCTTCACGAACAATAGCGCGTATGGTCTCGCGCAGGTCGTCGGGGCAGAGTCCTCGGACTTCTTCGACGTCTGGCGACAAGCGCCGATTGTATTGGCGGGTCCGCATTTCAAGAGTCTTCTCGATGGTGGTAGCCTCGGAGAGAAACTCTTGTACCGTCTTTGGCGGGTTTCTGATCAGTCCGGCGAAGAGCTCCTGCTTCACTCCTCGCATAAGCAGGCGAACCTTCTTGTCCTCAGACATGTCGGCGTCGGCGTGGCGGAAAAGTCGCGTCATCTCCTCCGTGAAGATCGTTACGTTTTCGTTGGGGAGCTGCACCCGAGTTTCAAGCAGTGATACGGCTCTTTCCTTCCGCACGACGCTTGCAAAGGTGCGCAGGAAAGCAACGCGGAAGTCGTCCCAGGTTCGAAGCGTTGACTCGCGGTTCTCGAACCAAGTCCTTGCGGCGTCTTCTAGGTAAAAATACACATGACGCAGCTTGTCGTCCGGGTCCCACTTATTGAGGGCTGCGACGCGGTCGTAAATGTCAAGCCAGCTTTCCGGGTCTTCGTAGGTCGATCCACGGAAGGTAGGCGGCTCTTTGGGCTGGTTGACGACCACGGTTGCCGAAGACCTTGCTTCCGTCATCTTGGATGCCGGCTTCGTAGCAGCCTTTGTTTTCTTGTCCTTGTCGGGGAGTGGCAGGTATTCGGGCGGTAGTCCTTGTTGTCTTCGGCTCACTCGAACGACCGGGTCGGCGTCGTCCTCTTGGCGGCTTGGGCTTGGCTCACGGCTGGACGGGGGCGTACGGTACATGGACCAAGAAGCACCTCCACCAGATGTCACGAGGTTGTAACACACGCAGCACTTGAGAGGAAGCACACAGGAGTCAGGGCGGTGTCAGGCGAACTGTTTATTGGGCGAACTTGTGCCCAGCAAAACAAGGCCAAACACAACTCACAGCAACAGCGGCGTGAACAGTCATCGGCCGACGGAAAAAGACTCACCAGTGGCGCGCTGCGCCGGCTTTTATACACGCGTCGTAACGCGTTCCAGAGTGGCATACAAGATAAACGCGGCCTGCGTTGCGCTTAACAGATACACGCGTCATAACGCGTTCCAGAGTGGCATACAAGATAAACGCGGCTTGCGTTGCGCTTAACAGATACACGCGTCATAACGCGTTCCAGAGTGGCATACAAGACAAACGCGGCCCGCGCTGCGCCCAACAGAAAGTGATAGCGGCTTTCCCTGTAAACCAAAAGAACCGCACGTGTCACTACCCCCCTCTGAAAAAGCATCGTCCCGATGCTAAAGACAGAACATAAGAGAGAGTACATGCAATAAATTACATTAACAATGCGTCACAGCTAAGCAGCGTGCGTAATAAGGTTTAAGTCGCACCACGTGTACGACTTCGGGTCGTGCACGGCGTCGTTGGGATGACGTTAAGCCATCGGGCACGACCTCGTAGTCCAGTTCACCACGACGTCGGACTACCTTGTAGGGTCCAAAGTAGCGTCGCAGGAGCTTCTCAGACAATCCCCGTCGTCGTATCGGCGTCCAGACCCAGACAAGGTCGCCGGGTTGGTATTCGGTGTGGTGTCGTCGAAGGTTGTAGTGGCGCCTGTCGACCGTCTGTTGGCTCTTGATACGCAGGCGGGCTAGCTGTCGAGCTTCTTCAGCGCGATCCAGGTAGCTGGCGACGTCGAGGTCTTCTTCGTCGGTGCCGACCGGTAGCATGGCGTCAAGCGTCGTTGTTGGGCTCCGTCCGTAGACGAGCTTGTATGGAGCAAACTGCGTCGTTTCCTGCACGGACGTGTTGTACGCGAAGGTTACATACGGGAGTATGGCGTCCCACGTCTTGTGTTCGACGTCCACGTACATGGCCAACATGTCGGCGATGGTCTTATTTAGACGCTCGGTGAGGCCATTCGTCTGTGGGTGGTACGCGGTGGTTCGGCGGTGGCTTGTTTGACTGTACCTCAAGATTGCCTGCGTTAGGTCAGCCGTAAAGGCCGTACCTCTGTCGGTGATGAGGACCTCGGGGGCTCCGTGGCGGAGGACGATGTTCTCAATGAAGAACTTGGCGACCTCGGCGGCAGTGCCCTTGGGCAAGGCCCTTGTTTCGGCATAGCGGGTGAGGTAGTCAGTCGCTACGATAATCCATTTGTTGCCCGAAGTTGACGTCGGGAACGGCCCCAGTAAGTCCATGCCGAATTGTTGGAATGGCCGTCGAGGTGGTTCGATGGGTTGCAGAAGTCCGGCTGGCCTAGTTGTCGGCGTCTTGCGTCGCTGACAGTCTCTGCATGTCTTTACGTAGTGGGCGACGTCGGCAGTGAGGCGAGGCCAATAGTACTTCTCTTGTATTCGTGACAGTGTGCGGGAAACACCAAGATGTCCGGCTGTCGGGTCGTCGTGTAATGCTTCCAGAACCTCTGGACGTAACGCTGAAGGCACCACGAGGAGGTGGTCGGCGCGGAGCGGCGAGAAGTTCTTCTTCAGGAGGACGTTGTTTCGCAGGAAAAACGAAGCCAGTCCTCGGCGGAATACTTTCGGCACGTCGGCGGTCTTGCCTTGCAGGTAGTCCATGAGGATCTTGAGCTCTGGGTCAGCTCGTTGGCGTTCCGCGAAGTCGTCGGTACTTATGGGTCCCAGGAAAGAGTCGTCGTCCTGGTCATCCTGGGGCGGCGGATCGACAGGGGCGCGAGACAAGCAGTCGGCGTCGGAGTGCTTTTTTCCGCTCTTGTAGACGACGGTGATGTCAAATTCTTGTAGTCTGAGACTCCACCGTGCGAGGCGCCCTGATGGATCCTTCAAGTTAGCTAGCCAACACAAGGCGTGGTGGTCACTCACGACTTTGAAAGGCCTGCCGTACAGGTAGGGGCGGAACTTTGATGTAGCCCAGATGATGGCAAGGCATTCCTTTTCTGTCGTGGAATAATTGGCTTCTGCCTTCGAAAGTGACCGGCTAGCGTAACTGATGACCCTTTCAAGTCCGTCGGTCCTCTGCACGATCACGGCGCCGAGCCCTGTGCTGCTTGCGTCCGTGTGAATTTCGGTGTCAGCTTCTTCGTCGAAGTGCGCCAGTATTGG
This sequence comes from Rhipicephalus microplus, assembly GCF_043290135.1. Lineage (NCBI taxonomy): Eukaryota > Metazoa > Arthropoda > Arachnida > Ixodida > Ixodidae > Rhipicephalus > Rhipicephalus microplus. Next base: position 292,274,394 of record NC_134700.1, read on the forward strand.
CGGCGTTTGCAGGCGTCGCTTTAATTCTTGAAATGCCTCGACTTGCGGCGTTTCCCATTTGAAGTCGACGTCGGCCTTCGTGAGGTACGTCAGTGGCTCGGCGATCCGCGAAAAGTTCTTCACGAAGCGCCTGTAATAAGCGCAGAGGCCAAGAAATCGGCGTACTGCTTTCTTGTCGGTGGGTGCAGAAAAGTCGGCGATCGCAGCTGTTTTCTGTGGATCAGGGAGCACTCCCGACTTGCTGATAACGTGGCCAAGGAACAATAGTTCCTCGTAGGCGAAGCGGCACTTTTCTGGCTTCAGGGTAAGTCCCGAGGCTTTGATTACCCGAAGAACAGCTTCAAGGCGCCGGAGGTGCTCGTCGAAGTTGGAAGAAAATACGACTACATCGTCCAAGTAGACGAGGCAAGTCTGCCACTTCAAGCCTGCGAGTACTGTGTCCATAACCCGTTGAAACGTCGCAGGCGCCGAGCAAAGACCAAAGGGCATGACCTTAAACTCGAATAGGCCGTCTGGTGTTATGAAGGCAGTCTTCTCTCGGTCTCTCTCGTCTACTTCGATTTGCCAGTAGCCGGTTTTGAGATCCATCGACGAAAAATACTTGGCATTGTAGAGCCTGTCCAGAGCATCGTCTATCCGTGGGAGGGGATACACGTCTTTCTTCGTGATCTTGTTCAGGCGACGATAATCTACGCAAAAACGTAGGGTTCCGTCCTTCTTCTTCACCAACACCACGGGTGATGCCCACGGACTCGTAGACGGCTGAATGATGTCGTCACGCAGCATTTCGTCAACTTGTTGCTTGATGGCCTCGCGTTCCCGTGCAGAAACTTGGTAGGGGCTCTGATGGAGCGGACGGGCATATTCGTCGGTTACGATGCGATGTTTCGCGAGAGGGGTCTGACGAAGCCTCGATGACGACGAGAAGCAGTCCTTGTATTGGTGGAGTAAGGCTTTGAGCTCCTTTTGTTGCTGCCTGGAAAGGCTTTGATTGACGTCGAAGGCGGGCGCGGACACTGCTGTCGACGTTGCGGCTCCCTGAGAATCGGTGAGGGCGAAGGCATTGCTCGCTTCCACAAATTCGCTTAGATGTGCTACCGTCGTGCCCCTATTCAAGTGCCTATATTTGTTGCTGAAGTTCGTCACCATTACCTTGGCTTCGCCGTTATGAAGCTTGGCTATGCCTCTTGCGACGCACATCTGACGGTCTAGGAGCAGGTGCTGGTCGCCTTCGATGACACCTTGTAAGTTGGTAGACGCTTTGGTGCCGACAGAAATGATGACGCTCGACAGTGGCGGGATGGTTACCTGCTCTTCTGTCACATTCAAGGCGTTGTGAGCGACGTTGCAGTCTGACGCCGTTGCATTATCCGTGGACAGCGTGATTGACCCGGATCTTAGGTCGATGACTGCGCCTTGCTGGTCCAGGAAATCCATGCCTAAAATGACGTCTCGCGAGCATTGCTGCAGGACCACAAAATTCACAGAATACGTCTGGCTGTGGATCGTGACTCTTGCCGTGCAGGTTCCAGTCGGTGTTATAAGGTGGCCCCCTGCTGTTCGGATATCCGGTCCTTCCCATGCAGTCTTTACTTTCTTGAGCTTAGCGGCGAAGAGACCACTGATGATAGAGTAGTCGGCGCCGGTATCGACTAGGGCGGTGACGCTGTGGCCGTCGATGATCACGTCGAGGTCGGTGGTTCGTCGTCTGGCGTTCCGGTTAGGTCGGGGCGTCGGATCACGGCTGCGTCGGCTTGGTCCGGTGCTGCTATGTCGCGTCGGCGGCGAGGCTTTGTCGTAAAGACTCTGCTCAGGCGGCGTACTGCGACTACGTCGGGAAAGTTCGTGCGTCGTGGTCGTCGTCATCGGTAGCGGCGGCGGCGGCGGAGGAGGATCTTCGGCATTGCGTCGTGCAGCAACCGCACCTCCATCGGTTGCTGCCTTTAGTTTCCCGGGTAGGGGCTTGGGGATCGGCCCCGGTTAGGGCCGGTGTACTGGCGGCGATCCGGGGAGACGTAGCGGCCAGGCGAAGGTGAACGGGATGGTCGTCGTTGTTGCCACTGCGATCCGGCGATGTAGTCGGCAATGTCGCGAGGTCGCTCACCTGGGCGCGGACGCGGCGCGTTCACGTCGAAGCCACGCAGTCCCATCTCACGGTACTGGCAGTAGCGGTAGGTGTGCCCGGCTTCGCCGCAGTGGTAGCATAGTGGGCGGTTGTTCGGGGTGCGCCAAACGTCAGTTTTCCTCGGCGAGCGCTGGATTACAGGCGAGCGGGAAGGCGTCGGGGGTGGCGGCGGTGGCTGGCGACGAAACTGCGGAGACGTCGGGTCCTGGTGTTGGCGAGGAGCGGCGACAGGTCGTCGTGCAGTAGCGGCGTAGGTCATCGCCTCCGGTTGGGGCTGTGGCCGTTCAGGAACGCTCAGTGAGCGCTGTAGTTCCTCGCGGACTACGTCTTCGAGAGACGCGACTTGGGGCTGAGACGATGGCAACATGCGGCGCAGTTCTTCACGAACAATAGCGCGTATGGTCTCGCGCAGGTCGTCGGGGCAGAGTCCTCGGACTTCTGCGACGTCTGGCGACAAGCGCCGATTGTATTGGCGGGTCCGCATTTCAAGAGTCTTCTCGATGGTGGTAGCCTCGGAGAGAAACTCTTGTACCGTCTTTGGCGGGTTTCTGATCAGTCCGGCGAAGAGCTCCTGCTTCACTCCTCGCATAAGCAGGCGAACCTTCTTGTCCTCAGACATGTCGGCGTCGGCGTGGCGGAAAAGTCGCGTCATCTCCTCCGTGAAGATCGTTACGTTTTCGTTGGGGAGCTGCACCCGAGTTTCAAGCAGTGATACGGCTCTTTCCTTCCGCACGACGCTTGCAAAGGTGCGCAGGAAAGCAACGCGGAAGTCGTCCCAGGTTCGAAGCGTTGACTCGCGGTTCTCGAACCAAGTCCTTGCGGCGTCTTCCAGGTAAACATACACATGACGCAGCTTGTCGTCCGGGTCCCACTTATTGAGGGCTGCGACGCGGTCGTAAATGTCAAGCCAGCTTTCCGGGTCTTCGTAGGTCGATCCACGGAAGGTAGGCGGCTCTTTGGGCTGGTTGACGACCACGGTTGCCGAAGACCTTGCTTCCGTCATCGTGGATGCCGGCTTCGTAGCAGCCTTTGTTTTCTTGTCCTTGTCGGGGAGTGGCAGGTATTCGGGCGGTAGTCCTTGTTGTCTTCGGCTCACTCGAACGACCGGGTCGGCGTCGTCCTCTTGGCGGCTTGGGCTTGGCTCACGGCTGGACGGGGGCGTACGGTACATGGACCAAGAAGCACCTCCACCAGATGTCACGAGGTTGTAACACACGCAGCACTTGAGAGGAAGCACACAGGAGTCAGGGCGGTGTCAGGCGAACTGTTTATTGGGCGAACTTGTGCCCAGCAAAACAAGGCCAAACACAACTCACAGCAACAGCGGCGTGAACAGTCGTCGGCCGACGGAAAAAGACTCACCAGTGGCGCGCTGCGCCGGCTTTTATACACGCGTCGTAACGCGTTCCAGAGTGGCATACAAGATAAACGCGGCCTGCGTTGCGCTTAACAGATACACGCGTCATAACGCGTTCCAGAGTGGCATACAAGATAAACGCGGCTTGCGTTGCGCTTAACAGATACACGCGTCATAACGCGTTCCAGAGTGGCATACAAGACAAACGCGGCCCGCGCTGCGCCCAACAGAAAGTGATAGCGGCTTTCCCTGTAAACCAAAAGAACCGCACGTGTCAATAGATTGCTGGAGCGGGGTCTTTTTCTGGGACATACTGCAAAGAACCTTGAAAAAAGAATTACCGTTAAGTCCACATGGCATCCGTTTTCTTTCGGTTAAAAACAAGGCAGGTGTACCTTATGATCTAATCATGCTTCTGGGCCTGCACAGTATATGGAAAACCCGATGTGCCTTTGAAAACGCGGATGTAGAAGTGCTAGCTGTGAGCCAATATTTTTGCAAATCTGTGTGCCATTTTCTTGAAATGCTGAAAAGCCAAGAGGATGTGCCAGACTGGATTGGGTGCATTGAGCGATTGTTACGAATGCCCAAATATTGATTAATAGTCAGCCAAGAGCTGACGGTACCTCAATGAATTCTGTGGGTGTATTTTGTGACGCATTTGAATTTGGACCAATATGTAAATAGGTAAAATGTGAACAGTCATGATATGCAAGGCAATAAAGAAAAAAAATGAAGAAAGTGGCCCAGCGGGCTAACGTACGCGCTGTGTTTTCAGCCCCCCCCCTACCCCCGCAAAAAAACAAAACAAAACTAGAGGAGCTTTGCAAGTTGACCTGCCCAAATAATATTATTCGCTTGATTGATTGATTGATTTGTGGGGTTTAACGTCCCAAAATCACCATTTGATTATGAGAGACGCCGTAGTGGAGGGCTCCGGAAATTTCGACCACCTGGGGTTCTTTAACGTGCACCCAAATCTGAGTACACGGGCCTCTAACATTTCCGCCTCCATCGGAAATGCAGCCACCGCAGCCGGGAATCGAACACGCGACCTGCGGGTCAGCAGCCGAGTACCTTAGCCACTAGACCACCGCGGCGGGGCTGTTATTCGCTTGGTCTGTGATCAGAGACACCAGGTTAGACATGTAGATTGTGTGTGCTTCGTTGTGTACATGTTTTTTTTTTTATGGCGTGGAAAGTATTATATAGGGCAGACCAAGCGGTGCATTAATTGTAGACTACGTGAACATGACTACAACGCAAGAAATAAACTTTCAGCGGGAGGGTTCCTAGCAGCGCACTGCAAAAATTGTTGGTGCTCCCCTGATCTGTACAGCTGCATCGTTATCGGCCGATCTCGCTATCAGCTGACATGTGAAATCAAAGAAGCTGAAGCTATAACAGAAATGGGAGACTTGCGTGTGAGTTCACCATCAATTGCGTTGACGGATAAAGAAATGACGTTTTTTTTTTTTGGAATGACACCACGTGCAAAATGAGCTGTGTTTTTTACGCATGTATAGGATGGATGTCAAGATTGATTGATATGTGGGGTTTAACGTCCCAAAACCACTATATGATTATGAGAGACGCCGTAGTGGAGGGCTCCGGAAATTTAGACCACCTGGGGTTCTTTAACGTGCACCCAAATCTGAGCACACGGGCCTACAACATTTCCGCCTCCATCGGAAATGCAGCCGCCGCAGCCGGGATTCGAACCCGCGCCCTGCGGGTCAGCAGCCGAGTACCAGGATGGATGTCAAGGGCATGAAATAAACAGTTGGAAGTTAACCGCCTATTTTTCTAGACGTATCTGTCGTCTTTACCTTTTCATTTTTATATGTGCCATGCTATTACAAGCTAAGTTCATGGATAACCACTCGCCCGAGCGACAACACTTTTGATGTGCAGCAAAATTTGCATGCTACACAGATTCCTCGCGTGCTACACCACATCCCTTTACAGTGTGGAAAAGAAAACACGGACCAGCCGGTGTACGAACGACAGTTTTATTGAAAGATTCTTTTTTTTTATTTTCCTGTGATGCCCACCGCCGTTTGGTAGGGGCTGGGACCATGGTGGCCGGGTTGAATATTAACGGTAGAACGAAAGCGTTTGGCAACTTTTTCGGCAGAGGAAGGGCGCATGTGTCTTGGCATCCCCAAGATGGCGGATTCACGTATGTCACACAGCAAAGCTATAGTGCACTAGAATATTCTATAGAACACTCTAGCAAAGCTTCGGAAGCGCAGCGGAACAAATGTGTTCGGCGTAGTACAATATACTGAACAAGATGCAGGTCAAGGGAAGGCTATAGGATAGAAGTGATGATGAGAAGTTGGTGAAGACTAAGCCCCTGAGAGCCACTGGAAGCAATATTAGCTGTTTCAGCAACAATCATCAGGAAAGATGGAATATCAACTCCAGCGGCATCCCTTGTTCTATGATTAGTCATAATGAATAAAGTAAATGGTTACTTGTACAGAAAAAAAATAGGTTGCAGTGACCAAGACATACAAAAAATGTTATTCATCAATAAGACAAATATCAAAGAATCTAAGTATGTACTATAAACAAGTTTTATATGCTCAATAACGCGTAAGTCTGCTTGTCATGTAGTCAAGAAATGTTTATGTTTGCATTTCGCCTTCCTTGTTATTTATTTCTGCAAGCACGCGGTGAAAAGCATTGGGGAGATCTCTCCAATGCTGTTTACTACGTGGCTGCGGGAGTTTTTCAAATCAGATTCCTAGAATGGGAAGCGTTAGGGATACGAGTACCTCAGTAACCTACGGTTCGCCAATGTCGTTGCATTGCTGAATAACTGAGGGGATGAATCGCAATTCGCGTTTACTGAATTAGATAAGGAGAACAAAAAGGTAGGCCTTAAAATTAATCTTCAGAAAATGAAAGTAATGTGCAACAACCTCGGAGGAGAACAACGCTTCCAAATAGGTATAGCAGTGCACTTGAAGTTGTAAAGGAATATGTCTACTCAGGACAGGTAGTAACCGCGGAGCCGAACCACGAGATTGAGGTGTCCTGACTCCCTTTCTTAGGCTGGGGGGACGCCCCTTGCAAGTATTATTTTTTACGTAACTGTATACGTGAGCCATCGCCCAAAATCATTTTGTTTACATGCGGTGTGCCTCTGTTGATATCACGTAAAAGTGTTATGCCTAAAGGCACTATCTGATCGAATAAAAAGTTTCAAAAATGTAATGCCGACGGATAGAGTTGACATTGCTACAGCGTATCATCGTATAAGGTGTTAGTTAACTAAAAAGTACGCTGACCATAATAACCAATCGAGAGAACACTAATTCATTTCACTCCTTTCTCAGTGCTTCTTTAGGACGCGTAAGCCATGAACGCCAATGTGGAATTTGGACCTTTCCAATGCTACGAGATATTCGTACTACGCCTTTAAAGCTGGCTCTTTCGCAATCCGACCATCACTGCGGTGAAGCAAGCAACTATTATTCCTCGTTCAATACGATCGTGCCTTCCCCTTTCCATTGCTGCCACTAAGGATCAAGGGCTGTTCAAGTCAGCAGTTTCAAAACAATTTATCATTATTATAACTTTTGACGCTTTCATATTGTGCTCACACCCTCTGTAACGCCCTCTGGGTTTTGAGAGTATACTAATAAATAATTAAATAAATAAATAAGTGACATTAAAATCAAGCTGTACAGGGAGGTTCAAATAATTAGGCACCTTAAATTGAATACCTTACTGGAAAATATTTTAGCTGTGGCGAGTACCAAAAATGCCGTTCTGAATGAAATACTTCATTTTTATATGTGTGCGCATGTGTGAACAAAGTCTCTCTGCGGGAATATATTACTTTCGTGAAGCGCTTTATTGTAGCAACTTATAAACCTGGAAAGTGAGCATGCGGCTGCTGAGTGGCTCATACAGCTACCCGGAGGAACGTTAATTAATAATTGTTATCAACAAGGTAGTCATCTACCTCCGTAAACGACCGAAGATTTTTGGATTTTAAAGTGTTCCGTTTCTTGCGGAGAACTGGTCTTAGGGATTTTCAACCGAAATTTCGAGCCAGAACGAAAGATTGGGTGCTAGAATTGATTGACGCACGCTTCATTTCAGGAACAAACTGTAAAGAAGAGGAAGTGGCATCTGGCGATTTTTTCTGGGAATGTCAACAATGCCAGCCGTCGCTCGTGTCTCTCAAACTGCTCATCCTCCACTAATGTTCGTGGAACACATACGAAGGACTACCACAGCTAACAATGCTCCCGACTGGGGTGAAGACCCTAAATTGTGGGGCACACCTCTACGACACCGTGGAATTGACAGTGCGCCTACACAGCGTCCAATAACATTGCGCGCGCACTGCGAGCAGTTGCCTATGCCTTAGGACGAATCATCTTCGTCATCAGAAGCGCGAATAAAGGGAGAGTGGCTCACAAATGTGGCCTTTGTCGTTCACACGCCGGCAAATCTATCTGAGGCAAACATTTTTGTCAGATAGGAGTCACGTACCAGAAATATTTAATACACATTCTCTGCTTCTGTATTTGCGCACCCCACCACGGCGCGCAGATAGGTTCTCTGCGGCGCGAACCAGCCACATGATGATTACGTATGACGTGTTTAAAACACTGCAAGCCAGCACTGCTGAGGCGGTTGCCGCTTGAGTATCCCGTCAAGGTTGGTTTGAGCTTGCGGAGCATCGTTATGATCTAGACGGTACACTTGAGAACCTGGTTGAATTCTGATCTGGTCGGGACGAGTGTTTACGGTAATCACGAATGCACATACACGATGAATCACGAATACACCGACCCTGACAAAAGGGGGGGGGGGTGTAACTTCAGAAGTTAACGGACAACAATATGCTTAATATAGGCGAGTCTGTAATACTATAGCGAACACGCATCACAGACTACACTCTACGGTACAGGAAAACCATTCTGTTAGCATGTAGTGAGTGTTCACTAAAAACACCAACTGCCCCAGTTGAACGGATTAAAGGATAGATGTCATCGCATTTGGCACAAAATGCATCTATTCCCTTATATAAAGGCTTTCTTCGTTCACACAATTATACTAACTTTAAAAGTAAGCGAAAACAACTTTTAACATCATTCTTATTCACGCGCGGTTCCTATGTTGCTTACGCCTCCTTTTTTGACAACAATGCTCGTATGGGCAGATGCCTAATTTATCCTAGTTAGGCAACTTGCCTAAACTTGATTGTGTTTTAACCCTAAAGATAGCTGGCTGAGACACACCGGTATGTATGTATGTATGTATATATATATATATATATATATATATATATATATATATATATATATATTTGTGTGTGTGTGTGTGTGAAGAGACAGAAAGTGCTAAGTACACAATATCACTTCAATTTCTACAAGACAAGAAAAACAAAAACAAAATAAGAGCAGACCGTTTATACTTTCCAGAGAGAAGCCGCCAACCTATAGGTCTCTTCACGGAACGGCAGAATGCGTAAAGTGCAGCGCCGAGAGTTTCGCCCACGCCCGCATGCACCGTGTAGCGCGCGTGCGCACACGAGAGCAAGCACTGCCGTGTGTACCGAACGCGAATAAAGCTCTTACACGCGAATGCTCAGTTGGTCCTTCTAACGACGAAAGTTGGGGGTAGGAAGCTGGCTGGCCTAACCGGCCTTCTTTATCCACGCGCTACCATTTTAACAAGCGGCGCACGCTCCGGGGATCATGAAAAGGGCGCATCAATGTAAACACAGAGTGCCGAGGGACACATCGTCGTTGCCGAGTGCCAGGCACAGGACACCGGGCCCCCAAAACACGCACGTAAGTACACACACTCACCAGCAAGCCGGCGGCAAAAAAAAAAAGACACCAGATTTAAGAAAAGAATGAAAGGAAGGCCGGGAACAACTGTCTCCATGCAGACGATCGACTTCCTGTGTCTTGAGCCCTTCCTTCCGGTACTTGATTGGGGGGGGGGGGGGGGGAGGTAGTGAGCAGTAAATAAAAAGAAACAACGAGTCCAAATACATGATCACCGTCCGCTAAGGGGATGGCATAGTCACGACACGCGCTCTCTGACTTCCCCTTTCTATTCAGTCCTCTCCCATCCCATCATGTCTCTTTCCCTAGCTTCCTATTCCCGCAACATGCGGAAGAAGGTGCGCGCGTGTATCACATAATGATGCACCGCACTCCGTCCGAGTCGATCCGGATGTGCGCATCGAAAATGTCGCCGTGGTGGCTCGGTTTGTTTTCCTTGCGGATCGCGATGCCGGGAGTAAGGGGGCGCTCGCACCGGCAGCTCGTCGAACTAACGGGTCGTGAACGGTGGGTGTCTCTAATCTCTTTTAGTGGATACTCTCTCTGAGCCCACCTGGGTCCGACGGGAGCGAGTGCCCCGCCGTAATGGTGGCCCTGCCACTGCCAGCATCGAGCTACATGGGCTCGATGCTGACGTCAAATGTAAGAGAGAGAGAGAAGAGGTGGGGGAGGCGAGTAGGCACGTGCACGCGTCATTCGAAGGGCATGCAAGCGTCCTTAGCCTGCTTCCCTCTTCAAACAGCCCATCAGTTCACAGAAACCACATGGAACTAGCTGCTCAGTTCAAAAATAACTATTTCATGGTTACGTTACATAACGTCGTAAATTTCGCGTTGTGAGCGTTGTGCCTGGTGCATTCAGTATATAGTCGTGAGCGAAATAGAAATCAATCAGCAGTAACTTCATACGAGTATACATATGTAGCTGTATAAAATTTTCAGGGGTGAAGGGGGAGAGATGGATGGACACGATTAAGCATATTCATTGATGACCATAGTCGTTCAAGAAATAACAGATAAGATATATGAAAGGCACCGCAATATATTATTCCTTGTTGCACGGGGTTTGGATTTCGAGGTTATATATGTAAGAATGAGAAGTAAACGTACGTAGTAGCTGACATTGAACATGGTCTATGAGTAAAAAGTCTATGTGTAAACAGAAAAAGCTTGAACATTATGATGCGCAGGCAGCTATACATGAGAATGTATGGTGCTGAAAGCGAACGTGTCGATGACGCTGAAAGCGAACGTGTTTTCTTTTGCTGTCGGTTGATGGTGCAGCCGTCGCAGACAGACAGACAGACAGACAGACAGACAGACAGACAGACAGACAGACAGACAGACAGACAGACAGACAGACAGACAGACACACACACACACACACACACACACACACACACACACACACACACACACACACACACACACAGACAGACAGACAGACAGACAGACAGACAGACAGACAGACAGACAGACAGACGGACGGACGGACGGATGGACAGACAGATAGACAGACAGATAGATAGATAGATAGATAGATAGATAGATAGATAGATAGATAGATAGATAGATAGACAGATAGATAGATAGACAGATAGATAGATAGATAGATAGATAGATAGATAGATAGATAGATAGATAGATAGATAGATAGATAGATAGATAGATAGATAGATAGATAGATAGGAAAGCAGGCAGGCACACTCAACCACATGCACGCGGGAGGCAGCTTTGCTACTGCTGTGCCAGTCGTCGCATGAAGTTGGAGTGGCGCCGCCTGGTGGGAAGCTTGCATGGCGTCACGACACGGACTTTTCGAATCTTGCTGCGGCGCGCGTATACATAACACGCGCTCGCTTCGAACGCCGTTGCGCTGCCAGCGATAACATTTAGGGACAAAGCTTCTTATGGTGTGGCTTGTGCGCCCCCGTTGTGGGTAGCCGCACCTCGTTAATTCTTGAACCAGCCATAGATGGCGGTACTTGTACTATAGGCTGAAAATGCCAATAGTACAACACTAGAGGGCGTTACTTGTAGAAAAGAAGGATTGACGTCACACGTACGCAAGGAGAGAGTGAGAGACGATCGCGTATTTTTCGGCGGCGCCGTACGCCAGGGGGTGCTCATAGTACAATGAAAGTGAGTTTTTGGTTCACTAAGTATTACGGCTTGGTGGCGGTAGCCAACGCCCGATCTAAAGGGTACAGTCATATCAATCCATCCATCCATCTAATGCGCCGTTTTGGCGCGCGCACGCATTCAGAGGCTCGGCGACGGAGGATGAACAAGGCTGCTGAGCGGCGTGCGCGCAGGGCGGCGGAGGCTCGTGCTCGAAGAAGGGACCCCGACGTGCGGGCGCGCGAGGACCCTACAGTACAACGGGAGGCCGAAGCGGCGTGGCAGCGGCGTGGCAGCGGCGTGCGAACCCAGCTTCGCCCCACTCTCCATCCTTTACCCTGTGGATATGCTGTCTTTTTTTGCTCATCTCACGCTTAAAATAAATGCCGAAAGCAGCGTAGATGATGGTTCTGATGAAACAATGAAATCTTAAACATTTTTAGGTAGAATCACCAACGATGCATGCCCTCCAGCGTACACGATTTGATGAGGTTTGTTATGGTGTCATGCTGCTTATATTGAAGATGGGTTCAATGCTCGACTACGGCAGCCGCACTCCAACGGGGGTGAACAGCAAGACAATGCATGTGCAGCAGGTTAAAAAATGCAAGGTGACCACAATTACTCTGCAGTGTGCCTCGCAGTCATGTCGCACTTCTGAAACGTATATGACAGCGTACTTGTATTTCAGGTTGTGTTGTTCACGGGTGATTCGTTTGAAAAGATGTGATTGTTTCGCTTCCTGTATTGGACGCACCGTAGTAACAGCTGGCAGCGTTTTTTGTTTTAAGTGTGAATACACTTTACAAGCGGCCCCAAACCATCCACCGCCGTCGGCGGCGTCCACAATCTTCTCTCTATCTTTAAAAGAAAGAGGACTTGGCGGGCCGCAGCGCGACGCTCTACCGAATAAGCCACGGACGCGACGCTGATATCGGTGTCAGTAACGCGCCTTATACCCCCTCCCCCTTCGCTCGCTCCTCCGCTCTCCTCGCTCGCTGCAGCTGCGCGTGCACCCCTCTCTCTCGCGCGCCCGCCTTCTCTCTCAGTCTCCAGTCGAGAGCGGGTAGTGCGATGGATGTCCCGGAGGCAACGCTACCATCAACAACGAATGCAGTACAACCGAATGGCAGCACTGCACCCGTCGTTGGAGGTGACGGTACCGCGGTGGTTTCGCCGACGTTGGAAGACAAGGCGGCGCTGCGAAGGGCTCGTGAGACCGAACGTAAGCGGGCGAAGCGTGCAGCGGATGCCGAACTGCGGGCTCGCGAGGCCGAGTGCAAGCGGGCGAAGCGTGCAGCGGATGCCGAGCTGCGCGCTCGCGAGGCCGAGGACAAGCGGGCGAAGCGTGCAGAGGATGCCGAACTTCGCGCTCGCGAGGCCGAGGACAAGCGGGCGAAGCGTGCAGCGGATGGTGAACTGCGCGCTCGCGAGGCCGAGATGAGGCGTCAGCATCGAGTCTGTGTCGTCGTTTTGTTCTCGCGCTATAACTATCGTCATGCCATACCAACTAGCCCAAGCTGCCACACTTCCAAGAAGCGGAACGACAACGCAAGCGTCAGGCGGAGAAGGGCGATGAAGGCCGGCGTCAAGACGCCGCTCGCAATCGTCAACGGCGAGTGGACGTTCCCGAAGCCGTTCGAGCCAGTGAACGTGCCGTGCGGGAGAGGGTGCGAGCCCTGGACTTTGCTCGTCCGGACGCGTCGTGAAGTGTAAATAAATAATACTTCGTATATAATGTATCTGTGTACGAATGCTTCATGAAAAACAACACTTAAATTCATTAATTACACTTTAATCATCATCATCAGTAATAAAACTCCCAAGCATTTCCCCGAGGGTGAACATGGTCAAGTGCGAATGCACGGGGTGATGCTATGAGGGGGAGTAAAGTTAAAATCCGTTGGCATTCGCCAGTGAGTTAACGTAAACTCCCCCGTGTGATCAAATGGCGATTCCCAGGAACCATTACACCATAAAGGCACCATAGTGTGATTAATAAATACAATAGTGCGAATTAATAAATACCCCTCATAGCATCACCCCGTGCATTCGCACTTAACCATGTTCACCCTCGGGGAAATGCTTGGGAGTTTTTTTTTTTGCGCTCGCCCGAGAATACCTTGATAAGGCAGATGCTTGGGCTAGTTGGTGATTGGGAATCAACATATATGCCCATCGCAAGACAACGAGTAGTTGCGACGTAACTACAGAAGAAGAGACAATGACAGAAAGAGCGCTGACTTAAACTGATATGTTATTAGCGAAAACGCTGGAAATATATGCTCGTGACAAAACATCACCGTGCAATCGCGCAACATATTGCGTCACAGCAAGACAATCATAATCTCATCATATATGGTTACAAAGCCACAGCTCAGCACAAATTCACGATTTGTGCTGAGCTGTTGAATAACCTGATGAATAAATTTTTCCCTCGGTGATTACTCCAGAACAGCATCAATCTATATATGGACATGACGTGCGACACTAATTTTTGCTTTATTGAGGCAAAGAACGCTTTATAATCACGTGGGCCATGAAAGGGAGTCCGCCATCGAAACAGTTCATTTCGACTTTCTGGCGTTTGTTTTGCAAACAATTGCTATTAGCAGAGCTCCTACGTGAAGTGGACATTACCGTTGATGACGTGGTGGTAGATCTAGTCAGCTGTTCACGTAAATCAGGGTATGCAACTACGTAATCCTGACGACTGATGAGAACAAATCCGTACATGAGATCCAAGTATACCGACATCTCAGAGTTTCGGATACCATTGAGTGGTTTGCATCGTTACTTTTTTTCTCACGATACAATAAGTAGTTGTGCATGAAAGACAGATTCATTTAAAGTCTCCTGCATACAAAAGCGGAATTCTGTCTAATGAGCTACATTTTTTTTTGCAGAGGCAGGCATAACTTGCATGGTAAATTACAATGCTGTGAGTAAACTGAAAACTTCCTAATTTCATTTGTAATACTTCGGCACCACAGAGTTTCATACAATAATACCTAGAGGGGAATCTGTCGCTATTGTCTACGCGGGCTCCTTCAGCGGCGCTTCTACCCCCATGGGAGTTATGGGAAGTGCAGGCTTCGGATCTGCTTTGGATGGATCACGTTCTTGAAATTCGCCATGCTTGTTTGCTGAGTGTAAAACAAGGTGATACGATGTTATGTCTATTCTAAACTTGCTTCATTTTCTTCTACGCAAACTTTATTGCAAAAGGTTTTTGAGACTAGACGGTAGAAGTGAAATCTGAATAAATTTAACCACCAGGGTTTGCACTGTTATGCCATTGCATTCTAGATTTGGCATCAAGATGTAATGAATTATTCTTTACAACATTTTAAAACAAACATTCTTGATTTGCCCTCGAAAGTACGCAATATCTATTTATGGAAATAACAGCACGGTATTAAGTGAGAAGCACTTAACGTTTCGTCTGCTGTGATGCCAGGTGCGTCTGTTCAAGTGGTATGCCCCCAACGCACCTCTCGTTTTCAGAAGAGCGTGGCGGTGCGTCTACTTCGCGTCACCGTCGTTTTGCTGTTGATTTCAACGAGTTTTGGTAAGACGCACTAACAACAAACGTGTACTCGATGTAATATCATGCACTGGCATGGGCCGCTACATCTAAGCTCAGCGGTGAGTTAACGACGCTTCGCTTAAACTGTCAACCACAACTTATACAGCTCCAGGGGTAAACAACAAGAGGGAAGACAGGGAGGTTAACCAGGCACATGCCCGGTTTGCTACCCTACGCTGGGGGAATAGGAAGGGGGCATAAAGATGAGAGAGAGAGGAAAGAGCGTTGCAGTAAATTGAGAGGCCTGACAGTTTTTAGCTGCTTTGAACAACAAAGGCGCAGATTCAGTCCTTTGCACTCACCCCACTACCCACTCTAGTTGAAGAACGAAACTGAAACTGTAGAAAAAAATCCGTAGACAGTTCACTGGCTAACGCGATCCAATTCGAAGCCTGTACTTCCAATAATTCCCTTGAGGGTACACGATCGCAGTGCCAGATTCCTCTATAGGTATTATTGTATAAAACTCTATGTTCGACACAAATGTTCGTTCGCGTAGCTTCTCAAGTTGTAATGAATTCAGACCCATTTAGCCCGAATATTTTCTCAGCATTGATTTCGTCGAGTACGTTCATGGTGAAAACAACTTATGCCTCGCTGTCTTGCTCCTTCATTTTCAAAGTGGATCCATACTTTCTGCAGCCTAGTTAACTTTTAGCAGCAATAAACACCTTTACTATGTACCTTTAACGATCTACTACTCGAAATTGAGAAGAAATGACCATACACCGTATCGCTGAAGAGCGGGTACATGGCGGGCTCGGAAAGAAGCGGCCATCAGCATGCGTCGGTGGCGGAGCTGGCGAGTTCTTGCCGTTACGTCACTTCACCGCGATTGCAGCGACACCGGTGTTCGTTCTCGGGGCTAATAGAGGGAGGTGGCGAGTTTTGGGCTGGGCGGAGCCTGCCAGCCGCGATGTCGTTACAAGCGCATTCCTAAGTTGACGGCGCCTAAAGGTGCTTACAAACATGATCTTCTTGGGAAAAAAGCACCACGTGCATGCAGCTTCGTGCCTCACTGTGTACTTATTTCCACCACGTGATCCCAACCAACGTTACTAGCATAAACTCTGACCCCAACTAGTCCTAAAAATGGCACTACTGAAGCATTTTTTATTTGAGAATTTATTCACGCTCCACTGAAATCTCTTCGTAAACAGTGCACGTGCCTACTGGACACTCGGGAGGTCACTGCGGTTACATGATTTCCTTCCGGCTGGCCGTTTTCACGCTTGAAGAGCGCGACAGCACATTTCGGCCATTTGCGACAGCGAGAGTGCAACAGCAGCTGCCAGCGATGACGGAGAGTATGGACCCTTAAGCCAGGCGTAAAATACGCACGGTGTGAAGCTTTTTTTTTTTTTGTGGAGGAGAAGGCAAGATCAATATGGACCTCCGATTACTTCCAAACGACGTCACCCACACAGAGACGCACTCGGTCCCTTGCATATCGACTACGCTTGCATTATGTGTGCTGCGCTGTGCAATCGTTCAATACGGGCGCGATGAAGGGCACCGAAGGGACACGGCCCTCCCGCGTCGTTGGTCCTGCCGATTCCCGGAGGGACATGCTCGACGGACGGGAGTCGTTCGCTATCTCACTTTTGCTATACAGTCGCACGATCTTTTTAGAAGAGCCACAAGTAGCAATACTAAATCAATTTGGATTGGATGGAGGGCAAAATTTTATTTCGCCATAAGGCAGCTCAATAAAACTTGTAGCTGGGCGAGTTGGTTCATAATTCAGGGTAAATTGGTGTGCGCAAAAAACAGACAAACGACGGCAGAGAAGAGACAGGGTCAAGCGCAGGGACACGACGGCAGAGAAGAGACAGGGACTGCGCTTGTCCCTGTCTCTTCTCTGCCGTCGTTTGTCTGTTTTTTGCGCACACCAATTTACCCTGAATAAGGCAGCTGCGGGCAATTTTGTGTTAGATAGCCATCAACCCAAGCTTGACGGCGACTTGTGTAGCCCACTCCGCGACCCTTGTCCGGACGACTGGGTCTGAGCTGTTCGACACGGCCTCCCACTGCTCGAGAGAAGAATCGCGCATAATATCTGCCAGCAATTATCCTTTCGGAGCTTTATAAATTTCCATCTCACGGGAGGAGAGAGGTTCAAGTAGCGAAGAAAGGTTGTCTTTTATACTCAGCGTGTACGTGAGCTTGTACTCGCATTGTATACAGATACAAATTTGTCATATCTAGCTGTGGGCAAATATTAGTACGTGTTTTCTGCCTGTTTTTAATTGTCTGAGGGCGTTCTAGTATTCGAATACAAATCAACTATCCTTTTTAATTATTGTCTATTCTCATAAAGTTATGTTTGGGTGGCTTTATAAACAAAATATTTGATTCTTTATTCACTGGCAGTCTTTCTTACGCATTCGTTCTTGGTTTGACACTGAAATCCCTCTTCTCGAACAGCTGTACATTCGAATGCGATAGGTCTCTGTTCTGTTCTGTTTTAACTGTGTTTTGCTGTGGAGAGGTTGAGGTGCATATTGCCTCGGCTACTCCATATCACGATGTTCTGCAGCGAAAAAAAAAGAGAAAGAGTAATACAGAACGGTACCCAAAAATTAAATATACGGAAAGGAGAAAAAACATAATAGCACACTGAAAACAGTTAAAATATCATGCCAATACACAGTTTTCTTAGAACAGTTCACACAGTCATAAACTGTTTACACGCACGCCTTCCTTTTCTACTGTCAGTATATGCATAAACACATTTCATATATATTCATCTCTGGCTGTCTATCATAGGCGCTTTTCCAGTCCGGTCTCTACTTTTTAGTAGAGACCAGTCTGTCAGGAAGATTATTGCCTTTTTCTGGAAATGCATCTCAGGCCATGGTCCAAGTAGTTTCTTTATTGTGAGGGGCCGTCTGTCCAAACTTGCTAATTCGCTCTTTAATTTTTCTCTTTCATTCGCGTATTTAACGCACTCCAAAAGAATATGGCGAACACTTTCTTCTGCATGACCACAATGGCATTCCGGTGAGTTGGATCGATGTATCTTGTGCACGAAGCTGTCTGTGTATGCTACTTCCAATCGAAGTCGGTGGATTAATGTGTCTAGGTTTCGTGGGAGGTCTGTCGCTATGTAAAATTTTCTGTGTGGATCAACTTCATAAAGTACTGTTTCCCTTGCTTTAGGGTTATCAAACTACTTCTCCATCGAACAATGGTCAGCTCCTTGCGTTATAAAATGTCGAATATCCGCCCCAGACATAGGGACTGCGCAATCCCGTCCTTCCTTCAATGCTTTCTTCGCGAGGCTGTCAGCCTCTTCATTTCCCTTTATTCCAATGTAGCTGGGTATCTGTTGGAATACGATGTTGGGACCCTGCTATGAGGCATAATCCACAGTTTCTGCAATACATTGTGCTATTTCACCATTTTTGTAAAGTGATCTCGCATTGCTGATTAGCTGAAGAGCAGGTTTGCTATCCGTGCATATCACCCACTTTTGTGGCTCAGGATTCTCGCTGATAAGCTTAACTGCTTCAAAGATAGCCACCAATTCTGCTGTCGTCGATGAAGATTTGTGCGATAATTTGTACATTCGCTTTTTTTGAATTTCGGGTATAAAGACCGCACAGGCTGACGCTTCTTCAGTGCATTATCCATCTGCATATATCTTCGTTTTTTTCAGTATGCATAATATGAAACTGATGATGTACCATCTGTGCCGCTACTATAGAGGTGCAACGTCTGCTTTCTCCTCTATGCCGTCTATTTCACGGATAAAGTTGAGAAGTGGCAGCGTCTAAGGTCTTTTTGAAGGTTTCCAGCGTGCTCTATTGCTATCGAAAGCAACCGTGCGACACGGATACTGTTGAAGGTATACATATGTCTTTCAAAGCGTTTTTGCCTCTATCGTGTGTCAACCACAAGAAAAAGTCATGTCGCGCATTTATTTTGAATAAAGATCTGTCTTCAACATTGATGTTACATACTTTGGCGGACTGACTTACCAAGTGCCCCCTTTTAGTACAACGTGAACTGATACAAACGGACAGACAGCGAACTTTAATAGAGCCGGAGGAGTTACTGTAGGACCCTCTAAAGAGAAGCCGTTGTAACCGCTGGCCGCGCCCACGTAGAGGACAGAACGCCGTGAAGTGTGTTTCTTTTTTATTATTGAAATAGAAAACAAACAAATGAGTGTTGTCACGGTTACTTGGCGACGGCTACCCATTTCCACTTGAGTTTTCCTTTCTATCCAGTGTCACAGTGATTAGATACAGCTGCCCTAGATTTTTTGAAACTCACAGGCGTGAAGAAACTCGAGATAAATGGATTGTAGTAATTTTTTCGCGTGCGCGAAAAAAACCTTTAGTATAGGCATAATTTTTATTCTTCAATTAGCATCAATTAGCATGACGAAGTAAACACCTGTGATGGATCAATCTTCTGCGATTTTCAGGTAACCTCATGGCCCCGCGCTGCTCATTATGAGACAACGTGAGACAAAATCCCCGCCTTTCTGCTGGTCTAAAATGTATGGTTAACTTTCTCGCAGCTCTTTGAACACATATACATGTCTTTACGTATTTGGTTGTAATTACTACAATTTGCAGTGGCTGCGTACACGTCACTTCCGCACCAGTGGTACAGGGCTCCGTTTTTCTTGCACGACTGCACCCACGTACACTCGGTCATACCCTCCCCCCCCCACTCGTTTCTCCTTCAACGAATGCGGCGTGAACGCCTCTTTCATCCTTTCATCTCTGCATCACTAGCTTCATCACTGGGGTGTCCCCCCCCCTTTCAATCGCTCGGATATACTTTATATATACTGCGGAATCAGCTGCCAAAGCAGCGTTGGGTGCGATCGAGGTAGCCCGCTCTAGATACACTATACATGTAGTACACACACACACACACACACACACACACACACACACACACACACACGCACACACGCACACACACACACACACGCACACACACGCACACACACACACGCACACACACACACACACGCACACACACACGCACACACACACACACACACACACACACACACACACACACACACACACACACACTCGCACACTACGCGTGCAACAAGGCGTCAGCTCTGTTGTGACGTGTGAAGAAACGCTTTCTAAGTGGATTTGTCATTGTGGCCGCGCTGCCGTCCGAATAGGAACCACGGCGTCGCCAACCGAGCGGAAATAAAAGCTGACAGAGCCTTTCAGCTGCATTGCAAGAGTGGCGCGCGCACACGATGATGTGTGCGACCCGCGGCCCTGAGGGCGCGTTGGTGGAAACCGCAAGTTCACACAGGGACGGCGAACCTACACAGAGGCGGAGCGCGAGGGATACATATTTTGCTCGGATATTATACCTGACACCGGTCGCGCGGCGGGAGGCCATGTTCTCGCCATAGGAAAGAGGGCGGGCACATGTGAGGCGAGAAAGTTGCAAGGGAGGTCTTTCAACGTTCGATCCACGTTTTTTTGTCATTAACGGAAAAAAGAGCTGCCTTATACTCCTGCGAGAGAGGTGTGAGCTGAAAGCGTTGACACGCACAGAGCGACTTTTGCGTGTGTATTTGGTGTGAAAAGTGCGAGCACGTACACGTGTACTTGCAAGGAGCTCGAGTTGCGTTTTAAAATGAGAGTGGGCGAGTGCAAAGGGAGGGCGCGTGGTATACTCCTCGACGTTGGATCTCCGAGGCCATTGTGCACACACTGCAGTCGCTACGGTGACATGAACGCTGGGCCATATACGATGTTAAAGAGAGAAATGAAGGAACGGGCCATTGAAGAGGCCAATGAAAGAATGACAAAGCCGGCCTCCACGGGCGCTTGTAAAACCGAGTAAGTGGCGCGATGGGTGTTCTTTCAGAAGTGAAAAAGCGGACCACTTCCAGGGGGCCGTCGCGCCGCGTTTAAAGGAGACCCAATGACAATGGATCCCGATACGCAAAGTAAAGGTTATTTTTGTGACCGGATTAGGGGACCACAATAAAGAAACACGCACTCCCGCCGCGTTACACGATTTTCAATCGGGAACAAGTGGTTACAGGGAGCGAGCAATAATGATTTGAATGTATCAGCGAAACGCTTAGAGTGTGCGAAGTTTCCATTATGCTATACATATGTGAGGCCGAGTTTTAGGTACACAAAGAACCTTACTGGGCGTGCCCTCCACGTGCATATAAAATGCAGCAGTCGAAAAGGGGCTGAGGTGAAAGCACGCTCGACTGACAAACCGAACTGCGCACTGAGAAGGCGTTACTGCGTAGAATTGTATCACGAAAGGAAATGGGCCGCAAGAGGGAACAAGTGTGGACCCAAAGACTCACTCCACCAGGACGGCTGTGCCAAGACGCTATAAAGAAGCCACGGAACAAGATGAGAGAAGGGGGGAGCTCAGAACGCATCACACTAATTCTGATTATTGCTAATCCATAGTCAGTAGTATTTGTTTCCCTTGCTAACTTAGTCGTAGGTGGACTTATTCATGTATCAGCTAGGAACGTACCAGCCAGGAGAGGAAGGAACAGAAAGGAAAAGGGGATGCGAAAGGGGCAAATTACACGATACTTCCGGTTCGTTAGCCTGCCAAGGGAAAGACAAAAATAGACGACGGGGAGAACAGATACGGGAATGAAAGATGACCACAGGGTGAGAGCAAGCACGGCAGCCACCCACAATAAACCATCCTATGTTGTCCCAAATTTAACGTTGGCGCAAACTATAAAAACAGGTAATGCGGCAAGTTGGGGTTAGTTGCTTGGAGCACGTGGCTCAGGGCTGAAAACCGAGACGAAAACAGACTTGTCACGCAGAGCGACAACTTTTCCTGCTACGCGTACAAAGAATGTCAACAACGCAAAAGACGCGCGCCTTGGAACTCCGCTTTATCCGCATCTCCTCGTTGTCTACGCATAACCTCTTCACTAAAAGAATCAGCAAAGAAGGAAAACATTGTGGTCTGTTTATAGGACGGAGTTTGAATGACAAGACCCGCATTCACGTGCAGTATCTCCCTTTGAAACTACTGAAAACGGGCGTATCCGAATATAGTGATTATGTTGCACAAGGGGAGGCGACCAGACCCGTATAACCAAAGGGCATCACCTTTGGCTGCAGGTCTGATAGATAGTCAAGTTGACACTGTGCTTCGGCCGTGATTGAGTGATTACAGACACATTTCACCAGCATGAGCTGCAGAGATAAGTGTACTGAGGTGGAAATAGTCTGATATACAATAAAAACATAAAGACAAGACAAACCATACTATTGAATGCGGAGCGATTACTATGAGGTATATATACGCTAACATATATATTCACACACATTCAAGTGGTGCAGTGATGATGAAGACGTAACGAAGGGCAAAGAAAGGAGCGCTTATGGACCACTACGTCCTCAGAGTGGTTGAATTCGTACTGAATGCGGCATAACAGCAAATATATAGATAAATACTTCTATAATTACGGGTGATACAAAACTGCGAGAGATGATTACAAATGACATGACGCGAGAAAATTATTACAAGTGATCCCTTGCATTAAGGCAACCGGAAATCGTTCCACAATAAGGTTGTGAGACGTAAGAGCTTATAAACTGGCATCAAGGAACTACGATGCTGATTAAGAGAAAAAGAGGAACGAACACATTAAATATACAGGGAATCCCAACTACCACGCAGCAAGTTCCTTTTTTTAAGAGAAGAATTGTGTTATGCAGAACAAACCTAGCTTTATTGTACACTCGAGCAGCTATTACCATATTTTTTCCGTTGATGATGTTTTCTTAATTAGTCATAATTATATTTGTAACTCGACAGGTAATGACCTAATAATCAAAATGTCGATGAGGCAAATGTATACGGTGAAATGACATATAGCTGCAGTATTTTCAATGACGTACTGTTGCGCACTCATTTTTTTTTTCTGGTTGATAAAAAGCCAGCGAAATCTGAAAAGTGACACATGACTAGTGTGGTGCGCTTATCAGAAAGCTGCGCCCTCTGACAGGCTTACGGAGAGGTGGCCAGTATAAATAAATAAATAAATAAATAAATAAATAAATAAATAAATCACTCCGTTTGCAATTTCCAGGCAAAAAAAAAACGTGAAAGGCTGCAGCACAAATACCATTTTGTGGGTGTGCTTGAGGTCCCGTCGCGGTGGTCTAGTGGCTAAGGTACTCGGCTGCTGACCCGCAGGTCGCGGGATCGAATCCCGGCTGCGGTGGCTGCATTTCCGATAGAGGCGGAAATGTTGTAGGCCCGTGTGCTCAGATTTGCGTGCACGTTAAAGAACCCCACGTGGTCGAAATTACGGGAGCCCTCCACTACGGCGTCTCTCATAATCATATGGTGGTTTTGGGACGTTAAACCCCACATATCAACAAAAAAAAATCTGGATGTGTTTGAGTGTCGCCATATATTGGGCTGATAACCTTTGGGTTTTGAATCCTTAACAACTAAACAGTGTTACAGTAGAAGCATACGCATGAAAACGGTTCAGTTGGTACATACTATGTTTCATTGCCTTATTAATTCGCGTCACAATATACAAGGACAAGAAAATGTCGGCAGCCTCCAAGATCGTGGCGCCCAGACGTTTCACGGAAAATAGCACATAGACGGGGACGATGAAAGTGTACACAAGACAGTCGCTGACCAGCGTTTGTCTTGTGTATACTTCCGTCGTCCCCATCTACATGTGCGCTGAAGCCTTTCATGATGCGTTGCTAACTAGCCCAACAAGCCACCCTAAAAAAAAAAAACAGACAGAAACCCGGCTTTGGTTTTTCCAGTGTAATGTCTAATCGGAACAGCGCTCTTGCTCCATGAAGACGAATGCGAACAGTCGGCCATAAGAACTGGGCAACGACAGTAACGTATAAAATCGAATGGAATGAACCCTTGGAAAATTGAGGACGACGCAACGAGCAATGGAAAGAAAAATGGTAGGTGTAACGTTAAGAGACAAGAAGAGAGCAGAGTGGATTAGGGAACAAACCGGGGTTAAGGATAACATAGTTGAAATCAAGAAGAGGAAATGGACATGGGCCGGGCATGTAGCGCGTAGACAGGAAAAATGCTGGTAATTAAGGGTAACTAACTGGATTCCCACTGCAGAGAAGGCAAACGAGTTAGGGGGAGACAGAAGGTTAGGTGGGCAGATGAGATTAAGAAGTTTGCGGGTATAAATTGGCAGCAGCAAGCACAGGACCGGGTTAACTGGCGGAACATGGCAGAGGCCTTTGTCCTGCAGTGGACCTAGTCAGGCTGATGATGCCGATGATGATGATGATGTAAAATTGTAACGCATGTTGGCGCCCGACCTGTAACCTTGCCAAAGTGCAAAACGCCTTCTCTGGCAACGCCCAACATGCAATGAATGTGGTTGCTTTCCGTAAACCTATTCTTGGGCGTTGCTTTCTTTTTCAAGTGGGAAAAGAAGAGTGGAATGCTTTTCTGCGAAGCCCCGACATTCAGTACCAAATTACAGAGCATACCATTATCTTGGACGTCCCCTGCAGCGCGCCCGTGACGGGGCCGTTCGGCTATAGACCCTCGGTCCCCACGTGGGATTAGGCGGGTGGCGAGGGGCCACCTCAGCGTCAGCAGCGGACACTAATAAAGTTTTACGGTACTCTCTCTCGTCCCGTACCTTTTCATAGTATTATATCAGCCGATAAAAAAAATGAGCATGCTATTAGTTCATTGTTGGAAATAACACCAATAGATGTCATTTATATATGCCTCATTGACATTTTGATAATTACGGAAGCATATGCCGAGTTATCAATACAATTATGTATAAATAATAAAACCTCATTAAGGAAAAAATATTGTTGGCTACTGCAGTCTAATGAAAACAATGTGCACCCATTTGGTTCGCGCAACCCCGTTCTTTTTCAATTTTACAAATAGTACATGTCCCTTGAACGCAGCTAAGTTGTTAAAGAGGGCAGGACATATGTAAAAGAAATACAAACAAACAAACTAGCTCCCTAACTAGTAAATAATTACCTAAATAAATAAATGTTTCCTTATTTAGTTTCAACCAGGCTTTGGGTTTATAAATCTGTAATGTTGTCATTGATTGATTGATTGATTGATTGATTGATTGATTGATTGATTGACATGGCCACGAGCAACAATACATATACCGCAATGTACCCGCCCGGGCACATTGCCGTATGCTGATGACGCCTGAAATATATAAACTGTCGTTACCTGTGTATACCACACGCCTGCGCACTTTTAAATCAATTGAGGCCCACTGTTGACGCACACATACACTCAAAACTGTGGGAGTGCCTGGCTCCACTATGGGCACTTTTCATCGACCGACTGTATTCGCTGTCGACACCACACTCGCGGAATATAAAGTTCTCAAACTTCCGAACGATGAAGGCAATCACAAAGGGGAGCGTCCATTCACAATAACCATCTTTTTTTTTCGCACTTTAATAGAAACGAGAGCAACTCGAAATGATGCACACACACTCCCCGAGCCGACGTCCAGAATTACATTTTTTTTTCCCGCCAGTGCATGGCTTCGACGATGAAAGCTGTCTGGTATTTCCACCGCCCGGACTTTTCATCGGCGGCTTCAAACGCGAACAGAAAAGTAACGACACGGCCGAGTAATTTTTCGACTTGTAATACAGCTTCGATGGGTGTGCGCCGGCAGCGGTCATTACGGATACGCCACGGAATTCCGCATTCTATTCCCTCGCTCTGCTGTGGTCACCGCTTCGCAACCCTCGCAACAAAGAAAAGCAGCGTGGCCATCCTTTGGCGTCCTTTACGCGGTGTAGAGGAGTTGTACGGATCGGAAAATAACTACAGAGATCCGGTGAACGCCACCGATACAGTTGGCCACGCGGACCAAGCGACTGTTAAGTCGACCGGGTGCAGCACTCTTCGAAAGTTGCGTAACTTCGTTACACACGTACACAGAACGCCATCGCTGCGTCAGAGCAGTTGTTGTTTACGAGACTGCGGGCCGGCGTTATTTACCGAAGCGAAGCTTGGATGCAGCCGCCGCTTTTGGGGAGAAGTTTCGAAAATGCTTGGGCACGCTCGAAAGAGAAGTGGCGTATAATGTTGGGCAGCGTGGGGAGGTCTGGATTAGGTAAAGGTGGAAGGGTGTGGGGAGGCACGGTATGGGGGCATTGTATGAAGGGTTTCAACTGTGCTGTCTGAGGAGTGCACTAGAGGCGGCGGAATTATTTCAAAAGCTATAGTGGGGGACCGGAAGATTATGCACCAGCAACATTATGCAGCTCTACTGCATGCGGTAAACAAAACGGCTGTGTGTGGCTCATCTGTGAGGCCCAAACGAGTTTCAACTTTTTCGTATCGTATACCAGAACTGCCGAATCAGCTATTCCATTTGAAACTGTTGCACGTAAGCAATCATTAAACGGTATAGTTTAAAGTGCTGATGCGTATAGCATTATCGAAATCTTGCGCTCATTCCCGCTGAATGCGAAGTTTATACTCATGGCGGAGGCACGTTTGCTTTAGACCAAAATGAGTACAAGTTGATGGACAAACGAACGTATAATGTGAACGTGTATATACTGCCTTGGTGGAGCAAGATGTGGCGCTGCAGTGACTAAATATTCGGTTAACTTTGAGAACAAACGTCACGGTATACTTGCGAGAACCAATGTTATGTGCATGCTAGTAGGACTGCCACTGAATCGATGACGTTTCCTTTTTATTTCCTTCCTCTGATAATCAAGGCCTGCTAGCCTTGCTTCAATTCTCGGTGCATGTCTCAACGGGGCCTAAGGAAGTCAATGGCTGGCTATCGCAAGCACATTCAACTCAGCACTGCGCCATAACTATTCCGTTTTATAATTATCGAAGGGCTCATCCGTATAAGGCAGCACGCGAACCTACGCAGCTGTTCGCTTTGTTGATGATTCTGTTGCTGATGATGATGAAATGTGTCTGAGCGCTTTATAATGGGTAGGCCTTTGAAACACCCACTCTCTGCTGAAGTCACATCATTTACACCTGGTGCGGTCCTATACGCTTCTGCCACGCATATATGATGCGTTAAGGAGACTCCTTCCACCCCATGACATTCACATATAGTTTTTGTTTGTTTGTTTCATTGCAGTTCCAACAAAAAATATTGTAGTTCTGCGGTAGAACACCTGTTTGTCACATATGCGGCATGTGTTCGATCCTCACTCCCGGAATTTTTTTATCATTTACGTTATTCACACCTTTTCCCATTTTTCGGTCACGTACAAAATGATCTCTCCCACAACGAACAAACTGTACACCGAAGCCGACGCTGGAAATTCTGCAAAACGAGTTCTTTATTGCTGTCGCGATAAAAACTGCCCCCCCCCCCGCCCCGATGTGGAGAGAAAAACCTATATATGAAAGTATAGTGACCTTTGTGCTGTCGGCGCAGTTTGAAATGAACTTGGATAGAGGTGGGACAAACTGTGACCACCAAGAAATCTTACCACATCACTCCCACATCATTTTCCAAATAAAAAAAAAGAAGTGCGGTAATTGCGACGTAGCTCAGCTATGAAATAAACTTCAATTTACCATATACTTAATTAAGCACCCTATATATATTTTACTGGTTCGGCCTTCATGACATGTTTATTTCAAGGAGTCGTGTCTAATAAGATGTTGCAAAATAGCCACGTTTAACTATCAGTACAACACCTGGATTAAGAGATCAGAGGACGGTAGAATCGGTTACAGAAAAAAAAATGGCAGCATATCCACGGAGTGAATGATGGAGAGTGGGGCGAAGCATCCGTCCGTTCATTCGTTTTTGCTTCCGTCCGTCCATGCGTCCGTCTGTGTGACCGTCCGCGCGTCCATTCGCCCGTCCGTGTGTGCGTCTGTTCGTGCGTCCGCACGTCCGTCTGTGCGTACGTCTCTGCGTTCGTACATGCATCCGCTTCTGCTTCCCTCCATGCGTCCATCCGTCGGTGCAGCCATCCGTGAGTCCATCCATGCATCTGTCTGTGTGTCCGTTCGCCCATCTATTCAACACTCCCAGTACCATCATCTCACATCTTTTCATCATATATTCCTCATATAGAAGCACCACCATCCAGCGGACATTCCAAGGACTCCAAGGTCTAAACGAGAGGAGGCACACACACTTTCTTACGGCTTGCGCTTCGTGTCTGCTTCCCACCTTTAACCACCTCGAGTTCATGGCACATACTAGTTCACTGTAATCACGGCACTGCGGCACAACGCTCGCTAAACCTTTCTAAAACCAAGGAGGTTATACCCAGCGAGTATAGCGTAGCAACCCTTTCTTGTCAAATGGTGCTCATTATACATGCCAATGGCTGCTAAGGGGGAATGAGAGACAGGAGAATTCAGCTTTTAGTTAACGCGCACGCTGCGAATTTTTTATTGTTCAACAACGCACAGAAGAACTCTCTCACTGGCACCACCTTGGAGGTCAAAATGTAAGACTGGTTACACACTATGACAACTACTACGACTACGAGGGACGAACGGGGGCCGCTATAAGGAGCTTCGCCTCTAAAAGCTGGGGTAGCGAATATTCCAGTTGAGATCAAGCGAAAGATATGAAGCTGCAGGGCTGGCCACGTAATACGTCTGGCAGAACACATGGGCACAGAATGCTTACCAAGGAACGCAGCGGAGGAGGTCAAAGAAAGTGTCGAAATCACGAAGTTCGCAGGGATCAAAATCGAATCAGCTGGCACAGGATAAACAGGAGATCACTGGGAGAGGCCTTCGTCCCGCAGTGGACTAAAACAGGCTGAGAAATCGTGATGATGACGATGCTGATGATGATGATGGTGGCATGACTTGATGACTAATCATTGAGGAATTTATATTATAACTGTTATAGGTGAATCGTTGCAGTGGAGCTTGGAAGCTCTCTTACACAACCTTGTATTGTCTTGGGATAACTCTGTCAAGCGCAAAGCCCGAAGCTGCCATTTAAATGTGACGTAAGTCTTTCAGATTTGGGAAGCGCGTTTGAAAGTAACCAATTCAAGACCAAAAATGAAGCATATCAGTGGAAACGGGGAGCAAAAACGATAAAAGATACAAATGACAACCGACACTGCCGCATAGTAACCGCGAGGACATACTGCACTTTGCTTCTGCTTCAGCGGAAATGGGATTCGCCAACTCAGCAAAGCCGAAGGGGCAGCGCCGTCCCGACAAAAGATAATCAGTGAACCGAGGCCATTGTTTAAACTTCCAGCAGTTCATGCTCTGTAGCGACCGGTTCGTGATTTCACGATTGAGACGAGTGCAGTACGCCGAGCACGCGAAGGGGGATTGAGCACGATTTCAAAAGGTGCACCGTGCCGGTTGTGGAAGATCATTGTGAAACATTCGAAAAAAAAGAAGAAAAGTTGAAAGAAAAGAAATTAGTGATAGGGCTCAATAGTCGATTTATTCTTTAGCGGATTGCAAGGGACCATATACTTATGTGGCCATGACAGACAACGAACATCTTTCCATTCACGAACATTTTTCCATTCATTTTTTCATTCATTTTTAATTTTCTAAACATTAAACGAAAACCTGAGGCAAATTGCCTAACGGGAACTGAATCTCATTTTAAACTTGGACCACAAGAAATCATGTGGTCCCAACGGCATCCAGACAGCGTTCCTTATTACATACGCTTTTTGGTGTAGCAGATTTCAGACAATTATTTTCATAAGATCTCTCTCGTCAGCGACACTTTCTTCGTGGAACCGTGCTTCCATTCTCTCTTTATTCAAATCAGGTAATGCTCAATTATTAAGCTCTTAGAGACTCTTCTCTTTAGCAGCACATTCTTGTAAAATGCTAGAGCATAATATGTTCGTACACATCATAAAATTCCTTGAAACAAACAAAACTCTGAGCACTTCCTAGCATGGTTTCAGACGTGGTCTTAGCAACATTACTGAACTGACAGAGTTCATTCATGACATCAGCAGCTCTTCAGACATAGGTAATTTCTCAGACATGATTCTCCGCGCTTTAGCACTCTCGAATCATTCCAAATTTTCGTCTACGAGGAGTGACCATGCCCTTAACTCACAACATTTTTCACTCACACTGACATGTTTAAATACAGCTTTACCCCTTCAACTATATATATAGAAGCCAGAAATTCACCGCCCGGAAGTGTTCATTCTCTATCCGTTCAAGTTCAAGAATATCTGGAAGCCTGTTGATGAATTTTGAGCTGTTCTTCTAGTTTTTTTCTCCCACTCCTGCAATAGCCTCATTAAAGCTGCAGTATGTAAAAATAAAAAATAAAAGTGAACTGAAGTTACCACGCACGCAAGATCAACTAGTGTCTACAATCTGCGAGATAGCCTTGAGTGTTCGTGATGACATCACTGCCAGAGCCCGACATGATACCATATCTGAGAAAACTGGCATCCCTTAAAAACAACAAAAGACCACAGAAAGGTTTTATAGACAAGCTTCTCTACAATACAGTGAGGAAAGCACATCCGCGAATCAGATGAAGCTTGCAAACTGCAACGAAGATTGACCGTATGCCATTGTGTGCTGTTTGACTAAAACATCACGCGGCAAATGACAAAAAAACTTTGATTAAAGGAAAGGTCAAGGCGGCTTCGCACTAGCAGTGCCGAATCTGAAGGAACAGCGGATCTAGGAGGCCTTCCTAGCTTCTATTTATTTCCCTTCCTTTTTTCCAGTCTTTCTTTCTTGCTATTATTCCATCTCATTTTCTTTCTGTGTCCATTTCTTCATCTATCGTTCTTGCAGTTTATATCTTTTTTGTCTATCTTGCATTGATCTCCCTCTTTCTCTCTCTTACTGCCCTTTCTTTCTTTCTTGCTATGACGTGCTTTACTCGCTCCCCTTCTTTTTCTCTCCTTCTCCTCATCATAACATCTCTTATCTTCACCCTCACCTCCCTTTCCAAACCACATCCTATAAGTATACAAGGCTATGTTATATTCTACGAGCCTGCCTGGACACCAGTTACGATGTTCACCTTCGCATATCATGAGAACGCAGGTTCAAATCCTGTGTTATCAAAAAACTTTTTCGCCAAAG
The DNA here is from genome assembly GCF_043290135.1 of Rhipicephalus microplus. Lineage (NCBI taxonomy): Eukaryota > Metazoa > Arthropoda > Arachnida > Ixodida > Ixodidae > Rhipicephalus > Rhipicephalus microplus. The sequence goes on from NC_134700.1 coordinate 292,305,472, forward strand.
ACTTCTCTTTCCATTCTCTCCTTTCTGTTCCTGTCGGTCTATTTGTCTCTTGCTTTTTGGCTCTCTCTCTCTTTGCGTTCATTCTCTCGGGCATCAGAGTTGTCAGATCATGTGCAAGACAAATCGGTGCACGTGTTCCCTGGACGAAGCGAAAGAAGAAGAAAAAAAATAGCCCCCTATCTGCATGTTTTACTGCAAATGTCGCCGAGATTCGATAGTCTTGCGTCTGGAGAGAGTGAACAAATCGTTTATTTGATGTTATGAGCAAGAAAATCGGTGAATTGTATTCTGGAGGCGCTGCGTTTAGAGTCTCCATCCGTGCAGCGAAGGCGAACGAGCGCATCGAGGCACGTTATACACGAGCGCTATCTGGCAGTTATCTTGGAAAACGAAGGAAGGCGTGCGCGCCTGTCTCGGAGGCGATAAGGTGTAGAACGCAAAGCGACGGGCAGGTGCCATCACCGTGTCGTCTTAACAAAGCGTTGGAAACACTTTAAAGATACACATACAAAATATTGTTACGTTTTGTTATGGTGCCGCAGATAGGCGCAATAATTGCTTTTTAATTGACAATCGCTGAAGCATTAACGCTGAAACTTGAGCAATATTGATGGGTGCTGCGGATGGGGTTGACCGTTTTGGGTATTGTTCAGGGCCGTTTGGGGTATCGTTACGGCAGACAAACAGATAAATGCACAGACAGACAGACAGACAGACAGACAGACAGACAGACAGACAGACAGACAGACAGACAGACAGACAGACAGACAGACAGACCAAAATTTTGGCGTCGAAGTACCCCAAGGAAGACTATAGTTTTTAAAAAAGAAAAACCTGATACGACGCAAAAACGGGAACGAAGCGAAGAAATGAACTAACAGAGACGGGTGCCACTTTGTCTCTTCACTTCATCCTCGTACTCCTTGCGCCGTATCAGTTCTTTGCTCAAGTATCAACTAACTAGCTCAGCAACAAGTCCTGTTGACTTATAAAGAAGAGAACGAGCACAGCGCGCGCCGGTTCATGATGATTATAATTTTTTATGTGGACGGACTACAAAGCTGAGATGGTGTGTCCACTTCCTGCGATTTCAACGTTATAAGTATAAAGCACCTTCATTATCTGATGGGCGCTTCCCCCGAGTGCGGTATACCGAGAAAATCCGTTACAGCCACAGGTAGTCAGTGCCTCATTTGGTCCGTCACATTGTGTTGCGGGTGGACCATGCATGGCTGCCGTGTTCGTCATTGGGCACGCATACGACGGCAACGACGGCGCGATCACAAGAGACGCACAGTTTGCGCAGCCGGGCTCAAATCCTGTTAACCACACTGTTGTGCTGCAGCCATTGTATATGTACACAAGCGCACTGCGTATTCAAGGCTACTCGAAGGAGTCAGGCTTTCGCCAGAGCCGGCCACATCATTTGTACATCGCCACGAGAGCGCGCATTCCTTATACAATGTTAAAAGCACGCCCACGACACGGCTTACAAAGAGTGGGCCGGCTGTGAATCGCGCGTAAGCTGTGTACATACACGAATACGTTCCTCACAAACGAGGGTTAAACGCAACTATAACCACCTCTTTTTGTATTGCCTGTCACAAGGGGAAGGATGCATGGGACGCGCCTAGACCCTCGGTGTAAGCCGGTCTAATCCTCGTTGTGCACGCATTGTGCGCAATCCGAAGGCCTATGGGCGGATTTATTTTTCACCGCCTGACGTGAGCTGACGCGTCCGTTGTGAACGTGACGCGCAGACTTCGAGTATGCAGGTGAAGCAGACTGTTGTGGCCAACCTCAAAAACGAAGACCAACACCCGAAAAAAAAACAAATACGCGGAACGCGTATGGAGCGCGCTTCTGAGACCGTTTGCTTGCCGACTTTCTTTGAACAACATGTGTACACAAACAAATAACCGAATTTTTTCTTGACAGAATTGGAATAGACGAAAACAGCGATAACAGGACTCACTTCAGCTTGAAAATGAAGGCACAAAAATGGAAGGTGTGACAGGTGTGCGATGAAACGCGCGAATGCATAACGAGATGTAATACGTAACCGAAATGACACGTTGTAAAACGGGCAGAATGAACAAATTGATTGATATGTGGGGTTAAACGTCCCAAAACCATTATATGATTATGAAAGACGCCGTAGTGGAGGCATCCGGAAATTTCTACCACCTGGGGTTCTTTAACGTGCACCCAAATCTGAGCACACGGGCCTACAACATTTACGCCTCCATTGGGAATGCAGCCGCCGCAGCCAGGATTCAAACCCGCGACCAGCGGGTCAGCAACCGAGTATACCTTAGCCGCTTGACCACCGCGGCGGGGCAGAATGAACAAATTCGTCACTTCTGCAAGGAGGCGCAAGATGGGGATCCAGCCAAAGTAATTGCCCACTAGGATTCCTCACGAACATTTGAAAACAAAAATTTACAGGACTGTACTTCCACCTATAGGTATCCGTCTTCCGCAAGGTTTACCAAGACTGCAGCCAACATTAATTTGTTTTCCATAGACTGGTGTAACATTTATTAATGCTTATGCTCATACGTCATCGACATGGTTGGGGAGTCCAGAATGTGAAGCACGTAAGTGTGGATGCGTGCATGTTGAAACATTTGTCTGCTATATGACGTCACTTCAATATCTTGATCTGCTATGAGACCACGAAAACAAGTCCACGAAAGCACGCACTATAGTAGAGGTGCAGAGACATGCCAGGATAATACGTCATTTTTCTATGCGAAATGATAGAGTTCAATCCGGTGGTGCGCGGCGTGATTACTCTTATTGCTGAAATACGTGGCGCAAGGTTGACCAAGAGAAAAAAAAGACGAGACAGAAAGAGCACCAACTCACAACTAAGTTTATTTTCACGAAGCATTCACAATATGTAGCTCTTGGAGGACATGCGCAGATCATTTCATTCACTGCACGTGCAGGCATTAACATTTCTATGATGTAATAACCGATAATTGCAAACATGATATATGGAAACCAGCAACAAACAGATATGCCAATATATGCAACAATAAACAGATATGTATTTTAGTTGGGTGCTACAAAGTGTCTGTCAGTCATTTTTTCTGGTTTTTCCTCGCATTTTTTTGCGCAGGCTTGGGTGTGGTTTTTTTTTTTTTTTGACGTCTTTACGTTAGGCATATCTGTTTGTTGCTGGTTTCCAGATATCATGTTTGCAATTATCGGTTATTACACCATAAAAATGTTAATGCCTGCACGTGCAGTGAATGAAATGATCTGCGCATGTCCTCCAAGAGCTGTATATTGCGAATGCTTCGTGAAAATAAACTTAGTTGTGAGTTGGCGCTCTTTCTGTCTCGTCTTTTTTTTCTCTTGGTCAACCTTGCGCCACGTATTTCAGCCTAATATGTACCAACTAGCCCAACATAACGTACTATTACTCTTATTGCGCATGCAGTTGGGTCAAGCGCTGCCAAAACCCGCTCACGCACTAGCGCATACCGGCCTGTGTAAGGGGCTGGGTAAGACACTGTGGCCTCTCCCGCTTTCACTCTCTCAGGAATCACGTGATGGCGTCGGCGAACGAGGTTCTGCAGAGGCGTGTTAAACCCTCGTGCTCCCGCGTGTCATGGCGATGAACCCACTCGGCGTGCTCCAACAAGAGTTCGGCACGAGTAATAGCAACGGAAACTACATGCTGTGCTCCACTTGCAAGGACACGTTAACAGCGGGCAAGGTGCCCGTGATGAAAGCGGACCTTTAAGCGGACCCACGCGCTGCTTCGCAAGCTAGTCATGGTTGCCTTTAGTGGGAGATGGTGTAATGTTTATCTAGTACCCATACGTCCTAAACTTTACAGGCCCCTAAACCACCCTGAGTTCAAAATTTAGCTGAGGCGTAGCAATTAATCTCGAGTATTACGACGAACACGTAGTCGTGTGAATTTTTTTCGAAACGATGCCGTAATAGAGGAGTTACACGCGTTTGAAGATTGCTCGTTTCCCTCTTCCCGACTGCTATCCTCTCCCAAAGCAACTTTTCCACCTTGCCGAGTGCCCCTCTCAATATCAGGTGAGATATGTCGCTGCCGACACGCTCTTTGAAACAGCGTCCTCTTCCGGTTGCCGCGACTACGTCAACTTCGTGCTTCTCGGCTATCCACGTTGCTGCTGCCGTACCAGTCGGTGCTCCTAGCAATGGTGCCAGCATGGATCCTGTGTTGAGTGCACGCTTTCAAAAGATTGACAAAATTATGGACCCGTTACGTGACACGCCGTGCTCCTATCGTAGGTTTTCGTTAGACCAAGCGCTGCATCACTTGCCGACAGCATCACCGATTCCAAACAGGCTGACGTCGCACACATCACTGGGGAGGCCCCGGAAAAGAGAAAGGATTGTTCCTTGGAATTCGCGGTCAGCCAGCGGCTTGTGTCGCTGGCACGTGTGGCATCGTTAACTCTAGCTGCATTCTGAACAAGCTGCATGTGTTTACTTCAAGTTAAAAAAAATATATCAGAGGTGGTTCAAGAGTCCTTTAATAAATATTATGATTAGCATAACGTCGCTTCAAATCGAAGCTCGTGGCTATTTGCGGCGTACACTGTAGAAACAGTATGATGACGTCTGAAACGAGGTTTCTCCATTAGGAGTCGTGTATTGCAGAAAAGCCAGTTTTGACGAATATGTATGCTGGTGTAAGATTTAGGCCGGGCGCGTCACGAATGTAGTGTGCAGGACACACCTTAGGCACACCTCATTTAGCTCTGATATGATGACTTGCAGCATTGAACATATGTGATTAGATAGATAGATAGATAGATAGATAGATAGATAGATAGATAGATAGATAGATAGATAGATAGATAGATAGATAGATAGATAGATAGATAGATAGATAGATAGATAGATAGATAGATAGATAGATAGATAGATAGATAGATAGATAGATTCCTCAAGCAAGTTGCAAACCGAATTCGCGTTCGACCCAATGTGGTTTGTCTGCAACACATTCGAACCCCATAACAACCTTCCAAATGCCACGTGCAATGCAGTCGGTGACTATCACTTGCTTTGTTTTTTTTCCACCTCCTTAAGCAAAATTGCTTATCATACCTGACCAAGTGACGTCACCGAGCATGCGTGCACCAAAAGAATTCGGACTAGGCGAGGGGATAACGTGGAGCAACAAAGAGCCAAACCATCTTTTCACGTTCCGCCTATTTCGTCCCACCTTTGAAATAGCGAAGAGTCGCTGTATTCACCTCTTTTAAGTCTCACACACCAAGCGCGTCGAAGTGGAAACCACTCCACCCGTCTGCGAAGATGCGAAGAGCGACGACAGCGTAAACACTGGACCCACTAGACACCACGAGACACTGCCGGGCCATCGTGTGTGCTTCTATAACTGCAGTGACCGCATTCAATTTGAACAAAACGATGAAAATAAACAAATCGAACACAGACGCTTTGAGTAGTCGTACGCCTAAATGGTCAAGGCGTGAATAATGCCACAAACTCGGCAGCTCAAACAATGCGTGGCGCCCAGAAGAAATGGCGCCGAGAGCACGAGTTCCGCCTTTCGCAAACACTCTCTGGGCGAGGTGAAAAAAAGAGAAAAAAGAAAGACAGGTGTATATTTTGCACATACCGATCGATGCGCACAAAACATCGACTAAAGAGGGACAGACAGGCTGAAACCCACTTGGCATCCACGCCTTCATTTCTCTCTTCCGATAACACTAGAGCCCCATCGTTTCGAAGCGAACGCGCCAAAGTAAACGGTGGTCTACTTAAGTGAATCGAGAGCGACTGACCCCAACCCAACCCCCCTGCCTTATCCCCAACAAAAAAAGGGGGGGGGGGAGTAAAAATGAAATAAAATAATGCGCCGCCATGCACACACTAGGGCGACACTTCTTCGCGTCCATGAGCATCGGAAATATTAAAAAGCCGAAAGAAAACACTGCGCCAGGGAGTGACCGTATCCTCAGAAAGAGAGATAGAAGGAATGGTATACGGAGCCACGTTCGCTACCTCGCAGACGCATAACGTCCGAATACCGCAGCAGTTTCGGTGTGTAACAAATAGTTTCGGAAGAGGGGAGAGCGCTTTATTATCTTTTTTTTATCTTTTCCGCCGGTCAGGGGTACTTCACTCTGTACATACCCCACTCAGGTTTTTTTGTCCCGGCAATTCTATTATATTTACCGTGACCCCACTGCTGACCACAGAACCCCGTGCCCCTCGCCTAATGGGGGTTGAGTGGACGGCGGAGGGGAGTAGAGGAGGTGTCAGGAAAGATTGTGAAGCGAGAGAGAGAGGGGGAAACGGGCGTTGCCATGGGTGAGAGGCATATATGCCTGAGCTGTCCCAGCAAAGAGGCTTCACACACATCCGAACCTCGTCTGAGAATGTCGATGGAATCGCCACACCACCCCCGTCGCTGTACCGTTGTGTGTACACGAAGCTGGATAAGTTGTTCGAGTTTCTAGCGGTATACTCGAGCACTATAACTACGAGATACGAGGCTCTGATATACCGCGCCCTCGTCCGTGTGTTTTGTATGTCGTCTTGTATATATAGACCTTATCACTTCGAGATAATCTCCGATCGATATGCGAGTTGTATACAATGCGCGTAGATCATTCTTGATTATGAAAAAAGATGTATTTTAACACCTGGGTGACGAGAGAAAAGTGTGATGTCACCTGGGGCTCCTTATTGTAGTTGTTAGTCTTCTGGACATCCAACGGAACATTAATCCCTGTACTTCGGCTGATGCATGCACATTGCTGGGGGGGGGGGGCTGAATGGAAGTTGCACTTGCAGTCTCTCCCTCTCTCTCTCGCTCTTTATATATATATATATATATATATATATATATATATATATATATATATATATATATATATTTATATATATATATATATATATATATATATATATATATGAACCGAAGACCCCGAAGCGATGATGGAAGGCCTACATACGCCAACAACGTCGTGCCCGTATACATGAGAGACGTGAACGCTAGGTCCGAGAGTTTCTGTCTTAGGACACGCATGCCGTGTGTGGTTTAACTCGAACCTCTGTGCGCTGAGAATGAACCTAAAAGCGACCTTGCATCACACAGCTAAAGCTTAGCAATAACCTTGAAGAAAACACGAAAAAAGCCACTAATGCGTCGAAACAGGAAAAACTGAGAGGCTGAAGTAGAAACAGCGAACCTATAGGAGTGGCTGTATACTACCAACTGACGTTTATTTCAAAAAAAAAAAGAAACACCTACTTCTAAGCCCATACAGAGCATGCGCAAAAAAGGCACCACAAATCACTGCGCCTATCTTATACATGCAATTCACCACAATTCAATAAATCCACACTATTTCCGGGTAAAAAAAAAGCTCTCCGCGCGCAAAACAAGCGTAACGTAGAACGCATCTCACTCGCAGCTAACGGTGGAGACAATTGAGCGCAGCGGCCCCACCGCGGTAATTTAGTGGCTAAGGTACTCGGCTGCTGACCCGCAGGTCGCGGGATCGAATCCCGGCTGCGGCGGCTGCATTTCCCATGGAGGCGGAAACGCTGTAGGCCCGTGTGCTAAGATTTGGGTGCACGTTAAAAAACCCCAGGTGGTCGAAATTTCCGGAGCCCTCCACTACGGCGTCTCTCATAATCATATGGTGGTTTCGGGACGTTAAACGCTACATATCAATCAAATTAAAAAAAAGACACACAGAGGCAGCCCTTACACATTTTCCGGACAAAGTTTCCAAATATGGTACGCCCCAAACAATTCTATTTCACGTTGACTCTTAGCTTTGCATAGAATGTTTAATTTTCAAACATAATTATTACACTGCATGCTTGAAATGTAGCGAAAGTTTCCCGCCAGTTTCATAGGGTAGAACATTTTCATGCTCCCGCAAGCAAATGTTAATTCATCAACCAGACTGTCCAATGTACTTCTTATCGCAACTAAACAGAATGATATACAGAATTAAATAGTGAATTTCGCGCCAAAATCACGACCGCAGAAGGAGAAAACACATAGACAGTACGGGCCCTGACTTGCAACTGTTTGTTCCTTGAACAAGCAGGCTATTATAAACGCACTTCTCGTCAACGCACGCGCAACATGCTCGGGTCGTCGTTTACCTAATCACGATATCGAGAGAGAGAGAGAGAGAGAGAGAGAGAGAGAGAGAGAGAAAGATACAAGGAAAGGCAGGGAGGTTGACCAGACGCACATTCGGTTTGCTACCCTGCACTGGGGAAGAGATGAAGGGGAGAAAAGAGGTTGCAGAGAGATGAGAAGGTACACACAATCACGAGCACACTCGGGGAGCACACACAGTCTACAGGCGGTCACTCTGGTGATATCGACACGATACGGGATGAGTGAGGTTTCGCTAACACAATCATTACCCCGTATGTGATATTCCTCCAAAATTTCTCGTGCTACCTCACTTTTACTTTTCCCCAAGAATCTAATCTGCGTGAAGCATGGTGAGCATCCACACAAAGTGACTACGCGTTTAAATGCACACCGTCCTTATTCGTTACCGTGAGAGATCAAAATCTCTATGCATTACATCGAATAAGCTATAGAAAACACGAACTGTCATGCGCCCTCGGGTTACTTCATGCTTAATTTCTATTTCGCCCATAAAGCTGCTCAAGTGCACATAAAAAAAAGTGCAAAACGATCCCCCTCCGCTTTGCATGGACAGACGCCACAAGGTAGCTTTGCCACCTGACAACTTCTAGCCTCTTCTCGGCGGAGTGTAACACGTAAGTTATAAGGCATGCATGCTGCGCTACATCAACAGACTGATTCGCAGCGATTCTTTTTCCATATACTGACTGCATCAACTTGGAGCATTGCTTCTGTGCTGACTTAAGTTGCGAGTTGACTTCGCAAAAGTGAACACTACATTAATTCTAGTGACCTAGAGTGCGCTGTGCGAGATCTGCGGCATTGAAGAAAAGATTGGCGGTTTATTCTGCTTCATTTTTACGTGATCCATCAAGACAATTATCATGTAACACACTGCAAATGCTCAACGATTAGTCACTTTCCGTTATTGGAAAAGCACTGTATACATACGCTGCTTTTCAGCTTACGGGGCAGTACACTTTTGTGCTTGTTTATTTATTTACTTATTTATTTCGAAATACCCTCCGGCCAAAGGCATTATGGAGGAGGGTGAAACACAATTTTTTACTCATACAATGTCAGCCAATAATAAAACATGAATAAAAACAAACAAAAAATAACAATATAAGCGTTGTGTATACAAACAGAACAAGTAAGTAAGTGTGGGCGTTTATACAATGCTATAGTTAGCGCAGAACGAAACAAGTGATGATCGGTCAAGATGACCACAGATCCGGGAAGGTGGTTCCATCCACTGATGTTCTGGGAATAAATGAATTGCTGCATGTTTTGGTTAGACATGACATAAAGCATCCACACTCTTCTGCTTGTTGAGCCCGACTTGCATGTCAGAACGCCTCTGTATAAAGTGCAGGCGTCTCAACACACGGCCCACACATCCTTCGCTATAGCTGTCCCATACAAAAATAATACAATAATTTTGTGTGTACATGAGGCACACAAACACAACTGATCTAAAGCTTTTTTTTTTCATGAGGCACGCGATGTGGTCATGGTGTGTCGAAGCATAACCACGAAACAAAAACTTTATATTCCAGGATCACATACATTAGTTATTCTGTTGATCGGTATCCACACGCGCTGTTAGAATCCTGAAGCCAAATCTGGCAACGATGCCTGATATCTTGTGCAAGCTAACATTCTTCATTAGGATTCGTTTCTGTATAACCTCCCTGCCTTTAATCATATCTGGTGTTTTGCACCCCAAACTACACCAGATTATTATGAGAGACGCCGTACTGAACTTATCCAGAAATTTCGACCACTGTCGTTTTTTTTTTTTGCAGTGCGCTGACAGCGCACAGTACACGACCCTCTGGCAGTTCGCCTTCATTAAATGCGACCGCAGCGGCTGCTGGTATCTGCCTCAGATATATATATATATATATATATATATATATATATATATATATATATATATATATATATATATATATATATATATATATATATATATATATATATATATATATATATTACACAGAACAAGAAATAACTTACCGTGAGCAGGAACCTAACCTACGACCTCCGAATAACGCGTTCAATGCTCTACCACTGAGCTATCACGTGGAGTTGAGTGTGGTACACTCTTTTTATGAGCCTGTGTGGCGTCACGTAGCACGCGAACTTAGTACGAGCAGGCAGCTGACCAATAGTCCCTCGTATACAACCTAACGGTATCAAGTCTGCCAGTACGAGCTTCCTTTCTTGTTCTGTGTAATATATATATATATATATATATATATATATATATATATATATATATATATATATATATATATATATATATATATATATATATATATATATATATATATATATATATATATGTATATATATATATATATATATTACACAGAACAAGAAATAACTTACCGTGAGCAGGAACCTAACCTACGACCTCCGAATAACGCGTTCAATGCTCTACCACTGAGCTATCACGTGGAGTTGAGTGTGGTACACTCTTTTTATGAGCCTGTGTGGCGTCACGTAGCACGCGAACTTAGTACGAGCAGGCAGCTGACCAATAGTCCCTCGTATACAACCTAACGGTATCAAGTCTGCCAGTACGAGCTTCCTTTCTTGTTCTGTGTAATATATATATATATATATATATATATATATATATATATATATATATATATATATATATATATATATATATATATATATATATATATATATTCCACAGAACAAGAAAGGAAGCTCGTACTGGCAACTGGCAGACTTAATGCCATTAGGTTGTATACAAGGGACTATTGGTCAGCTGCCTGCTCGTACTAAGTTCGCGTGCTACGTGACGCCACAACAGGCTCATAAAAAGAGTGTACCACACTCAACTCCACGTGATAGCTCAGTGGTAGAGCCTTGAACGCGTTATTCGGAGGTCGTAGGTTCGGTTCCTGCTCACGGCAAGTTATTTTTCACCCACATTTCTTTCTTCTTATTTACTTTACATTGGTTCTAATAACTTCCCATATACATTCCTTGGCTATATTGCCTGTTAGATCTCATTAATATTGAGTCAGAACACGGAAAACACCCGTCCTTAGGTATACACTTCTTTCCCATATATATATATATATATATATATATATATATATATATATATATATATATATATATATATATATATATATATATATATATATATATATATATATATATATATATATATTTATATATATATATATATATATATATATATATATATATATACTTCCAAATAGCAATCGTATACCAAAGTTGATGTCAGTCGAAAGTGTGATATATAATCAACAAACAAATTACTTGGTCTTGAATCAAACATTCAGCTTCACAGCGTATACCTCTGAAACCCATATCGGTAAATGGGCTCTGGTCAGTGATGGGTTGTCCTCTGTCCGTTTAAAGGCGGGGTCAGTCAACCCCATGTCGACGTCGGGGGCTCGTATTACCCCAATAAAGTTCTCGTTAATCGCTTAGCATCCACACATACACACGACGCACAAAAACGTCTTTCGTGTTACCGTTTTTTTATTTTGTCGTGGTTCAATGGCGGCATTGTGCTTGAACAAACAGACCAGTATAGTCAGAACACTTCCCCCCGTCATAAGCACAGCAAAAGCGCGCGCGCGCCGCGGTCAGAGCCCATGTAGTGTCCGAGACAATTTTCGTGTTTTGCTTCGAGCCATTCGTCACACCATGTGCCGGTCAAGCCAACATTGTACACTCGAGCCCCCCCTCTATTCCTCCCAGCCACTGCTTTGTGAAGGAGAGCCCAGCACTGGACACGAGCCTGCGCTGCCAATCGACTCCACAATGGCCAGTCGGGGTGCTGAATTAGTGGCCACTATGGAGTGACTGCTCTATGGGGCGGACGACGAGGGTGTGAGGACGGCTGTTGAAGTGCGTAGTTCAGTGAGTGGCGTTCCGCTTCTCGGATGTCCCTTTGTAGCCCTCATCCGTCCAGCAAAAAAAGAAGTAAAATAAAGGTCCAGAGCAAGAAAGAAGGCAACGAAGCTAAGGAAGGGTCCCGTCAAGCAAGACACATTGTGACAGCCATTGGCACTAACGGACAGCACGGCAATGTCTCGCCCTCACTTCAACCCCGCCGATCTCTCCGAATGCCCACGTTTCATTCACGGCACAAGCCAGCACACTAACTCCTTAACTGTCTGGCAAGAAGGGTTGTTGTGGTCTCTCAAGAAAGATACAGAGATGCGAAACGGCTACAACAATGAAGTGCGCGCCCAGGCGTAGACACTCACGGTATACACCATAAACGCTTCAATACCGAGGGCGCCTACAATCGAGTGAGATAGAGAGAGCGAGAGAAAGAAAAAAGGAAGTTCGAGTGTGCTCTTGGTCACCACCAATAGCGTACACATTAGCGTGGTTTCATCGTATACGTGAGTGCGTCGATACTTTGCTTTCGACTGCCACGACGAAGAGCCGCATAAAAGGGCAAGAAAAAGCGAACTAAGTGGCTTTTCTGGTAGCACGACCACCAAATGGTGGCCAGTGTCACGCCCCGTCTGTACTTCAGTCTAGTGGCTAATGGATGCTCACCCTTGTCCCATGCACATGCATGGAAGGGCGCGGAAACTTCAGATCTAAGCAACGTAATATGGACGTATGGATGTTGTACTCCATTTGGGGCTTCTGCGTGCAACTGTAGATGGGAAGGCTGGTGTTATTGAAGGTGAAACACCTTAATTAGTGCCCTTCAGTTTCTCGGCTTTACTTAAAGTTACAATAAAGCGAAACAATAAGTTAATCTAGACTCATAAATTATTCTTTGAAAACTATATACTATAGTTAATTTTACTATTTCAAATTACAAATAAACAAAAAAAGTTTCGACTGTCTTCTTTTCAATTTCGTACCGCAATCTCTGCAGGTGATTCGTGACGTCACGGATTTGAACGTGCTTCTTTTTGTCCTGGCCGCACTGGCTAAGCAAAGTTTCTTGAAGCTTGACTCGTTGTTTTTGGCACCCTCACAGGACAACGTACTTTATTTTTTACATATTAGAAAGAACTACACACAGTCATTATAGGACCTGTAGTGATCTGCGACTATCTATGACGTCACAGCGAATCGGTGCCGGAACTTCAAGGTGTCTTCACCACATGTACATTTTCTTCACATGCATGTGTTCTCGCTTTCCAAGTGTCTACTCTTGGTGAGCGGGTATACTTTCAGTCCTTCGAAAGCACTATTCACTAGTGAACGAAACGTTGTTTCGTGCATCTTCCGTGCATCTTCCGACTTGTACTGCGCCAAACGTCTCATGGCCTATGTTCGTTGCCTATATGTTCATGGCTTATGTTTCTTTACCCATGTCCACGTTGCTTGCCATGTATTAGGTAGGCTCGGGTTCTCCTCAAGTGACAAAACGTCACTTTTCTCCCGAGCCTGCCCTCATCCTTGGGATGAAATAAAATTGAATTGAATTGAATTGAATAGTATCCCTGTATAGTATCACTATCTCTTCCGTGTTCGAGGCGGTGACCATCGGCCTCTTTGGGTCCCCGCCTCCCATCCATGCACTTTTCTACCAAAGACCTTCTCTACCGTTGAGGCATTGGATCACTCAGATCAGGGATGTCATGCTCACCTCAGCTAGCGGGCCGCAGTCACAAAATGTAGTCCTGCGGGGGCCAGCACAGTCAACAATGTCAGAAAAACCAGGTGGTGGTGGAGAGGGGGGTAAGCAAAATTTGAACAAAATATTAGATAACGACGGTGTTTCGAAGCAGACATCTCCCATACGCCCCATGCAAGTTTTCTGAAAGGTATTCCATGGAAGATTTCGAGAAACATATCCATATTGATCTTTAGAATAACTGAAGTCTGGACGCCGGTTATAAAGTACAGTTTTTGTCACATTATGCTTGGCAGCATGGTGACCACACGGGATGCCTAAAAGAAAAAAAAATGGTTGAGAGCATTCACGTCCATGTAGCTTGTGAACAAACTTATTGGTGAAAAAAGTATCGGACCACAACCGTCATGTGCGTGGCGCGCCGCTAAAGCGAGGTGTACACACGGGCTGTATGCGACCCGCGTGTTTCAGACCTCTGACTTATCAGAGGTGGTAAATTTTGTAGTATTTATTTCTCCCCTGATGCTGAAGAAAAGTATGGAAAAATCCGATATGCACCCAGGGACTCATTCCAAATATAGTTCCGCTGAATGGCAAAAGAATGAAAACAAGACAGGGAGGAAAGGCAGACACGTTGTCTGGTTTATATTAACAAGTTTGCTACCCAACACGGGGGAAAAGCGCGGAGAAGTTCGAAAGTTAGAAGAGTATCGCGAAAATGACAAAAATAAGACAACAAGCTGATGTAGCTAGAAACCGTCCTGAAATGTCATTGTTTAGGATGACATTTCAGGAAGTTACTATAGCCACCACATTACTCAAACATTTAGGGGCAACAGACTTGGACGATAGGCTATGTGTATGATGCCGTATACATCGTGAAAGAATGACGGGTGGTGGTTGGTGGTGGTGGTGATGCTGTCCCAGGCGGGGTTAGCCTGGCCGACTTGGCCGGCAATCGCTCCGCCTGCGCGACTCTCTTCATGTAGTTCGTCTCACCATATATCGCCTAATTCTGTCTCTCGTATAGAAAACGTAAGAGTATACGAATGAAAGAATGACGCACTCAGACGATGCGTGTGTTTTCTCCGCAGGGTGGAAGTTTTCCACGCAGCGGCTGTGGTTGACCTATACGGCTTGAGTTTACGTCGTTGCGATGTTTAGAGGTTATTTATGCAAACATCAAACAAGCTGAACATGCACGCACGCAGGTATATACGCACGCGATTACAAAACGCGACATCGATGATCCAGGCTGGTTATATAGCTGCATGACCTTCTAAAAACAACGTGGCTTCCCGTAAGATGAAAGACGGCCCAATTACAGTAGACCTTTGTACTTTGCAGGGTATCGCTGGTATCTTTCCACTATATAGTTATATAGATACCATGTGATGTTCACTTTGACATAACGCCAGTGCTGTAATGTGAGTGACAACGTTGCGTCCGACCATACGCTACCCTGTGCCAATGTATACAGTCAACATGATACATGCTTGGCATGCCATAAATATCGCCACAAGTACTTCAAGTACACAAAGCCGTTGATCAACCTCGTAACTATTGGCTCCAAGCAAACAAAAGAAACAGAAGTTACGCTGGCATGCAGCCAATCGATGACTACTTCGCAAGGCAGCGATTTCCACGACGCGTTGGATTTGTCGGAATTTTTTTTTGTCTCTCAAACATTCTTCAATGCTGAATGAGCTGGATCTCTTCACTTTGATGACAGCTGATGATTTTGGCAGAAACGAAGGTTCTTTCGATATTGTAGTAACTCGTGACAAAATACACTGAGCCTATTTACAGGCATCTGTATGTACCGCGTGGTTCTCAGCGCACTAAGCGCAAAACTATTCGATTACTGCTGCCAATATTTTCTCGAGCGTATACAAGCGCACAGCCAAGCACATTAAGAAACTGCATTTATGCACACCCCTTCTGTAGTCAGAACAGTAGGAACAGCAGACAATTGGAACTTGGACAAATTATTGCTTCACGCGTTCGGTTCAATCATTTTGTTCTGTTTTGTAGCGATATATACATTCATGTATACTCCAGCTCTGAAAGTCTGTCAACAGATAGGTGCATTCATGTTGACGCGCTCCAATATATGGACATTAAAAAAGCATAGCGAAAGCTTCATACGCTACGAAAAGCAACTTGCTTTAGTTCCTGTCAGAACTGCTACAAAGAAAGAATTTCGGGGTTTTGAGTAGAACATAGAAAAATGGACGTATGCAAGTGCAAGTCGGTGTTATGAAAAAGAAAGCTAAAGAAATGAAGCAATGCTTTACGCGTGCGAGAAACTCACACTGCCGTGTTTTGGTTGCCTACAGATAGCACGCTTCAAGTTCTTCGCACCCTTAGAAATCACGAAGGCGAGGGGAAAAAAAAAGAGAAAAGATTGGGTGCCATACCACTCTCGGCTTTTGTGAATCGCAGACAAAAAAAAAAAAAACAACGACGATGTTCTTCCGCGTTTCAGGCTTTACTGCGCTGCACCAAAGTGCCGAGGCAAAGCGCGCAACCGGGACTCGAAATTTGATTGTCGCCTCTGGTGCTCTCTGACTGAGCGCCCTCTCGCGGGCGCTCGAGACGCTTCACGATCTTGGCGGTTTGATTCGCTCGCGCCGTCTGTCAGAAAACTGAGAGGGCGCTGTAAGTTGTCTCACTCACACTGTGTCTCTAACGGTGCGGCACTGAGTGAAGTATTGGTGCGCTCTCGAGACATTATGGCTTTTTGCCGAGTTTAGCGCCCCGGTCCACCGGAAACTCGACCGGTACGACATAAAGCTTGTCGCGTGTACTTTTACGCGCCGCAAAAGCGACAACAGCGTCCCCTCGAGGCGAGTGCTTTCAGCCTCACACATAAACCCCGCGGCGAAAATTTGCGATCACTCTTCTCGAACAAAACGAGGCGCAGCAGAAAAAAAAAAGAAAGTGATGGCGACAGCTTTTAGAAGCACGCAGAGTTCCCGCACGCAAGACTGCCGGTGATTTGCTTTCACCGACTCCGAGCCCGCGGAATCGAACGGGTGGTCTGTGGGATGGCAAGGCGCCTTGTGCACGCGCTTTTACCTCCATCGTGGTTTCACATGCAAACCCACGCATGAGCGGCCGAGTGCATTGACTCTGCATGTGGCTGTGACGTCATGCAGTCGATAACGAGTAGGGAGGAGTAAGAGGGCTTAGCGCCGAAATGACGATACTCACGTTTTCCAGATTGATGGTAGTCAGAAAAAAAATGCCCGTGCACTTTGTACATTTTTGTTATTATGCCTACTAAGGCATCTTCAGAATATAACTTAAAAAAAAAGAAACCTTGAGAAGTCAAGCATCAAGTTGCAACTTTAATTCCGCACCGAGTACTGATGTGAACGTTGTGTAAACAGCATCTAACATTACGCAGAGTATTTCAGGCGAACAAATCGCGCTCCATATTGACAGAACTTTTTCTATCATGGAAATCTGCACCGACCGAAACAATGAAATGGTCTGTCGTCAACACGCATGTCTATATAGGGCGCATACCAACGAGGAAACACTCTTGCGCAAGATAAAAAGGTTTATTAGAAATGCGGATTATCACATCTCAATTAACCCGACGCGGCAACTTTAGAAAAAGTTTCGTCTGCAGATTAGTCATATACCGCAACAAAGTATAAATAGTGCTAGTTCTTGATTCGATATTTATATTAAGTATGAGTTTTCAGGCACCAACCGGGACAGAGGCGGCGTCATTGTTATATATATATATATATATATATATATATATATATATATATATATATATATATATATATATATATATATATATATAAGGCAAAGAGGTGTATATCTAAGGGCTCGTTTTTCAGTGTTTTGACACAATATTTATGAGATCCAACAGATAATAATGCCAAGGGGTGTATTGGGTATATGGGAAGTTATTAGAACAATTGTAATGTAAATAAGAAGAAAGAAAAGTGGGTGAAAAAATAACCTGCCGTGAGCAGGAATATATATATATATATATATATATATATATATATATATATATATATATATATATATATATATATATATATATATATATATATATATATATATATATATATATATATATATATATATATATATATTCACTAAGTTGACACTCATTCGCGTGTCAACTTAGCGCTTGTTCATTCCGCCAACAGCGTCCACAAACCCTGCACACCGCCACACACAAAAAGTTGCCTTCGTTTCAATAAACATCAGTTTGTGACCACAGGAAGGTTCTTACGGCTGCTGCCGATCTGTCTGTGGGTATACCCACGAATATGCATAAATTGGAGGGCTACGAAGCTACATGATGAGCCCTGCATTTGTTTTTGGTTCAATTATGGGCAGTCCAACGGGCCTTCGTAGCGGCTGAAAGGATATATGTCTTTCGGTTCAAATGTGGGAGCGGCCCGCGTCGGGCTAAAAAGCTAGCGCGACCTATTGGACCTTAATGAAGTTCTTTCATCCATCATCCATCCATCCGGCTTCCAACGTTACACTACTTCTCTATACGTGGTCTTAGCCAAATAGGCCAGTCTGCGACACCCAGAATGTAGCATGCAGGCAAAGTTCCAAGTAATAAAGATTAACGCTACCTAATACTAACAAGCCATTCAGCTCCCTGTACGATTTGAAAATAAAAAAAGAAGGAAACGCTATAACAAATGCTTACGTACAGACTTGTTTAAGCTGGCTTATTTCGTTGCATTCCTCGCAAAGAATAAATTGGAAACCAGAAACATAATGGATGCCCTCGGTTTGAAACGTCCTTTTGCCACTCCTTGAAAAACGAGTATTTTACAAGAAAGCCGAAACGTCATGTAAAGAGCTGCATATCGTCGTCTTTTCAGCAAAAGCGTACAAGATCCTTTTCACGTGAAGAGGGAGGGTCGTTTCGAATTAAACGCAGGATAAACCGGCGGGACATAATCAAAAAACGTGCGCATTTCTTATTCATTACCGAAAAACTCGGCCGGCGAGAGCAGCAACTCATTCAAAGCGACCCTCCTAAGCTGGCCTTTGTCGAGAGCTCCGCGCAGTTCCCTCCGTTAGCGAAGCCAAAGTCGCCCTTCTCCTTTTCCGGCCCGCATCCCGCGCGCGTCGACCCTCCCTCGCCTCATCAGCTCCCGAAGCCAACATAATGGGGGGCAACACAAAATACGGTGATGGGAACCCGAGCGGGGCCTCGGAGGGCGAACCCCAGCTGCGTGCGGGCCAGAACGCCCTCTCATTGGCCGCCCGAGTCGGGACGGGTCGACCAACGGGCGACTACGCGCCGGCACCATCGATCGGCCGAGAAGGCGTCAGGACCCCCTCCGGAACCAATCACGGTCTGTCATTCCGGTTTGGCTAAACCGAGCAATCTTGGCGCGAGCGGCCGAAAAATTCGGACGGGGCGAGGATAACCGAGACGCGATCACGCGCCCGGACCATGTGCGCCAGCTCGGCCGACGCCTCCTCGTGCGCACAGCTGAGGGGACCAGCGGAG
This sequence comes from Rhipicephalus microplus, assembly GCF_043290135.1. NCBI lineage: Eukaryota > Metazoa > Arthropoda > Arachnida > Ixodida > Ixodidae > Rhipicephalus > Rhipicephalus microplus. Next base: position 292,324,750 of record NC_134700.1, read on the forward strand.
CCCGTCGGCAGCGCGATGCAAGTGTTCGGCACTACAGCGCACCCTCCGCCCTCGTTCGTCGAGTACCAGCGGCTGCAGCTGTTCGACTACAGCCAAGCCAGCCGGCTGCGCATCGTGCAGCCCGGTCTCCTGGGCGCCTACGCCGGTGCCTTCAGCCCGTACGCGCCACCTCCGGGAGCCGAGAGCCTGTTCGGCTTCCCGCCTTTCTTCCGGTTTGACCCGAGGTCTCGCTTCGTCCAGGAGGAGCCCAAGCCTCAGCACAGCTACATCGGGCTCATAGCGATGGCCATCCTCAGCTCGGCGGAGAAGAAGATGGTGCTGAGCGACATCTACCAGTACATACTGGACAACTACCCGTACTTTCGGAACCGGGGTCCCGGCTGGCGAAACTCGATCCGCCACAACCTGTCGCTCAACGACTGCTTCGTCAAGGCCGGCCGCAGCGCCAACGGCAAGGGCCACTACTGGGCCATCCACCCAGCCAACGTGGACGACTTCAAGAAGGGCGACTTCCGACGCCGCAAGGCTCAGCGTAAGGTGCGCAGGCACATGGGTCTCTCGGTGCCCGACGACGACGACAGCCCGACGCCGACGCCGCCTCCCACGCTGCAGCAGCCTCCGGTCGAAGCGCAGCACACGCCGACCGCCACAATCTGGGGGGAGGACGGCACGGCCGCGGGCCTGACGCACAAGCTGTCTTTCAAGAGACGCCAGTTCGACGTGGAGAGTCTTCTGGCGCCGGACCCGTCCCCGCTTGAGTTGCGCTCGCAGCAGCAGCAACAGCAGCCGCCGAAGCACAGCAGTCCGTGGCCCTTGCCGCCCGCTGGCTGTGCACTGGAGTCCATAGGACTCCAGGGTGCGTGGCCAGGCCAGCCGCAGTCTTTGCTAGCCATTCACCAGGAGCGCCTGTCGCTTTTCAGAGCGCAGCAGCAAGAACAAATGCTTCAACGCTGGTGTCCCCTTCAAGATGCACGCTCTTCACCCTCCATTTCGGACACCGAAGCTGACAAGCTGAGCGCTCCACCTTGATCTTAATGACCTCCCACGTGACTAAAATGGCCGATACACTGTAGGCAAATACAAGCCTTGCCATGGAAGTGTGACCTCCGTTTATTGAATTCTATAACAGAGCAACGCGTGAACGTAGCTCGCTCCAACGTTCATCTTTCTCTTTTGCCTCGTGTATGTGCCATGGTGCGTTTTAGGAACACTGCTAGTCATCCGTCTAGAAGAAGGTTCCAGCGAGGGCAAGAACGCTGCGCCTGACCTTGGCGTCGAGAGAGAAAACAACTGTACAGACAGGAGCAAGCTTCAGGTGGTTGAAGCCGGCGATAGTGTCACATCACGTGTTACAAAGACAGAGGTGCTTCGAACTCGGACTTCATGTGTATATAGAGACTCGAATGAGAAGCCACTCCACGAAATCAAGCAATATGTAAGTGATTGTTTCAATAAACCACTGTTTGTTAACTCTTGTTGATTTATAGCTTACACTCAAGATGAAAACATACCATTAATTAAATTTAAGTAAATAGAAGACATGCACATGTTTAGATTTATGTGCTTTAAACCATGTGGTACAAAACTCTTTCTGAGAAGTTTAAGATGTGCATATCATATATAGATGTAAGTATTTTTATAAACGCAATTTATTGAAACAGAGCTCATGTACTCTCTGAGCAATGGTTTCTGTAATTGCATAGAAGTTTTATGGTGAAACTACAACGAGAAAGCAAAATTGCCTGCAAGCTTCAATGATGGTTGCATTTAAAATGCGTTAACGTTTCTTCACGTGAACGTCCTCCCATCTCAATAAACGCCATTTTAGCCGAATTAAAAGCCCTCAATCACCTTTGCTTATAAATCGACCTAATATATATATCACAAGATGGCGATCGAATTACTTTGTCGCCGTCAAATGCACTGAGGTTTTCACTTTCTGTTATCTCCAGTCTCAATGCCTGAGAAGTGGTATGACGAGTAAGAAACGCTCCGTAACACGCATGCCAAACAATTATTCGAACATTGGCTTCATTCAGTGTACTAAATTAATATAATAATAGACAATATGAAACAAGTGCTTCCAAGAAGCATATGTGAAGAGACAGTCACTTTGACCACGTATGTGTTGCCCTCGACATCTTGATCGCAGTTGCAGAAAATAAATGCACTTGGCGTATTCGCTCAGTACCAATAAATGACGATAAATGAAATAATATATTTTTGTATTTACTTCGGGATTTGAGGAGAAAGCGATCACTTAAAATTCATTTATATGTTTTAGAATAATATGGGAGGTGTGTATGCATTTAATTAATTACTGGACAATGTCACACAACGCGTAAATGACGGTGAAGAACACAATGTACATCAAACAGCGCAGAGGGAGCGAGTAAATCATTACTGTCTAAACTGTGGGCATGTATATGTGCCTGCATGCTTGAACTGCTCCGCTTCATGTCATGATCATACCAACGCCATTTTTGCGCGCATATACATGCTATTTGCTATTCTGTTATGATAACCAGTTGTTATCATTTACTTTCCCTTCTTTTTAATCTATCCGAGCATTCCGCATATATTATATAGGAGACCATTGTGTCTCACATGTTTTCCGTGAGTTGAAATTTATAAGTAGCCTTGACAACACCCTAAGCACACGCAGACATGTGATATTACATCATCCCATATACCAACGCAATTTTCCCCAATAATTTTGCTGCAAGCACTAAAATTTATACTCAATCACAGAGTTTTTCACACAAAGCCTGCAGATTTGTGCAGGCGGGTGCGGTGTAAAACACGTTGCATATATTTGCGTGATACGTGTGGAAACAGACATATGCATTTACTTCTTCTGTATTATTTTGTATGCACAAGTTATTTGTGTTTGCACCAATTTTTGCTTTTTTATCGCAAGATACTTAAAGATTATTGAACAGTCTTTAGGTCGTATAGAGCAAGACTAAGCTCGCCTTCCTGTCACATACATCCATATATGCCACAATATGTAATACAATGCATTGGTCCATTTTGTTAAACATATATATGCACGTTCAGGAGGTGTTGGTGCCTTTTTTGTTCAGGTGTTGGTATCTCTTTACAGAAAATTAAAAACAGAGGAGACAGACACAGATTTAGAAAATAAAACATATAAAATCGCACCTAATATAATTCACTAAAATCATTTTCCTAAACCACAAAATTAATCACATAAGCACCAAGTATGGTCACACGTACAAGGAATAGGTTGACACATAAGGCTACACATGGGTGCGAAACCTTGTCACACAATATAATACCACTTAATTATCACACTATGTCCAGTCATATTTATTTGGAGCACGTTGAGGAACAACACGACAAGGTCAGGTCAAATTATATGCGTATTGTCACGAGAGAAACTATATATCGAAGCACCAACTGTTTACTCAGCCACAGCAGCCAATATAGCTTCTACGCTCTCTTCTTTTGCCACCAACACAGCGTGACAAAATATAAAGAGCTTTCATTATACAAAGTGCTGTTTACAATCATTTTGAAGGATATCGCTCGCTATCATAAATTTGTTTCATGCCAGTAATGCTCACCCTAGACTTAAGCTAACTCAACTAAACATGTTAACTGTTAATTTATTGTCGCTAAGTTCTACCCCAGCTCGAGTGTGTTTTTTTTTTTGTCTGACATATTGCACCCAATATGGCTTAATATACACAGCCCTGAAGAACTCAAAATGTAGGCTGTCAGATTAGTGTATGGTAAATTTTCGACGCTTGACACTCCAGTGAAACTCTATAGTGAAATCTGATTACATTTCGTCCTTTGAGTGGAGGAAAAATATTTACCGAAAGAGTTAATCTCCAAGCTATTCAATAAAGAACGACCGCTCGACTTGTCAATGTATCAGGATGCATTACCAACACACGATGATGATGATAACGTACAGATGAAGAGGATGGGTATACTAAATGCCCCCATTAAGTCCGTTATATATGATGACAAGTCATATCCGCTCAAATCACCGAACTGCTTATTTTTTTCCTACTTTGTAAGAACTATGTAGCATACATATTCAAGAGAGGCAACCATTATTATTCTAAAATTATCAATCGATCTCCTTACTATCGCAATGGTGTAAACTTTTGTTTTATTATAACTATGTCGTTCAACTGCTGGTTTTTCTTGATCCTAATTCACTTCGTATTTCTGTATCTTATGACTGTGCTTCAACCTTGATTCATTCTGCTCTATTTATGCGCGCGAGCGTGTGCGTGCGTGCGTGCGTGCGTGCGTGTGTGTGTGTGTGTGTGTGTGCGAAATAGTCGCGTGTATCTTGCCAACAACCTACTGGAACTTCTTAATCACAGTAGTTTATAAACAAAAATAAATGAATAGAAAATCGAAGCTTGCGCTAAACCACACATTTGTCGCTGCAGAGCTGGTGGACGCTTGTCTTGTTAATCCTCAGAACAAAATGCTTGGGCGGTCATTGAGCGCGATTCGGTGCGTGAGGATGATATATATATTTTTTTTGATCTACGACACACGACAAACTTCGACCTTAACAACTCTGCTGCAATGTTTAAAACTTCTTTTTTTTTACGCGCAGTTGACAATAGGAATCGCTTGGAACTGTGACAATTGCATTCGCTACATCGCTCATTTATTGTGTCGTTGTGTTGCATTCATAGTTTTCTTCTATTTATTTTATTTAACCTGCATAAACCTAGCGTCCGCAGCATGTTTATTAAAAAAATATTAAGCTGACATTTCATGAGATGGGACTGTCAAAACAACCGACGCTTGCGCAAATTTCAGTACTGGTCTCTAAACAGGCTGGCTTCTATGCATCATCATTAAACTTGCCGTTGCTTTCGATCGACACTTTCCTATCTCAATATATTTTGCGCGAGTGTCATATATATATATATATATATATATATATATATATATATATATATATATATATATATATATATATATATATATATATATATATATATATATATATATATATATATATATATATATATATATATATATATATATATATATGAACCAATAAGAGAAAAAACACCTTCCTGTTTCTTCTTTCTTTCTCGTGGGTCTTTCTTACCTTTCGGCACGTCTATTATCAAGTAGCGTAGCCCAACATAACCTATCTGTTAAACATGTAGCACATGCTGTTGGTGCAAAGGAGTTCCCACATACGCAATATATACTGACTTGTCAAGGCGGTTTAGTGTTCATGGCACTCGACCGCTGACCTGAAGGTCGAGAACTCGAGTCTCGAACGCAGCGGCTGCAAGTCGACATACGCAAAACGCTGAAGAGATAGGTGCACTTTAATAAACCCCAAGTGGTCAAAATTTTTCATGTTCTCCACGACGCCAACTTTCTTAGTCGTATCGAGGTTTCGAAACGTAACCCCCCCCCCTTTATCGTAAATATACACGCTATAAAACAATCACCTAAGAATACGAGGAAGAAACAGACGACGCCAACCACAAACAGTTTTTAACTATAACTGTCTCACTCAACTATAGCTTGTATGCTCGAAAATATAATTTAGACATTATCATTTTTTGAACCAACAAAATCACGAGATAGGCATACATACAATTAAGAATCACAATTTGTGAAACATCGTCCCATATTTCTAGTTGATGTGAAAAAATAAGCATACTCGTGTAAAAGCCCACTTCGCACCGCTGTATATAGTGCTCGGGTACATAGCAATAGGCCGGTGAACTTTCGCAATAAAGCAAAAGTTGTCGGCTGCCTGAACATATTATACATTGGGTGTGTCATAATTCTTAAGAACTAGCTGATCGTTCGAAGAGAGTGCTTTGCTTTACTGCTCATTCACACCCATGGATGACATAGTCTATATATGTATATCTTGTTGTGAGCCTCAATTGCTTTTTCTGCTCCCAACCGTGTAAAGGCATTAATCGTTTATTTTATGCCACATGATACGCCTTCGCATACAGTGCTGTGATGCATTTTTATCTTTCGCAAATTTTTTGACTTGCAAGCAGAAATGTTATTCGTTTTTAGTAAAAAAAATTATAGGAGCCCTTTGCTAACGGGAAAATGCAGGCAAGCGGAGCTTCGCATGCTCTACATTCTTTCTATAAATTAACATCTAAAATGTTCAGCAAATCGTTTCTATTGAGTTTATTCAGAAATCAACCATCCAGGAAACTGATATGTGCCACGAAAATTGGATGAATCCCACTATACTCACTGCTGGCCCACTAAGAATGAAGAAGGCAGCTTATGGCTGCGAAAAGGCGGCGGCGAGCCGAATACCTTAAGCTTACGTACAACGAGAAGGAACCGAAAAGGCAACGGAGCCTGCCAGAAGAACCCGAAGCGACGGAAGGCCTATACGCCAACAGTGACGTGCATGAGAGGTGCCAACGCTCGGCTTCAGCGAGAGTTTCTGTCTCTGTAGTTTGCACAACTGTGTCGTGTTTGTGACTGTGTGTCGTTTAATGCGAACCTCTCCGCTGTGAGAACCAGCCTTGAAACAGCCTATAGCATCACCCAACTAAAGCCTATATAGAAAACAGCAATCACGTTAGACCTCGGAATCTTCCAGCTTCGCTACTTCAAGCTTTGCGCAACTTGGTGCAAGCTTATAGACTTCTATTGCATTCATTTTTTTCTCTGCTTAATTCTATTTATTTATTTCTCCCTCTTTGTTTTTCCTTTTTGCTCTTTGTATTTTCCTTCTTCTTTTATCTACTTCTACCATCTCCCTTTCTCATTATGATTTTTCGCTTTCTTCCTCCTTCTTAATAGCTTATTCTCTCTCTCTCTCTCGCTCTATTTCTCTATCTCACTGCTTATTTCTGCCTTTCCTTTTCACTATTTAGCTCTTTCTCATTCTTTCTATTCTATGATTTACTCTCTCCTTTCCTCCTCACCATCGCATCTTTGCCCCTCACGCTCACTTTCCATTTCCACCCCCCTTGCTATACGCTATGCACTATACAACTCTATGCAGTGATCTGCTAGCGTGATCCGAGCGGTTAGAACGCTCGCCTTTGGTAGCGGGGAGAACTGCACGAACATAAAGAGGATGAAGAGAGTGCGTGCGCATCCTGATGATCATCATTTCTGTTTCCAACAGCAAAATTACGCCTAGCCTTTCTGTGATAATTTGAAGCAATGTTTACACAGCACACCGCGGTATCACAGATGAGAGAGGGAATAAAACGTTTATTAGATTTTCTGCGTGAGTAGATCGGTGAGTGGGATCTGGTTGTTGGAGCCTGAGACCACCCCTGTTCCGAATTTCTCATCGCAAGCTTGAATGTTCCTCTTCTTGGCTTTCTCTTGAAACGTATCATGGAGAAGAATACAGGAACAAGAGGTTTGTGCATATAATAAGGCTTGAGACGACTCCATGGAAAGCTGTAAGGCAGACACGAAGTATGCTATGACATTCCTTTTGTTTTGTTTTTATAAAATTGTAATATTATACAATTAGATTGACTTTCTCGGTTTTAGCTACATATTGATCACACTTTCCAGCTTGTTATACACTGTATTAACAATAAAACAAACCGTTTTTGGTGTATACACGGCGGTATGCCCAGGCCATTATCGGCCTGCACGCCGTGTCCTCGGGACATTGCTAATAAATTACTGAAGTGCGCTTTCAAGAGCGTCATTAGTAATAAAATCGACCGGTCGTTTTCGAGCGCTCCAGTAAAATAGCAAGTAAGTCTTGCAACTAAAACAATCTGCCCAATATACGATTAAAAAAGGAGGAACATGACCTGCATCCCGACTTGCTCTCTTTTCAGAGCTTCAAATCGACTGAATTCACCACTTTTAGACATGGTCAGAGTACTACCAATAAACCACGCTGTTTCGCTTCTTCGTCTTGCTATTTTCTGTTCGGTGGTTTCATTATTAAGATAATCTACTTACGTGTCCATCTACTGAGTGTCACATTTTTTTGCAGGATATATAATAAGACTTGGAGGATTCTAATACATAGTGAAGCCACGTTTTCAAACATATCTATAGTTTATACTCACACATTTCTATATGTACATCCGTCACACGGATGTCTCAAATGTGTCAAACCTTGGCGGGAATTCACATCCACTTTCACTGAAAAAAAAAAGAGTTCTATATCACGCACAAAATATGCGCGCACCTAACTCGCTTGATATGCACTCCACAGCGGCTCGGGAGCTGAATGCGATGCCAGGCGTGCGGCGACATGCTTCCATGGTGGTGGCTTCTGCAGCGCCGTAAGAAAGGGAAACTATACCTTCGCGTAGGGAGTGACTTCGTGGAGTTCCTGTAATCGGGAGAACTCCCTTCCCGCTCAGAGAGAGAGAAAGCTTCCCGTGCTGGGCCCCTTTTTGTCTCATCGAAATGCAAAGTGCCTCGTTTTCTCTAAAGTTTTTCGAAGCCGTTCAAGCGTCACGCTCCCACAAGCGGCACAACTATACATATATGTATACGGGAGGGCGGGAGAAAAAAAAAGTTATGCCAACCAAGTGTCTCGTTTCGCTTGTTTACGTTCGAGTTTCTGACGCTTACGCGGTGATATTTATCTTTTTCGTTTCTTTCTACCTCTTCCGTTTTTACCGACTCCACCCATTAAAATGCAGAATGCTGTCAGCGCGCTTCTTCAGCGCCGAATCAAACGGCGCAAATTTACGCGACGCATGTGGCGCCCTATAGCTTTTTTTTATCATTCTTATTGTTGCTATTTTCGATGTCCAAACACTGCTTCTTGGTCCCACCCTTCCGGCGGGACAGCCATTCCTCCTGTTGTCTAAGAACTGCACTTCGTCCTTTTCGTCCCTTATGGGAACGAGTGAGTACGGGGATTGCGCACGTCTTCGCGAAGCCTGCCGACGGGAAGAGAAGCGTACACGTGTAGAGAAGAGCGTTTCTTTTATTTTCTCGAGCGAGGGTCGATGGCGGGCGGTGAGCTGTGCCGTGGCTGCAGTAATGTTTTATGCATGCGCCCGACCGACGCTGAGCGAAGCGCTTTGCCAAATATAGGCGGCGCGGAGATCAAGCAGAAGCGCATGTGTAACAGCTAAATGTGAACTGCAGGCACCGCTTGTGCGGCGAATGGATTCTTCCGTGACAGTTCCTCGCTTTCTCTCTCTCTCTCTTTCGTACGCGGAAAGAGTGGAGCCCTTGAGAGTCACTGACGAAAGAGTTTAAGGATGAACGAAAGAAAGACGTCAGTGACGACGCTCGACGAGTGATTGAACAAGAGACGGCGTCATCATCACGAGGAAAAAGAGACTACATGGAGGACAAACTTTTCTCCTCATGAAGGAACGGCGAAGACTTTGGCGTAAAAGGTACCCGGAAGCTTGAGAACTTGAAAGCGAGTACCATACTATATAAGGAGACGCATGAGCTTGATTCATTATTGGTTGGAAAAACTGTGATGCGCAATGAGCATGCGTTACATTAAATAACGAATGTGAAAAATTCTTTTCCGGATGGTAAAGATTATTCCGTAAAGCGTTATTTACTAGAGAACACTCTAGGAATTGAATCAATATGCAGGGATATACTACGCTTAGGAGGAACTGGTCTGCTATGGAAGGAAACTTAAAAGAAGGGGTGGGGGAGGAGAAAGTGTTGGCTTGCTTTACAAAAAGCAATGGTGAATTACGCATACCTCTTAGGTAAACTACAGGCTCGGCAGCTCTGTCCTCCATCACCGCATATACATAGGCAGGTAAACACATCGAACAGGTATTTACAAGCATACTTAAGTGGAAGAAAAAATTTTCAGGACGATTATAAACCTTGTTTTGACGTGATGACATTAAGGAGAAATAAGGATGCACCGTTCTCCGAATCAACGTCTCAATCAAGAGCTTCATAATTGTAAGAGGTGGAAAGAAAAATAAGAGAAGGTGAGGGATATACTACGCACGGTCCCCATGGGAAACGGCCCTCTTTTGAATCAACAGCTCTTCGACGTAGTAGCGGAGGCGGCAGTGGAAGAGACGCTTGCCCAAGTTTTGTTCTGCCAAAGGAATGAAAGAAGCAGGCGATGAAGCAAGCAAACAAAGCAAAGCAGAGCAAGGCTTCGTGGCAACACGTATGTGATAGCGCGTATTGCGAAGGAGGGAGCCGTTAGTGAAAAATACCCTTGCATGAGGGAGGCTTGAAGAACGTATATCCAGGAAAGAAAAAAGCACATTCGCAACAGAGGTTCGCAAAGCATAAAGCAACCAATATGAGAAGGAATTCTGATATGACCTGAAAACATTGCACAATACCGCAACGATTTTGCATTGCAAAAAGTGAGAACCTGAGTTGTAAGCCACGTCTCATATACTTAACCTTAACGTCAGCCTTCTTGTGGTCCAAAATGAAAACAAAAAAAGAAAACATCAATAATGAATAATCAGTAGAATCTCTATCAGAGCCATATATTATTGAATTTCGAATCGGTTCCAGAGTACTGTAGCTTGTCTTCCATATGTATAATAACTTACTATTTGCATGTGGGACAAATGTTTGTATTATTTCTTTCATACAGACACTGCCACCTCTTTTTTGTTGGTGTCAGAGTCATTGTGAATATGCGCAAGTTTCACGAGGAAAACGCCCATTTTTGCCCATTATGTGCGACTGTCCGGTATGTGATGTTCAGAGACAGTCACTGGCGTCCGTTATAGCAAACCTTCTCAATAGACAAATGCGCTTTTGATGCTATTCTTGCACGCCATCGATAGAAGAGATCGTATATATGAGCGACGAAGGTGTACTACCGAGGTGTTCAAGAAATGCGGACTTGGACGAGCATCTCGGAAAGCAATGTCGCGTACCGAACAAGTGTGACGCGGACTGTGCCTTCATGACTGAGTGTGTGTGCTGTGTTATGTGCTGTCTTTTTCCCTCTTTCCTCTCCATCTTTTGATTTCCCCCATCCTTTCCCCACGTGTATAAGGTAGCACACTATAGTTGTCCTGAACTGGTCAGCCTCCCTGATTTTCCTTCCCTTTTAGTCGCCTCTCTCTTTCTCTCTTTTGTCTATGGCTTTCTTTCGATTCACTGTCGGAAACCCGCAATGGTTCTGCGGAAGCTCGCAAGGCTTTTGCAAGGAATAATTTTCAATTTTTCCCTTTGCAGCGCAAGGCCAAAGAAATTCATATAGAAATGTACGAACGATTTTTCCAATGTCCGCGATTTTGACCCTGGGCCAACGGGCGGTGGTCCTACCATCAGAGCTATAACTGGGAGGCTGTAGCAGATCGCAGCGCCACGGCGACTTAATCGACCCCCCGAAGCATATGATGTTTGTGCGCTTGTGACTAACAAAATATTGAGCCCCCCTTAGCGTTCTATTGGCACTGCAACGGGGAACACTATTACGGCTTGGGACGATGAAAGGACAAGGACAAAAGCGGTGAGCCTGCAGGCGCGCACACTGGCGAGCCCGCGCAGAGCGGCGTACCTCTCGTCCCTTTTGTGGGACAGCGCACGGCCGCAACGAGCGAATCCCGCGGTTGTTAACACTTGGCGCACCGTGGCGTCCACGTGGCGAGCGTCTACTTAACCCGAGATTAGCGTAATCCCCCGCGTCTTGCATATAAATATCCCATCCACCCACCCACAGCCCATCATCAGCCACCGCGTGCAGCGAGCGGGTCAGCCAGGCATGCTCGCAAAGATCGGCTTGCGCCTCTCCGATTTCCCTCGGGTATAAAGACGGGGCGAAAAGGAGAGAAGAAAAGGGGAGGGCATGCAGGCACAGCTGGTATACACGCGTGGCCATAACGCAGCAGACTGCGCGTGTCGACAGGACTCCGCTGATGCACGCATCGCGCGTATAATAGAGCGTGTAACCGCAAGGTTATTACTGCGACGGTCGTATGTGCTTGAGACCAATTTTTATATACTTGACGCACACGTGCTTAAGCACTTCTTTATGTGTGTGTAAATGTGTGGCTCTTTCGGAGCGTATCTGCGGCGGCTGTATATCCGTGGTGTGCCCTACTGCTTGATTAGGCGAATAGGTTGAGCGGAGAGACGAGAAGGGCAGCGAAGCATCTGTTTAGTCTTCTGTCCTTCGGTCGAGCACGTGCAGATTGGAGAAGGCCGCCAGTGACGGATGTCAAAGTCAATAAAAAAAGAATACATATGTGGTGTATTACGAATTTGCATGCCGCTAAAGGGGAGTGGCCAGCTGTTGCAGAACGAACTGGAATGGGGGAAAAACTTTATTTTTGTCCTGCAGGACGCGCTTTCGCTCGTATCGGGAACAACAGGGAGTACCAGGCAACAGCTTTGTGGGCCTGCTGGACGGTCCAGTGCTGGTCGGCGAGAAGTGAGCTCTTGAGGGACCTATCCGATTTGTTTAGTATATAGTCTCTTTTTCCCCTCATGAAACAAAAGGTAGGAGAGGCTATTCGTGAAGGCAATAATGACTTCCGGCTTATACAGATAAAAAGGCCGAGAAAATGAATTGTACTAAATACAGTACTTTGTCTGTTGAATTTGAGGAATTCCTAGTTTGTCGCCTCTCAATGAGGTTTTTCGTCCCCTGGAATAGTTCGCCAGTGTCCTGTCTAGTGACTACACCTTCGACTTCCATTACACACTATTTGATGATACTAGTCAGATTATCGTTCACTGTGTAAACGCCAACTATCCCAACAGACAAAACATTTCATTATGAGACGACAAACCACGAAAGCCTCAAATGCGACTGACAAAATAGAGCTAGTGGAACTTTCGAAGTCAATAAATAGGCGTAACGTAGCCGGCATAAGAAGGTATAACATGGAGAGAATCGAACATGCGGTAAAAAGCAGAAGAAGCCTGAAATCTCCAAAGGCAAACATGTACATAAGAAAAAATCGGGCGTATTTATTAAAGGACAATTAAGGAGGGCGAAGTCACAACCATTATAGATAGTATAATTTAGGTGGCGAAGGAGTTCTACAGAGAGCTGTACAGAAACCAAAACAACCAGGATGATGTTGTGAGAAACAATAATAGTTCAGAAGAATTCAACATCCTACCAGTAACGACAGGGGAAGTAAGGAACATCATAGAAGGAATGCCAAGAGGCAAAGCCGCCGGTGAGGATAAGGTAACAACGGACCTCCAGAAAATTGGTGGAGAAATTGTGTTAGAAATACTGGCCACCTTATATACGAAGTGTCTTTTGACGGGACGGGTACCAGAATCTTGGAAGAACATCATCTTAATCCGTAAGACAGGAGACGCCAAGGACTTGAAAAATTACAGGCCGATTGGCCTATACCGTCCATTCTCTACAAACTATTTACAAAAATAATAGCTAATAGAATTAAGGCGACATTAGAGTTCAATCAACCAAAAGAGCAAGCAGGATTTTATACAGGCTACTCCACAATAGACCATATTCCTACTATCAATGAGGTATAATAGAGAAATGCACGAAATACAACTAACCCCTATACATAGCCGTCATAGATTCTATACATATCCTTCAAGACATCAGCAGTAATGCGGGCACTCTAGAATCAGGGCATCGAAGAACCCTACATGAACATACTGGAAGAAATCTACAGTGGATCCACAGCATAAAGAAAGTGACAGAATCCCAACAAAGAAGGGTGTAATGCATGAAGATACGATTTGTCCAATGTTATCCACGTGTTTACAGGAGGCTTTCAGGGTCTTAGATTAGGAAAAGCTAGGGATAAGAGTATGGGGAGTATCTTAATAACCTGCGATTCGCGGATGGCATTGCTTTGATGCGTAACTTATGGGACGAATTACAGCTCATGATTACTGAACTGGACACTCAAATCAGAAAACAGGCCCGAAAGTTAATAGACTGGCACGTACCATTTGGCACAACCCAGCCTTTTAGAAACCACAAAGAGATTTTGTAAACGAATTAACTAATGTGCAACAGTCTCGTCAGGAAACAGCACTTTGTGATAAGTTGAGAGTCGTTCGAAGTGGCAAAGCGAATATGTTTATTCGGAAGAGGTAGTAATAGCGGAGCCGAACCATGAGAAGGAAGTAACTAGAAGAATAAGTATGGGGTGGATCACACACGACAAGAATTCCCAAATGATGAATGACAACCACTAACCCTCAAGAGAATGGTATATAACAGCTGCATCTTGCCGGTACTTACCTGCGGAGCAGAAACCTAGAGGCTAACAAAGAGGGTTCAGCTTAAATTGAGGACGACACAGCAAGCGATGGAAAGGAAAATGATAGAAGCAACCTTAAGAGATAAGAAGAGAGCAGAGTGGGTCAAGGAACAAACCGTCGTTAAGGGTATCATATTTGAAATCAAGAAGAAGAGATGTACATGGGCCGGGCAAGAAGCGCGTATAGGCATAAAAAATAACCGCTGGTCATGGAAGGTAACAGACTGGATTCCCAGAGAAGGTAAACGCGTGAGGGTGAGATAAAAAGTTAGATGAGCCCATAAGATTGAAGTGTTTGCAGGTATAACGTGGAAGCAGAAAGCACAAGACCCTGTTGATTGGCGGATCATGCATACGGGAGAGGCCTTTCCCCTGCAGTGGGCGCAGTCAGGTTAATAATGATGAAATACAGTGTATATGTACCAGTAGCGTAGCCAGAAATTTTTTTGGGAGGGCGGGGGGGGGGGGGGAGTTCAACTATACTTTGTGCATGTTCGTGCGTGCATCTGTATGTGTGCATGTATCTATACGCAAGCAAAACTTCAAAATTTCGTAGTAGAAGGAATTTAACATCCCAACCCACCCACGGCTACGCCTCTGATAGGTGCACATGTAATTAAAATGAAACATGGCTCATAGCACAGAGGCGACGATCGTAATCAATTTACAGACAGCAGCACGTTTTGACAGCCTTATGGTGTCCAAAACGCCTACTTGTATATTGAGCGTTTAAGGAAGTGACCCAGGATACATTCGGGTTCGCATAAGTATGCGTTCACGTACGATTTTTTGTATACAAAGCATCAACAAGTATTGATACAGGTTGGCTGTATGTAACAGGTTGGGTGAAAAAAAAAATATGGAAACATGGAAGGCAAAGGGAATGAAGTAGACAGCTGGCGTGTCGGCGCTCATGTGACTTGCCACGCGCATCCATGACATTTTAGGGAAGTGAGGTACTTCTTTCATCTTTGATCGAACAAGGTTCTGTTCAGCATCTTTTCGACTGATGTACAGGGTTGGTCAAAAGTTTCTTGCCGCTATTCTATATATATGTAATCGTATAGGGTGATGAAACCTGAGAACTTTTGACCACCCCTGTATAATTCCAATGTGTTTAAAATTTATATAGCCACTGCAGGCCGGAGCATGGTTACGTAAGTGTCAGGAAAACCGGCCTTGTAGAACTTGCAGAATTCGCAGAATTACATTTTTGCGCTTCTCGGAAATATAAATGCAGCCACTGATGACGCGGAATTCTCCGTCCCCTTCCATTAGCATTAATTCTGCTTAACTCACGCCTTCCAGACCAACGCCGTATGCAAAGCTTTCCCGTCGGTAAGCAATTTTGCCGTTGAAACAGCCGTTACATAATACGTCCAGGTCACAAGTATGTGAAAGCCTCTTAGCAAATTAAGTGCGAGAGTGCTTTTTTTTTGTTTTTTAGGGGCTAAGCTCCTCTCAGTCTAACCTTGCCCAGCGTTAGGCGTAACCGGCAGTATCTTCCGAACAGTACAATAGATGGCGCTGTCTGATCACCATTTCTCGTCTTAATTCCTAGATGGCGTTGGTCCAATAGAAGGGTGTGCAATCTGAGGACTGACGGATGGACAGAAGCACGGACGGATGGATGGATGCACGGACAAATGAACGCACGTACGAACACACGCACGGATGAACTGACGGACGGACGCACGCTTCGCCCCACACGTCATCAGTCACTCCGTGGATATGACGTGATTTTTTCCTACCGGGGCTCCGCAGGTTGGTGTACTGTACAAAACTGCTGCTTCGATTTTTGGTCCCATTTACATCCCTTCGTTTAGAGAGATGAAATACGTTCGTCTTGTCAACACCTTAAAAGGTACACTTAACGAAAAAAAAACGATTGTTCTCACATTTTTTTTTTCACGAAACAAAAACGCTACGCTTGCTGTGCGAAGACACTTGTTGAGAGAGAAAATGCGATAAAATAAAATGCGAATGGCGGAGTCACCTTCAAGTTTTCGCAAGGCACCACAGCGTATATATTTTTCCGCTCTTTGTGCAGGTTTTCGGATTCCTTTCCTTTGCCTGGAACACGTACCACCCACCTCGGTGGTCTAGTGGCGCTGCTGACCCGCAGGTTCGGGCAGAGAATCCTGGCTGTGACAGCCACATTTCCAATGTAGGCGAGAATGATTGAGGCCCGTGTGCTTAGATTTAAGTGCACGTTAAATAATCCCAGTTGGTCGACCTTTCCGGAGCCCTCCACTGCGGCGTCTCCCATAGTCATATGGTGGTTTTCGGACGTTAAACCCGAATAAATATATTATTATTGCCTGACACACCGGCGTGCCGGTGGTTCAGGTGAAAGTTTGCGTCAACGCACTGGCGTGTGACTTCGAAGGGGCCCTCAGCGAACAAATTTCGACTACTCAGTTGCAATGCGTGCCTGCTCTAGATTCACCTGTTCACCCAGCTTCGCATTATTAGCGTGCGTATACTTGAGATTTGAACACGAGATTTGAACGCCAGCACGCAGCCGCAACGCTATCAGTCATGCTTGTGTCGAGGCACATAAATCTCGGCGCTGAAAGTCAGTGGGCTTGGAAGCATATGTATACAGAAAGGAGCGCTTATGCACATTTACGCTCTTTGTACAGGTTGGTGGTCATTACAGTACTATATCTTATCCAGTTTTAAGACTATATAATATCGCGTTCATTGTCGTGCTCCCAAGCACAAAAGCTATCATTGAACCATTCTGTTCATTATTGATGAGGTTGTGTGGTGATGATGAAAGTAACCCTGGTCCTCCTATAGAACAACCAGAAGCTTTAAATCAAATTTTAACCGGAGAACGATTAGAATGAAAGGCGTACAAAAATATTTCGTACACAATCTTCGAGCTCAAAATTGAGCACAAAACAGTTGCTACTGCTATCGCTGACTCCAGTGAAAAGCTTGAAAAAGTTGAAAACTATATGGTATATAGTGATCACTGGCAGAGCGAAGTCAGTGAATTACGTGAAACAATGCAAAATTTCTTGACAGTTTCAGGTGATTTGCGTGTAAGGCTTAATTGTCACGTGATTTGCGTGTAAGGCTTAATTAGGAGGAATACCGCTCCCGCCTCGATAACCTTGTTTTTTATAGAATACAGGACGATACGTTGGACACCGCACCGCTGTCAGAGAAAAAAAAAAAGACTTGAAAATCATAAATAACACGCTAAATCTTGACGTAAGCAGCGACAACATTAGAGCTCGCAGGATTGGTCGTTTTTTTAATGGGATAAACCATCCCTTTTGTCAACTTTGCCCCGTTCAAAACAAACGAACAAATTCTTCAGAAACGTCCAGAGTTTGTTTGAACAGAGTGCCGTGTCAATAAGTGGAGGTTTCTTCCCTGCGACACTGTGTGTTATAGGAAAAAGCTGGCCGAGTTCGTCAAGACCCTTAGTTTCTTACCGATTACGACGCCAAAAACTGCAAGCACGAGGGAAACCTTACTATTATGATGCAGACGATGACTCCGCCCATGAAACAGGTCTGTCTAATAACCACGAAAGTGAACAGTCCACCCTTTTATTTAGACCGAGAGTAGCGCAGACGAAAAAATTGACCATCTCCCTGAAAGGAACCCTGATGGGATGCGAAGCAGCATCGTTGCACTCGGGTGACGTCACGGGTTGAACGGCGCTAACGCGTGTGCTGCGGTGAGCACTGGAAGATTCGTTTAAAGCGATGGATGGCGTAGGTATTGTAGCTGACACATACATACATGTTTCAACGTGTACGTTAGGTGCGCGTCAGGTTTATTGAGCGTGAATCAACCAGTCGGCCGTGTGGCGGTCTGTGCGAATGGACGAAGCGGTAGATGCGGGCGCCGTGGTGAGCGCGTGGCAGGCTGAGAGAGAGAGAGAGTGACGTCAGCGCACACTGTATCTTCGATAACCTCTGTACCTTCGAAAACGCACTGTACCTTCGATAACCTCTTTGCCTTGCCCTAGTGACCACGACATCCCGACTTTCAGTCTTACTATAACGAATTAAAAAAGACGCAAACGGTTCAAAACATATAAAAGATTACGGGTTGCGCATAGCTAACTATTATGCTATCAATGAAGAACTTAAATTATCCCCTGATGCTGTTCTACCTGGTGAATTCCAGCGCTCAATGCAGAGCAATTAGAATATGCTTATAAACATACTGTTTTTAACCAGCTCCGAAATACGTACTCGTCGTACATTCTCCAACCTCAACCGACTTTCCAACGAAAAGAAACGTTCATTTTGAAGGGCAAAACTTTCTCAAAAAGCGTCTGATTGTACAAAACAGGTGCTTCGTCGTACATTGCCGCTTTGAAGTGTAACGAATTCCCATTCTATAATATCACACTTCCGACCATGTTTAAAACTAACCCGGAAGGCTTTGAAATGCGCTAAAAACGACAGTGGCCATAGATTAACGCTATCGTATTCATCTGCTGACCCCGTGCCGACATCGCTTACTGCCCAGGTATTGAATGATATTTTCTTTAAATTCTTTTCATCTGCGAAAACCATAAAAATGCCTCATAAGAAAAAAGAACCAGCGAAAAACTACACGAAGACAGCTTTTTTCCTATTACTATGAACCAACTCACCCAGAAAGGTATACGTTATAGAAATACCTGTCTTTTCACGATTCAGCTATCTTCCCATCGATTTCATTGTTTTTTTTTATTCTGTAAGAAGAGCAGAGATAATTGACAGACTCAAACTAAGTTCCACTTGGGGGACACATCACATCAACACAATATTTCTCAAAACCACAAAAGAGAACTGTTCACTTACTTTAAAATGTGTCTTTTCCCAACCCTATAACTCCGGTTCTTTACCTGAAGACTAGAAAATAGGTGAGAATGTACCAATTTTCAGATCCGGAAAAAAGAGTGACCCTTTTAGCTTTGGACCCAAATTTCACTTACGTCAGTTCTATGTAAAATTTTTGAGCACATCATCTTCAAGCATCTCGTAAATTATATAGAAGATAACAGCTTTTTGTGGACGGTTTCCGAAAACCCTTTTCGTGTGAGACCCAACAAATCACATTCACAAACAACTTGAATGTATATGTTGACTCTGGTTTCATTGTAGATTGCATTTTTTTAAGATTTTGCCAAAGCTTTCGATAAAGTTAATCACTCATCACTGTTACATAGACTAAGTGCTTTTGAGATGCGAAGCAGCTCTTTGACTCACGCGTGTAACGGCGTACGGACGTGCATCCGTACGAACGCGCCGCAAAGCGTTCCCCTCACCGCAGGTGTTGAGCGGTGCCAAGTAGGTCACACCGCAGCTGCGCGTTAACGTTAGGCTCTCCTCACACGCCTCTCTCGCAGGTGCACGCTGACGTAATTTTCTCGTTCACCCACAGTACGCTCGCCGCAGCGCCCGCAGGTGCCGGCTCCTCCACCCACTCGCAACAAACTTCTTTCTCAATTCACTCTCTCCGCGGCCCGCAACGCTCGACCACACGTCGAGTGGCAACACTCTTCCGGCTCATTTATCTGCCATGAAACTTACACTAAACCCATCCCGCCTCCCATGTCTTTGCGTTTTAAATAAACGTTTGCTCGAGTAAACGCTACACCGAGTTTCGCTTCAAACCGTTCTTCCAGCATCCGCGTCGCCACCAGTTTCAACCGGGTCAACGCCGTGCGCACCACTGCTCATTTGGATCCCATCAGGGTTCCCTTCGGGGAGATGGTCCATAATTTTATTATTGACCCTCAAGTACTCGCTCGGATTCGAGAATTTTTTTCCTGCCCTGTGCAATACGTTACAACCAACGGTTTTGACTCTTCATTGGCACCAGTTGGTTGCGGCGTACCCCGAAGGTCAGTCCTTGGCCCTCTGTTCTTTTTTACTTAAATTACTGACTTACCTACAAACATTTCCTTAAAATTTCCCAAGCTTGCTTATTTGCAAACTACTGTGTCATTTACCGGAAAATAACCAGTGATTCAGATGTGATGGTCACAGTGGTGCCAGACGTGGCACGCAAAAGCACCGCCTAGCAGTGCTGTGCCCACTAGGCATGTAGTATCTTTCTTGAAAGCCCAGTCTCTAGCTCTTTTACCATCGGACAAAGAACAGAGCCACCTTGGCTATTAACTCCGTTCTTAAGCGACACTTCCCTTGCAAAAGCTAAATTGGAAGCAAAAAGGCTTTGCAACTCTCACAGCCTATAGATAAAGTGGCCAAATTAGTTGACAAATCAAAAAAGCTATGTCTGGGCATCTTTTTTTACCACTAAGACACACAAGATTGACTGTCAATAGTTTGTGAAAACAGCATTTGGCAAAAAAAGGTCGTCATGTTTTGAAAAGAACAGCTTGACCTATATACTAACTATTAACAATCATTTCCTGGTAAAACGCACGGAGGCGGTTATTAGGTCATTAAAGACCAATGACAAAAGATTGAAGGCTAAATAGATAGGCGCGAAAATTTTGTATTATTCGCTTTCACATAACGCACTGTTCCAGTGCCTGAAAGGACGCATTGATTCCTTTGAGTAGATAGATCGACTTCCAGAATGCGTCAGGGTTGTCGGTCCGTGGTTTTCTAGAATTGCTTTCGTTTTATTTACAGTCAACGGTTGCGTCTTGAAATTAGCAACATTTGACAAAAAAAAAAAAGGTTACGTTTGCGTAGGTTCTTGTTTCACACCAGTCTTGAGCGACATTTTTCTCGCGCATAAGGACCGACCCATTCTAAACGATCTTGACTTCTCTTGTTCTGAAGGTCTGTAGGTTTGTCGACGATTTCATAGAATTTGTTGATTGTTCGGATGCCGATTTTGAAGTTGTTGTCCTATAGTCTTCTAGGTTTGTTTAAGGATCACCTGCATCCTCTTGAACTTACTCGTGAGCTATACCGTCTGGTGATTCGATTAGGTTATTATAGACTTAACGCTCAGTCTTCGGAGCCATCATTTGTGCTGGCTGTTCTCACCGAGACGTTAAAAACCACCTTTACATTCCCCCTCAGCTCATTCAAAAATTCAAAACTGGTGAAAAGGGATATCGTTAATGTTTGCCTTGTTAACTATCTGAGGAGGTCATTCCCGCACTCGATGCAACGCAGTTTTAAAGCACAGGTGATGCGCCTCTTAAGCGCTGGTTACTCGAACACCCCGATTTCTGCTGTTGCGGAAAAGATTTTGAAACAAATAAAAAATCGAGGGCAGTCTCTGCCTCAAAATGCGTCAGTTCCTACCATCAGAAACACACCGGTTCATCTCGCTTTACGGGGTCCGTCGAGCAATTTGTCGTAGGGTGAGCAGCTCTTGTGGCGTTTTTCGAGGTTCAACGGCAAACTTTTGTCCAAGTCCCAAAACACGAAACGTGCTTTTCCTTGTTCCATTGGTGTCGTGTATCTTCTTCCGCTATCATGCAGTATAAGATATACATATAGGGCAAACTGGAAGGTGTTTGAATGACAATGCGGTGCAAGAACACCTTGGAATCCACTGCCGTGACTCGTAGGCCATGCGTGAAATAATTGAAGCCTATCACATAGGTAAGTTTGAAGGTATACATGCGTAAGTTCACCACCATTTGCGCTATTGCAAAAAAAAAAGATTGCGTATCTCGATTACGTTTAAGCTGTGTTTCCAGCTCAATGAACAAGTGACAAGAGTTTTGCCGACACTGTACTGCGATTGTCGCTAACCGCACTCTTCTACACATGCCCATTCCTTTTTTCACCTATATACGTACACCACTCCGCTATTAAATCATTGTTGAAAGTCATCGCTCTTTTCTATCCTCGTTTATTTCTTCCGTAGTTACGCTGTCGGTATACTTCTAGTTTGCGCTGATCGTATATTCAGTCATGTCCTACCGACTTGTCCAAGTTTCCACGCTTCGTACCTGTTTGTCATAGTCCTGCGTCACCATGGAGCAGAGCCTCCATGGTCTTCGAATTCCTCCTTCGGGTCCGCTCCTTTCTCTTCGTTTTCGCTTGGCGGTGATGATAGTGGTATACGTCCGGGTTGTTCTTTCACTGCAGGGCAATGTGGCACTGGGTGTTGCGCGTGTCCGGTCGGCAAAACTTACAGTTCCTCCCGTAGGTCCCTTATACATTGCGTGCATTAACGCTGGGTTCGGGTAAGTTCCGGCCTGGAGTCCTCTCCAGGTCACCGCTTGCTCCCTAACCTCGGGCAAACAGACCCATTATTTGGTATTTTCAAGACTACAGGGAAAAAGAAGCAGTGCAGCGTAACGCACAAAAGCTGAGTGGTACGAACGTGTACCTACAGAATGATTACTGCGCGGACACACTTCGTAAACGTAAGCTGCTTTGGGCTAGCGCTAAAGATGATAAAGGTGAAGGCAAAAGAATAAACTTGGTAAATGATAAGTTGCGCATCGATGATCAGTTGTACGCATGGGACGATGCTCACGCAAAGCAATACCAAACAAAAACGCCCCATTGTCCCAGAGCTAGCAATTGAAGCCACAACAGCTCCGCCTCATTTCGCTAAATGCTATAGAAGTGTTGTGAATAAAACGGACGCACTTGAATTCCTGTTACTCTGATACGACCCGCATATCTGTGTGGTCACTGAAACTTGGCTTCATGGCAATATACGCGATGATGAAATTGCACCACCAGGGTACTGCTTGTATCGGTGAGACAGGGGTTCTCGAGGAGGAGGCGTGGCTGTTGCAAAAAATTCTGTCGATATTACTGTTGGAGATCAAATTGCTGACCACGAAAGTTTGCTGCTAAACGTGTGTTTTTGTGGAATTCAATTTTTCCTTTGTGCGGTATACCGCCCACCCGACTCAAATGATGTGTACTTCACCAAACTGCACGAACACTTACTTAGCCTACGTGATAGAAATGTGATTTCGACAGGTGATTTTAACCTTCCTGAAACTAACTGGGAACAACTAAATATGGATGTTGCACAACAATTGATGTTGTATTGGATTTGAAGTTTTGTTTAAATTTAGAGCAGATAGTTCGTCAGTGCACACGTGGTATCCTAGATCTATTATTCATAACAGAGATATTTAACGGTGCTTCAACATCAGTAGAGCCAGGAATTTCAGAGCACTATCTAATCTATTTTTGTTGGCAGTTAACAAGTAATAGGCCGAAGCTAGCGAAAAATTCTTCATTCGTTCGGGACTTTCAAAACGCCGACGACGTTTCAGTGATAGATTACCTTGACATACATTTGGACTTTGCAGTTGACAACATCGAGACTTAATGGATGAGGTTTCGAGATGCGATAAATTTTGCTTTACAAAATTTACGCCAACCCGGAAGTCCTTAAGAAGCCACGTGTAAAGCCTTGGATAACTAGGAATATTATTCATACAAAACGTAAAATTAAACGGCTCCGCAAGCAAAAAAAGAAGTGTCATGCTCTATTTATCTTGAACTGAAGCAAAACCTATTAATGAAATTAAGAGAGTCCCGAAGCGCTTATTTTAATAATTGTCTTTCTCAGTTTATTAAATGCGACAGCCAAAAGTTCTGGCGATTTTTAAAGGAAGGCAGGCAGGATGTTTCTAAAATAACAAAAATGGCAGTGGCTTAGCTCAGCTATGCCAGGATATACGTAGCGTTAGCAAAGGTTCAGCTGGTTATTCTTAGCTTTCCAGATATCATGCTTACAGCTGTTCCAATAACACACACACGGTATACGTATTATGTGGCACATGTAAATTTATTTTGCCGGGCAACTACTTCGGGATCCGATGAGTTAAGCTTCTCCGCTCTACTGCACCGTTGAGCAGCATTTGCTCTCTCTTTCTCCATGGCTATACCACAGTGGCAAACGCCAGTCAGAGGCGCTATCAAGCGGCTCCAGCGCAGTGTCAGATGACGACTGCACAGGGAAGGCGCGCGCGTCGGCGTCCATATGTCTACCAAGGCTATGACGGCACTCCTCTGGAAAGCGCACACCGGCGGCGGCGAGTCGCGCGCGGCCGCGGCCGAGTGCGAGGGAGGTGCCGGCTCCGGTGCGTGACACCACTGATCGTCTGCGCAGCGCATCGAATCGCGCGCACACCGGCGGCGAGCCGCGCGCAGCGGCGGCGGAGTATCATTGCGCATGCGCAGACCAGTGCCACGCGAAATTGGCTCAGCCAGGCCAGTGTAGCTAACGCTACAAAATTGGTGACATAATAGCTACTGATGCTCGACAGATATCTGAGCATTTCAATTATTACTTCCACAGCGTTTTTTTTTTTTCGAGAGGCGATAGTTATGCACCTCAGAGAAGTGATTCATGTTTAGCTGACGATTTAGCAGTGTCGCATGAAGGCGTCATGTCTATGCTTCTTAATGTTAATCCAAAAAAGCCGTCAGGGCCAGATGGTATCCTTAATGCTTTCCTACATCGGTACGCGAAGCAGGTGTCTCATTTTCTGACAGATTTCTTTTGTTTATCAATAGCCAAAGGCGAAATTCCGGACGACTGGCGTTTAGCGCGCATCACTCCCATTCACAAAAAAAGGCGATCGTTTGTCTGTGTATAACTATCAACCCATATCTATTACAAGCACATGTTGTAAGTTGTTGGAGCACGTCATTTCAAGGTACCTTACCAATTTTCTTGGAAAACGCAATACACTATCACCCTATCAACATGGTTTTAGAAAGAACATGTCTACAGTTACACAGATTGTAACAACAGTACACGATTTTTCGCATATCCTTGACATGACTGGACAGGTGGATGCCTTGTTTTTAGATTTTTCGAAGGCATTTTATAAAGTGCCTCATGGGAAGTTATTACGGAAGCTGGAATATTTGGGTGTTCCGTCAAATGTTGTTAAATGGATTGGTGCCTACCTTCGAGACAGGCGGCAGTTTGTGCAAGTTTCTGATCACTCCTCAGAACTGTTGTATGTGACTTCTGCATTGAGTGCCTCAGGGAAGTGTTTTCGGACCGTTCTTGTTTCTAGTTTATATTAATGACTTGGCATACTTAATTAATAATGGCGTTTACATTCGACTGTTCGCGGATGACTGCGTTGTTTTTTAAAGAAATTAGTGCTCGAAACGATCATGTGACGCTACATCAAAACCTATAGGCTATTGGGGACTGGTGCATTCGATGGGACATGGAGATAAACGCAGAAAAATGTGTACTTCTGCGCACTACAAGACAGAAAATGCCTAGCACGTTCACTTACTCTATAAACCAGCGTGATATACAGAAAGTAGACAAATGCAGGTATCTGGGTGTAATATCAATAACAAACTTACCTGGTCAACACATATATCGGCTACTTGTACCTCTGCACTGCAGAAGTTGTCGTTTCTGAAAGGGAAACTGAAAACCGTACCTCCTAGACTTAAGCTTCTATCATACAATACCTTCATCAGAACTAAATTAGAATATGCTTCAATTGTATGGGACCCCTACAACAAAAGTGACGTGAAAGAACTAGAACGGGTCCAAAGAAAAGCAGTGCGCTTTATATTTAATAAGTATAGGATGACTTACTCGCCTTCTTTACTAATGAAGCAAAATAACATCTCATCGTTAGAATCGCGTAGAAAGGTCAGTAGGTTGATTTTTCTTCACAAGTGTCTCACCGGAAATACAAATGTAATTATTCCTGATTGTGTACGTCCCCACTCAACTAGGAAAACTAGACACACTCACAGTAGGCCACTTGCCCCAATTTTCGCAAGAACAAAATTGTATCAATATAGCCTTTTTCCTAGAACTGTGTCCGAATGGAATGCCTTACCCTCGACTGCTGTTGATGCCAATGACTTTGTACGCGAGCCCCGCCGCGGTGGTCTAGTGGCTAAGGTACTCGGCTGCTGACCCGCAGGTCGCGGGTTCAAATCCCGGCTGCGGCGGCTGCATTTCCGATGGAGGCGGAAATGTCGTAGGCCCGTGTGCTCAGATTTGGGTGCACGTTAAAGAACCCCAGGTGGTCTAAATTTCTGGAGCCCTCCACTACGGCGTCTCTCATAATCATATGGTGGTTTTGGGACGTTAAACCCCCCAAATCAATCATGACTTTGTACGCGAACTGGAAAACTTGTATTGTGTGCCGTCATTGTAATCGATGTTTCTTTTGCATTTCCTTTTTCTTAATGCTCTTATTTTTTTGCTTGTTCGCTGTGTTTGCGATGTTTTTTTTAATTATTTTGTAATCATTGTATAGCCCCTCCTGCATGGACCACACGGTGGTCTGCAGTATTGCTAAATAAATAAAATACTCCGGCTTTTGTGGGCCGGCGGGTACCGCTCCCATACTTCGTGTAATGTGCCAAAATGCATTCATAACGACGGCTGTCACAACGAGAATTAACGCATATCGAAGAAGTACCGTACGGAAGAATTAAGGAAAAGGGAAAGATAAGAATCTATATTTCTACCGGAGAGTTAAAGCACCCTTACAAGCTCACCTATGCAATGAAGACGACGATATCGTAAGCAACTTTACTCGCAGGGCCATCCACTTGCCACTATGTTATGTGTTTGAAGAGCAGTTTATACCTCCAATGCTGCCGCGTTACAAAACTGGTCCGTCATACAAGTGGTTCTCAAATACCCAAGGTGTCGACGCGCGGCCGCAATTCCATATAGCTCGCAGTCGGCTGCCAAAATGCACGAACCGGTGCTCATTGACAGATTTTTTTCCTTATATCACTCACGGTCATCCCGAGGGGTGAGGGGGGGGTTGATGGACGTATGTTTGCTGACCTCGTGCTCCTTGCCCGGTATACTGGTCACGGCGGCCAAATTTTCGTTGCAGGCCAGATGGCTTGAAGCTCGTTTGCTTTAGGTGGACATTAAAAAAAGCCCAGGTGGTCTAATTTTCTGTTAACCTCCACTACCGCGTCTCTCGTAATTGTATAATCGTATGGTGGATTTAGGAGATAAAACCCCTGCAATTATTATTCATATCCTTTCCTGGTACTGCTGTCGAAGATACCAACGGTGATATTGCCACGGGGACATGACACTGGTATATATGTCTGTTTGTTTACATAGAGCCGCGCGCGCTTCGAAGATACTTTCATTGAGTCGTATGCAGGATAACTCGATACCCCTTGCTTGTAAGTAGACTAAGAAAACTCCAAATGCTAAGCATCGTTTGTCTGCCTGAATGAAAGTGGCGTGAACAGACGTGAAGTCCGTCGGGGTTTGTTCATGCGTGTGAGCCATCCGCTGTGGAAGTGCCCCGGTAGCTCCTTCGTCCTAATTGTCGCGCTCATTAAGCTGCACCAACCATATTTCTATTGCAAATAGTTGCCTTGCTTTTCCCGCAACCAGACAATGTGCCATCGCGCGAGTACACTCTTACAAAAAAGTTAGTAAAAAGTTAGTAAAAAGGTAGCAACTACAAGCAAACAGGTAGTAACTGCAGCGCTTACTACCTTTATCAAACCATTACTACCCTTTTGCAACCTGTTTACTACCTACGTTATTAAACAGTTACCAGCTGCATCTGTTACTAACTTTTTGCGGCCTGTTTAGTTTGCGGCCTGTTTAGTTTTTGCGGCCTGGTTATTAAACAGATAGTAACTGCAATGAAAGAGGTAGTAACTGCATCCGTTACTACCTATCTTGCTTCATTACTACCTTCTTGCTACCTGACTGCTGACTATTTAATCCAAAACAGTGTGTGATTCCGATTCTGGTAATTTATGAGAGGAATCGTCTCGACGTATCTCATTAAACGAAAAAATTACGCCGGAGATATCCGTAGATCAAGAAAAAAATCTTTTTAAATTACACAACCGAGACATGTAAACGTCATTCTGATATTGTCGAAACGAAGAAGTACAAGTTAACAAACCACAAGCAAGTGCTACACGCGTTGTAATAGACAATAACAACAAACTTAGTAAATTACAGAAAATTAACAAGACCGGAGGATCAAAATAACAAGATGGTCGCAATTATTCCGGAGGACGGTAAAAATTATTCTACCGCGGCGTTTCTCCAAATATTATTGTTAGTCTGGCACGTCAAACCCCAAAAACGATTATTAACTTTTAACCGCTGATATACTAGCTGTGTGAAGCACTCAAATGCACTAAAACTATGTTAACAAATAAGGTACCTTGTTTTGGTCACTGTAAATAATGCCTTTTTGTGGCCCTTTTATAATAAATATATATTACATATTTTTAGAGTAAGGCTGATTATATGTCTTGTGTTACGTCCCCAAACACATGTAGTCAGGTAGTATAATATAGGGCTCCAGATTCACATTTGCTGTAATTCATTCAAAAAGACAAGTGCTTTCCTGTGCCAGACATGCATCTGCAAAGTAAGGGCTATATATACACCACGTGTACTTCATACTGTAGCGCAAAAACATAGTGAACTTCTGTCACGGGTCCCGTCAATTCGGGAGGCGATCGCCGGGCTAATTCCAAGGGCCGAAGTATCGGCCCCCCGAACCGCACCACGAAAGCGTGGACAATTTAGAAGTGGTCCTATTTGGCGCGCCAGCGGACGCCGGCTGTGGCCCAAAGAACAAGTCAGAGCCGAGAGTTGATAAACAAAACAAAATTATATTCTCAATAATGGCAGATCGAAAACAATACACAAGAATGCACACTCGACAATCGTTGAATATGATATGATACCAATTTAACAACGTACTGCACAGTACAATCAGCCACACTTGAAACAACGGACACAAACAACAATCCGCTCTACAATGCAGTCACATGCATCGAACAACCAAGGCACTTAAAGACGAAAGAGTTCGAAAACTTATTGAGTCCAAAGTCCTTGGAACAAAAGACTGAATGATACTCTCACTCAATGTCCAGCGTTGTTGTCGTTCCGCTGCCCCCGAAGTTTCTCTTCCAGGAAAACTCGCGTCTTCAATTGGCCGCTTTCCAAGCTCCAAACTTTTTCGCCGGAAACACGTCGGCTTCACACACGCAGCTGCTGCCACGCGTCTTCGCTCGATAGCGGTAGACACACATTCTTGCCTGTAGCTCAAGTCTTCACCCCTCAGGTGGAAATCCTCTTCTTCTACTCCTTTGTCACGGAAGACAAAAGGCTTCGCCCACAAGGCGGAACACCCTACGCACTCTGGCGCATACTTTCTTCTTCTTCTGCTTTGTCACTACGGACAAAACATTCACCGACAGACGCGGCGGAATAACCACACGCACGCTGGCGCTAACTTCCTTCTTCTCCTGCTTTGTCACTAAGGGCAAAACCTTCGCCGACTACACGGCGGAATACCCTACGCACTCGTGCGCTAACTCCCGTCTTCTGCTGCTCTCCCATCTCTGCTGCTCGGTTGAATACCTTCCGCGCGAGATTCCAGAAAATTCTCATCATTTCGTCGGCGCGATACGCAGCGAAGGCTGGGGAAAGGGCGAGACGGTACGAGGGCCGTCCGCGAAAGATGACGCAAGCCTGCATCACCACGCCCCTTTCCATCGAGAACTTTCTATAGCTTGCTCGGCCGCCGATGCGAGGAGGTTCGTGGGCGAACCTGCGCTTCCGAGGGGAGAGGGACGTGAGCCCGGGGAGTCTTTGGATGCTCGTTTTCTTTTTTTATCGTTGACCTCTCGGCGCTTCGTCGCGAGAATTTGGCGGCGCGCCCTTTTTTGAGCGCTCGTTTTGTGACAACTTCTTAGGTCTATCTGTTCTTCGCGTTCATTGCACACTACGCAAGATTACCCGAAGCTATGTAGTAAGGAGACATTGTTTGAACAACAGTAACAATGAAGAAAAACTATGCCAAGATAAATGAACACCGGTTGCTACTTTTTTCCTTAAAAACATTTAAAAGTTACTACCCATGAGTGTTAACGGCTAGCGTAGTAACAGTTACAAATGCTGGTAGTAACAGCAAAGGTGGTAACTGCTACCACTCTCACCATTACTAATTGTGCTTACTACCAGGGGTGCAACATATGTGACAAGCCATTACTACCCCAAAGTTAGCAAGTACTACTACTCTTTTTCCAAGAATGTACTGCGCGAGTTAGGCCTGCTGCCATACGTGCTTCTCCGATTGCCGGCTCAGCTGGCTATGGCAACAATGGACCTCTTCACTGTTTACAAACACAGACCCTTGAGGACACCCGGTTTCGTACACCGATGTGCCGTAATAACATCGGTGGGCAAGAAGAGCTGTAGAAAATAGCCCGCTCATTTTCTACACTTTCTTTCCCTTATTTGCGGAAATATATTAAAAGAAATGTTTCTTGAGCTACATAAAAAATAAGATGTTATTTTGAACTTTACGCACGTTTCTTTTATCGAAAAAAAACTAATGGAACACTTGACAAAAATGAGAAATTGCTTTCAGTTTTGAAGTTACGAGCTAGTAAATGAGGCAACTGGAGGTTTTTTTAGGGTAGGATGCTTGCAATCTAGAAACCGTCAATATAAATGGCCGCCTTCCCCAACGTCGCCTTTTGTGCACTTTGCTAGCTTCAAGAAAATCCTGGACGCGTGCCATCAGTAGAATGAAGAAGCACAAGAAGAGAATATGCTGCTCAGGCGTCTATAGGTTTTCCTCGGAGACCAACTAGCTGCTAGTTGTACTTTTATCCGAGTTTTTATCTCTGTGGGTCATAGACGAACTAGCAGCGAGTTGCAATTTGATCCGAGGTTTTTTATCTCTGTGGGTCATTCAAATCATTGAATTTATTCATTCAAATCTCTTCGTCTATTATTATTGGTATAGCCCAGTTTCGCTTTGATCGTAGGCTTCAACTCGGGTGATTAACTGCGTTAATAAATTCATCTATTCGAAACTTGGCCTCCTTTAGTACGGTAATTTACACAATGGTAAATTCGATCATTGAACGTCACTTATTCAAATCAGCTGTCGTCTCTTATCTGTGACACCATTTTGTCTGTGACCAGATGGTTGAACTTGGGGCGAATTTTTTTAATTAAGCGATTTGTTCTAAATCAGCCGTCGCACGGCATTGCAAGGAATGAGATAAGACAAATCCGTTCACCCGATGAGTGGATTTGCTCTTATGTTATCCTCGTGTGAAACTGGTTCAAGTGCCGGTTTGGCGTTGGCCGTGACTTGATTGCGGAGTGTGCGTGCGTGTGTGCGTAGTCTCAGCTGACGAATATATATATATATATATATATATTCGTCAGCTGAGACTACGCACACACGCACGCACACACAATATATATATATATATATTGTGTGCGTGCGTGTATATATATATTGTGTGCGTACGCAATATATATATATATATATATATATATTGTAATGATGACAAAGCGGCGATCGTGCTTGGCGCATACGTGGCGGGACGGTGAAGACGAGGAAGAGAAAGCAGAATAAGAACAGCCGGCCTGCAGAAAAGGCGTTGTCTCTTATTTCTCGTCACTACAATGGCGCAGTCGCGAACTACTGACCCCGATATCCCTGCGTCCACTACACTTCGAAGTGGACGAGTGCTCTCGAACTCCCCACCGATCACGGACGGCGTCCAAGCCTCCACGGCGGCACCGCATCATGACTGCAGCGAGGCCATTTCTCGAGGCTTCTCTCTGTTCGCCCAAGAGCTCAAGACATCCGGGTTTGGCTGCGCCTCTTTTGGATCGTTCAACGAGAACGAAATTCCATATTTTCAAGGATTCAAGGATGACCCTACCAACTGGGTAAGCGTGATAAACTCGGTTGCCCTTAAATACTCGTGGAGCGACACGATTAAGAAGTCGGTCGCTGAAGGACGTTTGCGAGGATCTGCCCAAGCGTGGCATCGTTTCCAAGGCAGTACATACGCTACATGGCAAACATGGAGCGCGGCCCTGATGTCCGCGTTTGCGCCGCTTCCGAGCGCTTACGACGACCGTTTCATGACCATGCGGTCACGCCGGCAAGGTGCAACCGAGGACGTCGCGACTTACATCTACGACAAGCTGGACCTTTTACAAGCTTGCGATATACAGTGGACCTCCTCCGCAGCCAGGCAGTACATCATCGACGGGATCCATGACTCGACGCACGCAGCCGTCTTGTCCGCCTACAACCACCCAGTCCACATCTCCACTTTCGTACGCCAGGCAATGGAGTTGCAGGACACGTCTCATCGCCGGGCGGCTGCAGTTGGCCCAAAGGAGTCAGCTTCACCGAGACGCGGATGCTATACGTGTGGCCGCATCGGGCATGGGTATAAAAGCTGCCCACAGAGCCAACATCAAGCGATGCAATATCAATCACGCCCACTTCCAACCCTCAAGGTCCGCGTCGACGGCATCGGAGAACTGACAGCTCTCGTTGATACCGGAGCTCAACGTACGGCGTTGCTTCGCCGCCACGCCTCCGAACCTCTCCAGCCTTGGACTGAGCCACCACTGCGGGGACTCGGTGGCGACGTACTACCGGTCGGTGCCCTAAACCTGCAACTCAACACCGAGGCCGGCAGCAAGTTTTTGTCCTCGGTGCCCGTCTTCGACGACCTGCCCACAGACATGGTTTTAGGGGCCGACTACCTGCTCTCCGGGGAAGTGCGCCTCACGGTGGAAGGAAATACCGTCAACCTCCATCCTGTGGCTCCAAGTGTGCCTCCGGCGCAATCCCAAGGTGAGCTGACGACGCCACTTACACTTCCCGCAATACTCGAGAGGCACGCATCGCTCTTCGCTGATACTACTAATCAGCTTCCCGGAACTAGCGTGCTAGTGCACCATATTACTACCGACAATCATCCGCCGGTGTCCATACCGTTACGTAGATATGCCGAACGAGAGCGGATATTAATTGACCAGCAGGTGCAAGAAATGCTTGCCGCCAGCATAATCAGGCCATCTTCTAGCCCGTGGGCAGCACCTGTTGTCCTAGTCCGTAAAAAGGACGGCAATCTCCGATTCTGTGTTGACTACCGAGAGCTGAACAAGCACACCATACCAGACTCGTACCCGCTGCCACGCATTGACGACGCTATTGACGCCGTACGAAAAGCGAGGTTCTTTTCGTCGCTAGATTTAAAAGCAGGGTATTGGCAGATCAACGTGGCTGAAGAAGATAAGTTTAAGACGGCCTTCCGAACACCATCTGGCTTGTACGAGTTTAATCGGATGCCGTTCGGTCTGCGAACTGCTCCAAGCACCTTTCAGCGTGCCATGAACACAGTGTTAGGCACACTGATAGACCGTGCCTGCGTCGTGTACCTCGATGACGTTCTAGTCATCGGGGAAACAGAAAAACAACATCTACAAAATCTCGACACGGTTCTGCAGAGGCTACACAACACCGGCTTTCGACTTAACCGCGAGAAGTGCCAGTTTGGGTTGACGACAATATCTTATCTTGGTTATCAGATATCTCATAATGGCGTACGACCCTTGCCTGAACGCATAGACGCCGTTGCCAAATACCCTGCACCAACATCTATAAAACAGCTCCAGGTATTCCTAGGAATGGCGTCATACTTGCGCAAGTTTGTACCGAGCTTTGCGTCAACTGCTGCTCCACTCACGGACTTACTGAAGAAAAACGCCCAATTTCAGTGGGGTCCTTTGCAGGATAACGCCTTCCAAACCCTCAAACACCAGCTTACACATAGCCCGGTGCTCTGCCACTTTAATGAAGATTGGATGACAGAAGTCCATACTGATGCGAGTCAGATTGGCCTAGGGGCGGTTTTACTTCAACGTGACTCGAGTGGGCGTGGGCACGTCATCTGCTACGCCAGTCGTAAACTATCGGACGCAGAACGGCATTATCATTCGAATGAACTGGAGTGTTTGGCTGTAGTATGGAGTGTGGATGAAAAGTTCCGCCACTACTTGTTTGGCCGACACTTCACGGTAGTAACAGACAACTCCGCGATTGCGTGGATGTTCCAGAAGCAGCACCTCAAGCACAAGTTTGCCCGATGGATTGTTCGGCTCCAAGACTATACGTACGACATCCGTCACCGTGCTGGAGCACAAAATCAGCTTGCGGACGCTTTATCGCGAAATCCGATCGAGGAATTCTCCACACAAAATCGAGAAACCTGGATCCTGTTTTCTCAACAGGACGTGACCAAGGCTCAGCAAGCCGATGAAAGACTCGCATCCGTTATAGACTCCATTGGCGATGCGGGACGCAATGCCAAGTTTGTCTTACGTAATGGAACGCTGTATCGGCGTCACTGGGCCGATAAAAGCACCGAGTGTCATCTCCTGGTCATTCCTGACACCTTAAGATCGAGCGTACTACGCGCCATCCATGACACTCCCGAGGGAGGCCATGTTGGCTACAGAGCCACCTTACGCAAGGCACAAGAACGTTTTTGGTGGCCGAAAATGGATAAAAGCGTGCGTTCATACGTTGCCAGTTGCGAGATTTGTCAGCAACACAAACGACGTCCTGGAGCTCGACATGGACTTCTTACGCCGATCAAGCCTCCAGAGACAGTTTTCCACACGTTGGGCATAGATCACATCGGGCCTCTTCCAATGACGACAGCGGGCAATCGTTACATTATACTCGCTGTGGACTACTTGTCCAAGTTCGTAGAGGTCGCGGCCGTGCCTTCGCTTGCTGCTAGCCATGTCATCCGATTCCTGAAAGATCGCTTCGAATGGCGACACGGTCTTCCTAACAAGTTGATCTCCGACCGGTCGACCACCTTTCGCAGTCGCGAGCTCCGCACTTACCTACAACAAGCTGGAGTGGACCATCACTTCGCGTCGGCATACCATCCACAGGCGAACGGACTGACCGAAAGGTCGAACCAGACTATCCAGGCTAGACTCGCACCGTACTGTAAGAATCACAAACGAGGTGAGGCCGACTGGGATGATCATCTCCAAGCAGCTGCGTACGCAGTGAACACGGCGGCACACAGCTCCACAGGAATTTGCCCCTACGAGATTGTCTATGGTCAGCTCCCGCAACTGAATGCTACGTTCGGTTTGGACACTCCCGTTAAAGTAGGGCGTTCCGCTGCACGCCAGACACTTTGTCGCGATATCCGTGTGGAGGCGCGTAGGAGGATTGTGCATGCTCAACAGGCACAAAAGCGATACTACGACCGACGCCACCGTCCCGCGCCGAAATACAGTGTAGGTGATGAGGTGTGGCTACAGCGAGGTGCGCCATCGTCTTCAAACAAACTGCACCCAAAGTACGACGGCCCTTACATTATTTCTGAGCGCTTGGGAGATAACACTTGGCGAGTACGTTCCACAGCTTCTGATACGCGCAGAGACAAGAGAAAACGGAATAACTTTGCGGTGCATGTGTCGCGGATGAAGAACTGCATACGTCGGCAAACGTGACATTGGTTTGTGTTTTTCTTACAGGAGTAGACCAGCTGCAGCGTGGCCGAGTGTAATGATGACAAAGCGGCGATCGTGCTTGGCGCATACGTGGCGGGACGGTGAAGACGAGGAAGAGAAAGCAGAATAAGAACAGCCGGCCTGCAGAAAAGGCGTTGTCTCTTATTTCTCGTCACTACAATATATATATATATATATATATATATATATATATATATATATATATATATATTAAAGTTCGATCGTTATTCTGGAATATTCGTTAAACCGCCGTTCGTTCAAGTGAAAGTTTGCTGTATTACCTCATGTTGTTTAACGGCATGCTCAAATGACTGTTCGCGGATTGCTTGAAAGGTAAATCTTAAAAAGCATAAGTGCAGCAGCACTCACCTCTCGCTATTTGTAGTGTTATTTTTTTCTCATACTTTGACTGCTTTCCCGTCATTTGATGGTTTACTGCCAATAAAAACCACGAGCATGTTCGTGCGAGCTTTTTCTTTTTCTATGTAGTTGCATGTAGGAAGCTGTATTGCAGCGACAGCGAACTGGGAAGGAATGAAGACTTCACTATTTCCTTCATCAGGGGCCACCTGACGCGGGCGGAATAAGAGCTTCATAGTCTCTAAGTAAACAACTACTTCCCGATGACAGTTTATTGACGCACTGAAACATAAGGGCTGTTAACGATAACCTTTGTACAGCATGTCGCGGGCACAGGCCCAAGATGTGTCTCCTGTGGTCTGAAGAGTAGCACATTCCTCTCGATTCGGCTGCTGTGCACGACCAGCAAGGTTTGGGTATAGCGCCGCCTGCATGGGTGCCACAACTATGTTGTAATATTTGCGTTACGTTTGCACAGCATATTTTCATGGAGGATGTGGTCTCACGTGTAACAATACCGATGAAGTTAGAAAGGCCATAAAAAGTATGCTTCAGAAGAAAATGGCAAAATGGGATAACCTAACAGTGGACTCTGAGCGATGATGGTGAAAATCTTGAATTTAGGAAGCTTGTGGCACTTCATGCAAACGCCAAACTTTATATTTATCAGCAGGCTGGAAAGATGTCACTGTCGCTGCCAAAAATGGCGATCTAAAAGGCTCGATGAAATACAAACCCATCTGCTTAATCTCGACATTATTTACGCTATGTGTAAAATTAATTTTATACAGACTGAAAAAAATTCTTTTGTGCATGGTTTATCTTTCATGCTTCAAGTTTCTGTCTCATACGCTAGTTGAAAAAAATTGGGAAGCAACGCACTAATGCTGCGAAGACCGATGAAACAGTGGATGTGGTGGCGTTTCCTTCATCCGTTCCCCTCCTCCACACTATCACTTTTCCTTTCCCATAAAACATGGCTATGCTCTCTCTCTTTTCTACCACTTTTCTTTTTGTGAGTTTAGTTCTCTCTTTCTGTTTCTCAGTGTTTGTGCCTTTTACTTTTTGTTTCTTTATTTATCACTTCGTATATCCCTTTTTTTTTACTTTCACACCCTGTATTTGTTCTTGCCATTTTTTTCTATTGCCTTCCTTTCTTTTTCTCGATTCTGTTCTCATTTTCTGTCTCTTTCGTCAGAATTAATGTGTTCTCCAACGAACATCTTCGTAGGAGGCGCAAAACACACGGACAGCGAGAAAGACTCGACACAAATGCTTAGCGTATAGGTACTATATGTGTGTTTGGAAAAGTGAACGTGTATATAGGTGAAAGAACGAACATTCTAAAGCATAAACAAACAAAGAAGCCCACTTGTCGCGCCAGTCATCACTCATTTATTACTGCCTAACACACCATCCAAACAGTGACGTTTTTCCTGTGTAAGCGAAATAGATGGTTCGCTCACACAATCAAAATCGTCACGTTTCATTTCTACAGTCTCAACTACCAAACTGGTGAAGAAATCTCGCGCGCGATATAATACGGAAGTGTTATCGGGCACGCAACCACAATCGCTGCAGTGGATAGCCAGGTGACCATCTGCGGATCGCGGCACCTTATTATCATGTCATTTTACCCGCTCATTGATACACCTTTCGATTTGCCCAACGTATGCGCGGCCATACGACAAGCGAGTCTGTGACAGGCAACATAGTCATTGAGATTATTTATTTCGCCACACTATTTTTTTTCTTTCGGAATATAGGGCACGTTTCAAGACATAGCTTTGACAGTTTCTCTGGTGCAGACATGACATGCATTCGGTAATGGGTGAGTCTTGTCTTGTCGCCTATAAGATCTTGGCTCATACCCACAAGGGGATGGGCCACACTGTAGATGTAGATGTAGAGTCCTAAACTTGTGGCTCACATCCACCCTGGAGGATAGGCCAAGAATCAGGTAGCCTGTAACAAAAAATAAGCGAATGTATATATTTAAATTCTGGCGAAAAAAATTAACAGAAATATTGAATTTTTTTGTAAATTGTTTTTGAAAAAAGTTTTGATGAATTAGTTCATACTGAATGAGCAATAAGTTATTGATATCAAATCTTACTGACTGGCGTGACACGTGGGGCTTGTTTGTTCCTACTTTTGTTTGTTCGTTCTTTCACCAATGTGTTTGCTTTTTCAAATAAACGCTTAGTATGGGTTGAGCGCTTGTGTCGTGTCCTTCTCGCTGTCCATGTGTATTTTGCGCTTCTAATGCGAAGATGGATCTGTAGCCAATATCCCAATCTACATGTTTATAAACACGCCGGACAAATAGACGCCGCAGTGTTCTGAGAGCGAAGTAGAAGATGAAGAAGAGAATGAAGACAGCGCGTGCCACTTCATGACGAGGATAGTTAGTTATCTGGCGTCACCGTGGATGGCATAACGAAAAGCTCCAACAGCACCATTGTTAAAATTTAACGGCTGCGCACTTTCCATTTGGGGGGCAACGGCAATTGCCGACCATGATTTGGAAATGTATACTGATCTCTATCAATAAGGGAATTTCATTTACATTAGTAGGTTCCCCAATTAATATATAGCTTCCACGTATAAGTTTTACCATGTTACCGAAGCGCAAGCTTTATCAAAGTTCTACAGTAGCCACGAACGAAAGTCGCTTATTTGCGAGGTAAGGATGTAAATGTATAGCCAACATGGTGAGTAGTTTACGTTCCGTAAAAGCCCGTGAATGCTCAGATTTCTTCCGATATCCGGTAACACGGAGAAGTATACGTACAAGATAAAGGCCCCTAATCACTTAGCGCAACATATATCGTTACGTCGTTCCGTGCAAGTTATCAGGTGCACTTGTCAATCGCGAGCTCTCGTTTCCTCACTCGGCCTCTGAACATTCGACTTGCGCGTGTTTATTGCTTTCTCGGTTGAGATCTTCAAAAATTTTGTTTGCTCTTCGTCGCCATCATTGCCGAAGAACATACTAGACATGTATATGTATATACATGTGCATATACAACAATGTAGTTGCACTGATACAAAATACAAAGTCATTTTAATGAGCTGCTGAGCAAGAAAAAAACAGCGGAAGATTTGGTATGTGGAGGGCCTGGCCGTTCTCGTCAGTTCACAGACAGTGCTGAAGCAACCC
This sequence comes from Rhipicephalus microplus, assembly GCF_043290135.1. Taxonomy (NCBI): domain Eukaryota; kingdom Metazoa; phylum Arthropoda; class Arachnida; order Ixodida; family Ixodidae; genus Rhipicephalus; species Rhipicephalus microplus. The sequence goes on from NC_134700.1 coordinate 292,363,714, forward strand.
TTTACAAACAGTCTTGTGTATAAGGGGTAACGCAGGACCGACATTTCTACAACCCCCTCCCCACATCTCCTTCTCTTCTTCCACAAATGAATATTCAAGCCCTTTTGATAAAAAAAAAACACCGCGGTTTGTGTGCAAGAGATAAAGATGCTCGCCTACCAACACGCGCTCTTTCGACAATAGCGCCCGTGGCGCTTTCTGGCACGGCGTGTGAACGTCGACACAAAGTGCGGGACGGGACGCAGAAAAGAGTGGGCGCAAGCCAACGGAAATCACAAGCGGAGGCAGGAACTTGGACAGCCTTCCATATCGAACGCAGCAGCGATTCCGCGGAAGAGGCGACTCGGAGCGCTGCGCTCGTCCCCGTCATGAAAGAAAGGCCCCTTGGCTTTTTCGCGGAAGGGGTTTGTCCGTGCGCGTGGGGTCTGACAAGGCGTCCGCGCACACACAAGGAAGGTGTCGCTCTTATCGAGGTTTCCGGAAAGCACGAACACGAAACCGCGCCGGCGCTTGGGCTCGCGTGTTTGCTTTCTCGGAGCATGCTGGCGGTGGTATACAGCGCGTTGGCTTCCCCTGTATACTCGGGCTATTCGAGCAGCGGGCCGCATAGGAGCAGCACAACGGCGGGTAATTCGCTCAACGGAAGGGGCAACGTGTGCTCCTTCGGCGAAAAAAAAAGGCTGCCCCGCACGCATCCAGAGCTAACCGTTCCGCTCCCGACAAAAATACTGAAATGTTGCTCTCACCGCAGACCTGTGCGCTTGTATGTATACGCGGAATACACTGGGCGGCTGGGAGAGGGAACTGCTTGCTCGTGCAGGGCGGGATAGCCATTATGGGATCGGGCAGTGAGAGATATGTGCCAAATATATGAACCATACTCACCGCGAAGAAGAACGAGATATATACGAAGCGGGGGGCTTGTTGTGTGGGTTGAGAGAGGAGGAAGAACTGGTGCATCGAGCATTATGTTCCTCTCTCGGAGCGCGCGGTCTCCGGCGGACGGAGGGACATACGCAGAGAGAGATGCGCCCGGGGCGTGCTGTTTGCTCACTGTTTTGACTGGTTTTGACAACTTCCTTTAACACACTCGGCACTGCAGCCTTTTTGTGCGCGCCCCGCCGCGGCCTCACGCACCATCTGTTTCTCTCTGCGTTTCGGACGGGAAGAAAAAGGGGCAAGCCGGCCTGTCATCCCTTCATCAGGCGCGCCGATGTAAAAAAGGGGATGACGACTGCTGCCGCACAGAGCAAAACGCGCGCGCACTTTCTACCGCCGCGGAAACCCGACGCTTCGGCCGCGCCCGACGCGGTTCCCGCCCCACCGCAGCGGGCTGACAGAAGAACAGTCGGGTACCACCTCCTACGTGTGTAAACGTGTGGTGGCGCTTCCTGACGCGTTCACTATACGCACGCTCGCATCTCGTGTTTTTCTTTTTATCGCTTGCTATGACGACAGCGCACCGGTTCTGCGTCACGTCGCAGTTTCGTGCGATGTCGATCGCGTCGACAAATAGATAAATAGCGCGTCTGTGCTCGTGAGGCCATGCTGCATGTACGCGATGAATATAACAGATTGTTTTGTTTTTTTTTTTCGTTGTACGTCTGCATACTGGACTGTGTTCGATGCTCTTGTAGCGGCGACGCGGGGTCACTAACACCGTGTACTTTGTGCATGTGCGCGCCCATGTTACATAACAATGTTCTCAAGAACTTTGGTGTACCTGTGTGAGCTTCCACAAGAGCACTTTGCTTTCGGATGGCTCCGTTTGGCCGCTGAAAAGCAGACGAACGGGATCTCTATTCTGTGCACCACAACCTCACAGCAACCCCTACTTCAACAGGCGTTCATGAAAGTGTGTTATCACTCTGCTGCAATCGGTTAACGATATTCCAAGGCCGTCAGTAACTAGCCAGGTGAGCTGGTGAGTAGAGTGTACAGGTGTTGTTTAATATTGCTTTCGTCTCTCTTCTTTGTTTCGCCGCTTTCGATGAATGCGTGCCAGGACTGCCGACACTTCATTAATTGTTGTGCATTACGCGCGCGTCACTGCCCTCTTTTGTGCGCCGTTTCTTCTCGTAGCAGAACATCACACTTGGTTTCCATCCCCGCGCGTGTCCACGAAATGTATGTACTGTTTAGCAACATCCTTCTTCTGGCCCCGCCGCGGTGGTCTAGTGGCTAAGGTACTCGGCTGCTCACCCGCAGGTTGCAGGCTCGAATCCCGGCTGCGGCGGCTGCATATCCGGCGGAGGCGGAAATGTTGTAGACCCGTGTGCTCAGATTTGGGTGCACGTTAAAGAACACCAGGTGGTCGAAATTTCCGGAGCCCTCCACTACGGCGTCTCTCGTAATCGTATGGTGGTTTTGGGACGTTAAACCCCTCATATCGATCAATCAATCCTTCTGTGAAATTAGATTCACAAATAATGATAAGTTGAGTACTGTCCAACGATTCACCGAATAGTTAACCATGCCGAAGATCTGTGTCGAGCACCACTCACACACCACTGGGTGTCTCTTACATTATTCAACTTAAGTTGCAATCAGGAGCCTGCACAGTATATCTTCGCCTGCACACACGCCATATCACAGCGGTTCACACCGTGGTGTGGTTATCGTGGTATGTAAGGGCGCGCGATCAACCGATCCGTATATTACCTCTCTCGCGAGCGGTCTGACTGGCTGCGCAGGACTTCCAAGCAGTTTGCCACACCCTGAGCATAAAAAAAAAAAAAAGCTGTGTCGTCCGGCTGCCCTCATCGTGTGTGCATCGGTCACCCTGAGGCTACGAACAACACGCAACCAGCAGCATCATTTGACGCTCAATCAGGCGGACGACGACACCCGCCAGCAACACCCACGGGACCCAGCCGCGATTGGCCCACCGCTTCGCGCGTTGCCAGTGTCGAGCAGTTGCCCCGCTTAGCACCTTCTCCCGCTGTTCACACAAAGCTCGAAATGCCAGTTGATGCTCCCTCTCGACACGTATCCTGTTTCATCTCCGCCGGGAGGGATTCGGGGAGGCGAGCATCATGTCGCCTCGGGCGATGAAACTCGATTCTCGCACCGTCAATGGGGCTAATTTTTCACTCGTCGGGGATGCGCCACCCCTCGCCTTTTCTACGTCCCTCTCCTTATAATGCGGTTATCGTTAACACGGGACGACCTACGCAGAAGCAAGCGAAGGCTGTCATGACCGCTTGCAAAGCTCGTCTGCCAATGATGCAGGATGACGGTATAAGAACTATGTGAAACTGGGCCATGGTGGAAAGCTTCGTGTCCAGGCTGTTTTACTCCACGGAAAAAGCTCGGAGCACATCCCGATACGCTCACAGTTTGCTCCTATATCTATGTGTGTAAAAGCCTGTACGTGTTCACATCAGTTTCAAACTCTGTGTGGTGTAGATTACGTTGTTCTCTCTGAGAAGAATGCCTAAAGAGGAACCACATGCAAACAACTGGCCTATAGCCCGGGCATATACACAAGTTAAATGTTTTTCTTCCGAAAATCTTTGCCTAAAATTTTCAGTTTTGAGCCTGGAGGAACCTCTAGCCGATCTTCTAAACACCTCCTGGTAGGAGTGCGCCTAATTGAACTCGTTGGTCGATGACTAACACCTCCTGGTAGCTCCGTAGCTTCCGCGACAGCATCTGTTCACTTGCTGGCAATATACTCGCGCGCATATATATAGAAACCCTCTCCAGAACATTCGCGAAAGGTATTAAACCCCACATACCTTGACCCCCGAGAAAAGTTTCGTGTTAACGCCTTTGGTATTACGGCTCGTTATATTTGCGGGGAGATACGTAAACGTGTAATGCATGCGATACCTGCTGTCGCTGTGACAATAATCCGCTGACGTTAACAAGTGACCGGTCACCCCCTTATCACCGTGATTGAAGAAGAGGGACGGTGGATTGTGCCCGCTACACGAAGCAGTCCCATGCGTGCTGATTTTTCTTAAAACTTCGAGTGGAAATGCAATTCAACCGAAGCGATTTCAAGTGTCTTCGATCGTTGCAGCGTGACGTTTCGCACCCGCTTAAGTGGGGTGGCATGATCCTAAATTCTCCTTGGTATAATACACGGCTCAGTGGTATAAGTACATCCCAAACGGGGGCATATAGTTTTAGTCGGAATATATCACCAGGCCACCACATATCAAGGAGTATCGGAGTGCTTCGAATCCGCCGTCGTTCGAAGAAAACCCGCAACTTATTGCGAACGAAAACTATACCGCACCATACTCGTTTCGTTGAAATAAACATTTGTTTCAAAAGTTAGTTGCAGGCCAGTTCCATATACCAATGGCTTTTTTTTTCCTTGTGGCCATCACAAATACAGAATAGATGGGTAGTACTAACAAGAATGTTTAAGCTGCGGGAAAATATGAATACGAGATATATGAATAGCGTATTACGTATAAAAGAGCAGGAAGAGGCCTTGGTGGGGTCTCCAATAGGATTACGGGTAAGGCAGCCATTGCACAGATGCTGTCATTCAGGGTTGGAATGTCGACGTCGGCGTCCCTGTCAGTGCAACAAAAGATCGTGATGATGCAGGGTGACATGCAGGTGGGGACACGCACTGAACAGCTAAACAAAGCAGACGATCTCTGTTCACAGCCAGTTGGGATGGTTTAGAGAGCGTGATAGAGAGTTTAGAGAGCGTGGTTTAGAGAGTTGAGCGTGATAGCGATATTTTGTTCCTATATAGTGCGTACTTCATACACTTAGTGTATGAAATCTTTTTGAACTTACTGTGCATCGATTACGTGGCCTCAGGGGTGCCGTAGCGTGTGTGCCCTTTGTAGTGGGTGACTGGATTTGAACTATCAAGTCATTACGATGATCCCATGATTTGACGTCCGATGGCAATGTTAGGTTGTACCACGCATTATTACGGCAATATTTTATGTTGTATTGCGAAACATGTATACAGGACGCGTGTTTTTGTGGAGCATGAAAGTTACTTTCACTGCATTTTCAAGCAGTGGAAGTTACATTTTCACCGAGTCACAGGCAGAGGTGTGGTTGTGTAAGTAGAACACCCGCTTGCTACGCAAACGACCCGAGTTTGACCCTACCTCAAATCCAGAATGCTTCATTTTATTTGCATCTTTCTCGTTGTCTTGATGGCGCGGAGGCGCAAAGATGATTTTTCGCTCACAACCAACGACGTCGGAATTTCCGCGACATGAGCTCTTTAACGCTGTTGCGTTAGAAAGTTGGAGCTTGCTGGGACTCACGCAAGAAATACGTTTCGCGCTAGGCCTCACTTGAACTTGTAGTCACCAATTTTTTTTTCTTAATCGAACTTACTCGGAATTTTTAGCAATGATTATATTCAGCAAGTGGTTCTTTATCCGGCTAACCAAAAAGCTATCGTCATCGTACCGGGTAATGTGCAAGAACTTTTAGTAAATCTCAGTACTCTCCGCTGGTCCGCTAAAAATAGAGAAGTCAACATTCAGACCAACGAGTGGCTTTTGAAGACCCCGAAGCGATGGAAGGCCAACGCACCCGTATATCTGTGCGAGTCGCGAACTCTTAGTTTCAGCGCGAGGTTTTGTTACTGCATTTCGGACATCCGCATCGGGTTTGTGGCTGTCTCTGGTTTAAACCGAACCTACGGTGGCTCCCTACTTCAATAATCAGCCTAGCTCGACCTATGGCTGAAGCTTGACAAGTCCCCAGGAGCAACTATAGAGGCAACTTTCATCACCCAGCTAAGACTTGTAGAAACAAGAAGCAACCAGATTGGTCTTCAGATTCGTCCAGCCTCCCTGTTTGGGCAAGCGTCGCCATTTTTTTTTTCTCGACTGTACTCACTTGTACTCAATCTCACCAGCTGAACTCGCTCCTACTATGAATTATGGTTTCATCTCACTTTGAGTATGATGTGAGTCAACGCGAAACTGAGTTTGTCGAACTACGCTCAAGCGCCTCCCGCGCAGAATTCTAAAGCACGAAAATTGGAAGTAACGAATTAATAAACTTGCAGATGACCTAAAAAAATTTATAGGTATCTGGTTTTTGTTTTTTTACATTGAAGATACAGACTGTTACCTTCTACTTTCGCTTATTCTTTGTTGATTTTACAAAAAGAAAACTCATTTCCGGTGGTTTAGAGGTTCGTGGTTAACGGTAAACAAACCGAATTATCTGTATAACTAACAAATCGCTTACCGAATTCCAGGTACTACCAGTAGTTTCACTCTGTTTACAGCTTTGTTTAAAGTACACTTTTCTGGAAGCAGTGCTTTCATGAGCCTTGTTTTTTTTTCATGGTGAGGAAATTAACTAGCTGTAGCGGAACGTAAATGCAGCTGCTTCATTGTGATCAATTCAATTTACATTTCAATACAACGTGCGACATTTTCACAGTTTCTTTTTCTTTCAACGAGAAGAATCGCTCTCCTTCTTTATAAACATGCGCATATGCCTACAACACTAGTAACACAGTTGTAAAAAAGAAAAGAAATAACAAGTTATAGACAGAGAGAGAAAGAGAGGGCCAAAGACACACTCAGAGGGGACGTGCCGTCATTTTCCCCGATCCAATCTCTAACTGAGCGCTGGCAAATTTGTCTGCAAGCAAGCGCGAAATGGCGAGAAAAAGAAATAACGAAGCAAGTGAACCAGGTTGAAAAATCGATTTCGGGCCGCCATTAGTACAGCGTAATTGGCAACACGATCCCCATGATTGCCCGGATTGAGTATAGTACGTCGTCGTCTGCTTCAAATTGGACAGAAGCAGACGAGGAGAGTGCGCGGATATCGTAGCGCTTGTGGCGGCAGCGCTTTACAATGCCACTTTCGGTTTTCCCGCCGCCCGCGACACGCATTCACGCTACACGCCTGTGCAACCAAGCCAAGCCTAGTCGAGCCAGAAGAAGCGCAGAAACCAACGGTAGTGTTCGTCCACCCTCGACTCCCCGGCGTTTTAAACCAATTTTCGAGGGGGGCGGTAAAAAAAGCGGCACATTTGGCCACTCTCCCGTGCTTGCAACTACTATACGGGTTCTTTTGGGCTGTTTTTCGAGTGATGTTGCGTTTGAGTGTCTCTCTGCGCGCGTTTACGTTGAACCACTTTGGACGCCCGGCGGGTGAGAGGGGGGGTCACGGCTCCGACGGCTCGTCCCGTCGTTTCCTGATTGTCTGCTGCGCGGGTCGCGTTGGATGAGCGGTACAACGTACAAATGTGCAGCGCAGAGGAGAGTTGCTTTGCTCCCGCCGAAGGGCGCCCGCCAGGTAATTTGGGTTCCGCATGGTCGAGCGTGAAACGGGAATTCAGACGGGAATTGAAAGTTGAAACCTCGTTGTTCTTTCTCCCGGCGCCGCTTCCGTTTTTTATTTACTCATTTTATTTGCTCTCGGTCCTCTCTCTCCCGCCACGCGTGCGAGCACTCCAAGCCGTGCACCCTCCACCAAATCTCTTTCCACCAGTTATTTTGATCTTCTTTCTTTCCTTCCTGTTACCGCCTATTTGTCGGAGACGACTTTGCCTTTGGGCAAGGAATAAAAATTGGGGACTCGCTGAGCACACACCATTTGGAGCTGGTTAATTCACGGTTGGAAAAGCTTTCCTGTAAAGCCTCGCTCGACGACGTCGTTTCAGAGAACACGAACGGGCACAGCTCATCACACGGAAAGGAGAGGTTGGGAAGGCAGCGGAGGCAGAATGCGATGCTCATGCCTTTAGATCATTTTGCCCTTTTATAGGTTGTCGTTTACAGATACGTCATATCCTTACAAGATTTTTGTTGCATTTTCTGTTCGACAAATAGATAAACATAGTACGTATTGAGCGCTTGCTGTATAGCTTGGTTGATTGATGATTGATTGATTTATTGATTGACTGATTGATTGATTCTATACTGACTGTGGGATAAATTGATTCTCTGCTAAATGAACTATCTAACTGACCCTTTATCATTTGGAAAGTTGAGGGATTTGTCGGTTAAAGTGAATGACTGACTTTTTTAGTTTTCCTAGCATAGTATCTCTGCCTGATATTATTGCGTGTGCTTGCCTAAATTTCGATGAGCGAAGGTAAGAACGTTGATGCAGACACCGAAGGAAGTTCATTAACGTGATTTTAGAATTGTACTTAATGGCAGAAAAATTAAAACGAAGAACGAATGGTATGTCTGATTCTGGTTCTCTTAAACGAAATGAGGTGGTGGAACAAACCGAAGCAAAATCGGAGTTCAATCACCGCTCTTTTTACTCCCCCCCTACTCCCCTCCGCCCCCTTGTTTCGATTAAGATCCACGTGTCTGAAGGTCACACGCCGCTCAAAGCTTTAACTGCGTAATAAATGAAGTGGTGGAAACGAATCATTTCCCGGGAACATGCAAATTGTTTCATTTGCATGGTCGCTTCGCTACATATGGTGGCGCATGCCTTAGTTTGCATTTACATGCGGTTTCCGAAAGCAGGTAATGGGCTTTTCACTCACCGGCAGTAGATACTCCATTTTACATTTCATTTGATATGTTTCAAGCGGCACGCTTGTCAGATTAGTTATTTCGAAAGTGCTATATAAACAGACTTGAGGATAAAACAATAAAACATGAATTCAAACGCTGTGCAAACTGCAGTGAAACGCCTGTATAACGAATAATTCTTTGATGTACACGACATTTTTTTTAATATTCATCGCGTACTCTGACGACCCCAGTCAAGCAGACAAGTATAGCAACAGATTCAAACGGCCCTTGTCGAGAAAAAAAAACACATTTTTCTGTAGCGCTATAGTATAGTATGACTTCCTCAATGCTCAGCCAGCACCGACTTGACGTAATCGAAGTTCAGGGCTGTAGGTATACGGCGGGAGGTCAGGCAGCGAGAAGACAGGGCAGCGCGTCGAATGTAGCTGCCACTCACCGCTATGACGCCGTTTCTCTGTATATAGACATTTGGTTTCTGCAGCAACCAAACGCCGTTTTTCTGTAGCTTTTGGTTTCTACAGCAACCAAATGCGCAGCGTTTGGTTGCTGCGCGTTACTCGTGCGGCTCAGTGTATTCGCTGTAAAATAAAATTAGGGGACCCTAAAGCTTCGCCTTTAGGAGTTGAACGCGATGGCGACATCCTATTCTTATAGTCCATTTTTTAGTTTCTTTGTCGCATGTCTGAATGCTGAAGCCATGTTGGTCAGAAAAGTTTCCGGTCTCGGAAGGAAGACGAAGTTTTCCCTGAGTGGAACGCTGATTTCAGTCTCTGTTATTTTTTCTCGTTTTTCATTGGTGCTTGTGGAAGACGCCGTTCTTCTGCCTGCGGAAATGGACGTAGAATCACCAGGGCCTCCACCCTTACGTTCCACGTCGTCTGTGGCCACTCTAAGAAAGCGCTCCGGCCACCCAAGTGACGTCGACAGTGAGGACACGCTGATATACTCTACGGCCAGTGATGAGAGCTCCGATGAAAGAGACTTTGTGCCCGTGGCAAGACGCAACACGAAGAGGAGGCTACTTACGACATCTCCTTCCCAAAGTAAGGCCACCCCGAATAATCAAGAGCCACCGGTTCACACTATTTAATTTGTCCCGCTGAATGCCACTGACAGCATGAACCGACTTAATCGCCAGGTCACGTCTATGTCACTTGAGGTGCTCGTTCCGGTACAAATAACAGATGTGAGAATCAATGGCCGCAAGAACGTTCTGGCGATAGACTTTACGCAACGTACTGCTCTCGACGTATTGACCAAGGTGAATGTGCTGGGGAACATCAACGTACGCTCTTTCATACCAGGTGGCAAGGACTCTCGTGCAGGCGTTATCTACGACGTCGACACTTTTATCAGCGATATTGATTTTCCCACTCTAATCAAACCAGTGACGGAAGCTACTATAATCTTGCAAGCCCGCCGTCTCGGGAACTCATGATGCGTGAAACTAGTTTTCAAGGGTGACAGTCTCCCAACTCAAGTAAGAGTTGGTCATTTTTCGACAACAGTACGGCCGCGTTCGTGCCGAAACCTCTTCAATGTCGGAAGTGCTGTAAAATAGGACACGTGAGTGCTGTTTGCACAAGTTCTGCTGTGTGCTCCCGATGCTCGGAGTCACACAACACAGAAGCCTGCCAAGGAGAACATCGCAAATGCGGCAATTGCCAAGGTCCTCACGAGGCGTCATCAAAGCAGTGCCCAAATGTGAAGAAGGCGATGCAAGTGCTGAGGCAGATGGCCAGAGACGGTTTCACCCACAGGGAGGCTGCTGCCAAAGTGCGACGTCGGCGTTCGCGCCATAGGAAGGACATCCTCTGCCAAGGCCAGGGATACACCACTACCCCATATCCTGCGCTCACCACCACAAGCATCAACAAGGGCCAACAACAAGCATCCTCAGAAAGACGCAAGAACCATAGACCCTGACGCGTGGCCAGCGCTGCCGTCAGTGACACCGCCAGTAGAGCCGCAGCATCGCCCGTTGAAAGCTACTTCAGAGCGAGTAAGACGTGACAGTCAAGATGACAAAATAATAGACGTGATTAAGACCCTCATGAAGACAATTCGAGTACTCCAGAATAATATTCAGACTCCGGCTGCCCACAGCGCTCTTCAAATATTGGATGCTTTGAATCCGGTGCTATCAAATCTAGAGAAGCACCATGGATTTTTCTCTGCAGCCCTTCCGTAAACAAGTGAAAGAGGCATCAATTTTTCAATGGAATGCCCGTGGTCTTAAACCCCGCATTTCGGATTTTCGACCATTTGTTTTCAAGAATCAGTTTCCAATTATCGTAATTTGTGAACCACGTCTTCACAATGCTATACAACTTTCTAAATACGACGCTTTCAGATCTGCAACCCGTAACGAAAACGGTAAGGTCATTGTTTACATGAGGTGTGAACTCACATATATTGATCACCCAGTAACACCGGACGACAGCAACCAATACGTGTGCCTGACAGTTAAGCGTAAGAACGTGAACTTCACGCTAGTGGCAGTATATATTTCGCTTCCAGGCCGCTTCGACCCAGCAAGATTAAGTGCCATTATATCAGCGACACCTGGGCCATGGATTATTACTGGTGATTTTAACGCTCATCACCCGCTGCGGGGAAGCCAGAAGATAGACCGTCGGGGAAGAAATGTGTCCTTCTTTGCATCTGACCACCAACTGTGTTGTTTAAATGACGGCACTTCCATGTTTTTACGGGGTCTGACATATAGTAGTGGTCTCGACCGTCTAACTTTTGTGTCAAGTAGCCTAAGTACCAAGGTGCAGTGGTTTACGGACAATGAAACGCATGACAGTGACCACATCCCCACCTATATAAAGAAGGGGCTAAGCAAGTCGCAGATCGCGTCCGCTTCATGGATAGACTGTTCAAAGTACAGATCATCCGCAGAGAAGCAATGCGAGAGAAACCAAGAAGGTTCTCTTGAAAGCCTAGAAGGTATAATGAAGGCTGCTATCCAAGAGGCAACGTTTAATTGTGGAACTTTGCCAGATTTTTGCAAATATGAGGTGGAGTTGGAGCTACTTCGAGCTATCTATCGTCGCACCGAACGACGTTATAGGCGCACGAAATCCATCTACGACTTGAGGGAAGCGAGACGTCTGCAAAAGAAGATTCAACGTCGAATCAAAGCACTACAGTCGCTACGATGGAAGTCACTATGCGAGTCGCTCGATCCCCAAAAACCTCTTTCGCAAATGTGGAGAATAATTCACGGCCTACGAACATTGCCACAACAGCATCGTCCGTTCAAATGCCTTGCTCTCCACCAAGGCCGGTGTGAAATCGATGTAGCGGAAGACTTCTGTGCCAGGGTTGCAAACAAGGGGTCCGGGATCAACATGAGTAAGTAACCTACGAACCGCGCCGGTGTCCAGAGACACTCGGATGGACAATGTTTTCTCTAGAGGAGCTTCAGGCAGCATTGGCAGCATGCAAGCGCTCGTCATCTCCTGGACCCGATGGAGTCACTTACATGGCCCTTGCTAACCTAGGACAAACAGCTCGGCGTGCCCTTCTAGCTGTATACAATGACTCGTGGAGCAACGGTTTCGTTCCTCCTTCGTGGAAGTGCAGCCGCCTTGTGCCCCTGCTCAAACCAGGCAAATCGCCTTTGGGCACGGCCTCCTATCGCCCCATCGCACTTGCCAGCTGTTTTGGAAAGGTGATGGAGAGAATGGTGCTTACTCGCCTGGAGTGGTACCTGGAACATAACAATATATACCCCGACGTTTTGACCGGCTTCCGACGAGGACGGTCTTCCGTATACAATGTTGATGATCTTGTCACGTCCGTACAACAGCAGAAAAGCCTAAAGAGATTATCAGCGGCACTTTTCTGGGATATTAAGGCTGCATACGACAATTTACTACATGAAACCATCCTGGACGCCTTGGGCAGCATTGGATTGGGAGAGGCCGCGTTTACCAATGGATCTACAGCTATTTGAAGGACAGAACCTTCTTCGTTCAGACAGAAGATGGCGCAATAAGGCAACATCATACTTATCGCGGCATACCTCAAGGTGGGGTCCCAAGCCCCATACTTTTCAACCTTGCGCTCATCGGCCTCGTTGACGTCCTGCCACACTCCGTACATCTGTCGATATACGCGGACGACATCTGCATCTGGGCATCAGGGGTCACGCGTCTACACGTACGAGCCAGGCTTCATTCAGACAGTGGCTACACTGACGTCCAACTACATTCAAGGACGAGGACTGGAACTGTCATCTGAGAAATACTCACTGGTTGCGTTTACGCGCAAGACAATGACGCTTTACCACATCAGAATTAATGGACACACGATCAGCTATCAAAAGACCCACCGTTTCCCGGGAGTAATAATAGATCGTGACTTGTCTTGGAGCCCTCATATCGCTCACATGAAGAAGAAACTGACCATGATCACCCACGTCCTAAGGTTTCTTACGGGAAAATCATGGGGTGCATCGGTACGAGCCATGCTTCAACTGTATGCTCCACTTTTTCTTGGCTTCATGCGCCTACCTGTGCTTGGAAAGTCCCGCATAACAAAACAAACGTACGCGTCCTCCAGTCATTACAAGCTCAAGCACTGAGAATATGCCTCGGGCTGCCGAGATGCGCATCCTCAGCAGCGACTGTCGCAATCGCTCGTGAACACCCTATCACAACCTACATTCGTGTCGATGCTTTAAGAACGCACATAAGACATGCCACCCGGATTCAATCGCATCGCCTCGCCTCCCTTCCAGCTTCCAGGCCATGCTCTGCGTTCTGCTCTATTATTGCCCCACATCGCACGGTGATTCCCATGAACTTCACGCACGCAGCAAGACCGTCGTTACCATTGTGGTGTCTACATCCACTAAAAGCCCCGATAACCATCCCCGGAATGCAAAAGAATAAAAAATTGTCAAATTTGGCCCTAAAACAAACAACATTACTGTTTCTGCATGAGAAACACAGTGGACGCATTCACATTTTTACACGGATGGGTCGGTCACTTCAGCAAGCTCAACAGGTGCAGTGGTGATTCCGGAGAAGTCCATCACGATAAAGTTCAGGACCTCGCTTCTGCCATCATCCACGGCGGCAGAACTCGCCGCCATTCGTGCCGCTCTGGAGTTCCTAGTTGAAGAACCGCAGCAGACATGGTCAATCTTCTCCGACTACGAAGCATCCCTCTAGGGCATTGCCTTGCCATATCGTCAAGGACCAAACGAACAACTAATTGCTGAAATACGACTGCTTCATCACCAGGCTATAGAGAAACAACATGACATAGCGTATCAATGGATACCAGGCCACTGCAGCATTGATGGAAACGACCGCGCAGATGAAGCAGCCCGATCTGCTCATGATGATACCCCTTGTGCAGCTATACCATTATCAAGAACGGACGCCGCTGCAAGGCTTCGATCACCTGCACGAGAACTGACACTCGCTCAGTGGAATTCACCGGCATTCACCAACGTCCGCCTTCATAATTTGGACCCACACCTACAGCTCCGTCTTCCATCAGGAATAACCAGAGCAGAGGAGACACTTTTGTGCCGTCTGTGGGTTGGGGTGGCCTTTACGAATGCTTATTTGTTTCGAATCGGAATGGCCAGCAGCCCGACATGCGACAACTGTGGCTGCGCAGAGACTTTCTCCCATCTTCTTTGCAAGTGTCCTCGCTTCAGTGCGCCAAGAAAATAACTATCGAAAATTTTAGGTAGACTAGACAATCACCAATTGTCGTAAGAAAGGGTATTAGGACACTGGCCGAGACCGTCCTATGCACGCAAGGCATTGAGAGCGTTGTTGCGCTGTCTGCGGGCAAGTGGTCTTAGAGACAGACTGTAAGTTGCGTCATGGATCGTCTGATGACCTTCTCCCCATTTTTTAACGTCTCTTTTCTCTCATCTTTTATCCCCCTTACCCCCTTCCCCAGTACAGGGCAGCCAGCCGGTCTGAGGACTGGCTAACCTTCCTGTCCTTCCTCTTTCAATCCTCCTCCTCCTCTTTTCCGGTCTCAGTGACTGATTTACTGACTGTACATCTTTGTGCATGAAGTGCTCTCTTCTATACTCTCTTTCTCTTTTTAATCCCCATCCCGCTATCCCCAGCGCAGGGTAGCAACCGGACGCCCATCTGGTTAACTTCCCCGCCTTTCCTCTTCTTGTTTCTTCCTTCCTTCTTCAAACACTTAGTGCATGAAACCTTTTTCCAATTTGCTGTATGCACCTGTACATGGCCTATATAGCGTGTGTGCCTTTTCTAGGGGAGTACGTGCTTTCAACCGCGGAGCCATTATGATAATCACATTTTGACGCCCGTTGGCAATGGACGCTTGTAGCACGCATTATTACTGCAACATTTCATGTTGCGTTGTGACGCATGTATACAGAACGCGTGTGCTTGAAATTGTATGTGGGGTTTAACGTCCCAAAAACCATTATATGATTATGAGAGACGCCGTAGTGGAGGGCTCCGGAAATTTTGACCGCCTGGGGTTCTTTAACGTGCACCCTAATCTGAGCACACGGGCCTACAACATTTCCGCCTCCATTGGAAATGCAGCCACCGCCGCCGAGATTTGAAACCGCGACCTGCGGGTCAGCAGCCGAGTACCTTAGCCACTATACCACCGCGGCGGGGCAGGATTACCGAAAAGCCCGGAGAGGACAAGGAATTGTTCGTTAGAATTTGTGGCTGGCCAGTGGCTCGTAACGTGACCGCGTTTTGACATTGTTCATTGTGACAGTATTTTTGAACTCGATCGACGCGCGCGTTTAGTTGAAATCTTTAAAATAATATCGGAGGTGGTTTAAGGGGCCTTTGAATGGTGGATAAGATGTCCGGAGTCCTTCGTTCACGTAACTCATATAATCATGCACGTAAAACCCCTAAAACTAATATTAACTGTCGTCTGGCTTTCTCATGTCTTGTGTTTTGAAACATCGATGCTCGCCCTATACTTTTCTGTCTAAAATAATGTGTAGCTTTAATAGCGCGCTCGACATTGGTCACATGTAAATAGCCGACGCGAGGTGTCAAGGCTAGAAAAAGTGACCATGTAGCCATCATCGTCAGCAGCGACAGCAACGCTGCAGCTTGCCGCCACCTTGTAAACTGAACACGGAAGGTCCTCGCTAATCACCTTCAATTCGCTCTATCATGTGTGAGCTTATACAATTTAGTTTCTGTCGTATTCTCAATTTAAGCACCTCTTTTAAATTTCTGCTGTCCGCGGCCGCATTTTACATCCATCGCTTTCACTGACCACTGGTTGTCAGTCCTGCGAGGTTGCTCCGCGTAAATTACATTTCTGTAGACATTTGTCTATTCAAGTGTGCATCGTTCTCTCTCTCTCTCTCTCTCGGTGATATTTATTTTCACGATGCCGTTTACTGACATAAAGGCAAGCTATAGTATATGGGCTGTATAGGCACGTGGCTGTACAAACTTTGCAAAACGGTTCTCTGCATTGAAATTTCAGAGGAAAATCTAGCGTCAACCAGTCAAAGCTTGTTCATTTGAACTTGGTTATTCAAACTCTCAGTTAATTCAAACTGGCCTTGTTTCGGGTACAGCCTTGTGTAAAGAAAACTGTCAAGCATTCGAACATGTTGCTGCCGACTACGGTAATTCGAACTGGGAGACCCCTGGCTTGCATCGTTCCTCCCAGAAGTCGGCCTATAGAGTGACCACAATGCGTTTAAAAGTTAAGGCAAGATCAATTAAGATGCAAAACAACATAAGAGCTGCATTTCTCCATGGATGAGAATATACGGGTGCTGCTCTGAAGCTCTTGGGCAAGTTGCAAACGATGCGCATGGAGTCGCAGCAGAAGGAACGCAAGCTAATGAAAATAACTGATTAAGTTTAATTTTGATTGTCTTATGTATCGATTTGTTTTGTATCTATTGTTTTGTGATGTTTCCCTTACTCAACGCTCCCCATGGGGCCTAAATAAATAAATAGATAAATAAATAAATAAATAAAACATTCTACCACGTAAATTACCGTGTTTTGGTGCATAAGTATAGCGGCATATATTTCGACATTAAGACTAACTTTCGCATGAATGCATGTCACTGCCGGTTTCCGGCGTATCAATGTCCGTCGCTATTAAAGCACCGTTACCTTAAATTACGATATTACCTGTCACAAAAGCGTAGTAGCTCTAATGCGCGATAACTAAAGTCCAGAGGTGGCTTCTCTGCGTTTTACCTACGCAGTGTGTCGCAATGTACGATCGTTCTGTAGCGTCAACTCGTTAATTACGATTCCGCTTAATTCGAACAATCTTATCGTCACCTTTGAATTAAATTTAACGAGCTTTTACTGTGCAAAAGCCCATACCATTGGAAATGTCATACACGTCACTCAGTTGAGAAAGGTTGTATCTCAAGTTAAGTTGTGTCTCAACCGAAATCGTGCGCATATATGAGTGATTCTTAAGAGAGAGAGAGGAAGAGAAAAGTGAGCCCCGTTATTGTCTGCTTCAGTGAGCGACACCGCCAAAGTAGCTCACAAGGGGTGGGGGTGAGGAGGGATAAAAAGCGTAGGAGTAAAGGTGTAGAAAGAGGAAGAAGCGACAACAAACTGAGGGGATAGGAGAGATAGGAAAGATGGAAGCATGCACGGTCACTGGAGTCCGAGGACGGGGCACACTTGCGAGAGCTCTTGTCGGCGTCGGTAGATGGCGTAGAGCAAGTCCAGTAAGTCAGAGCTACACTGTCGTCGAAGGTCGTCGGCGTCAGGAGTTGACGTAGGGCGAGCCCAGTCGGCCAGAGCTACGCTGACGCCAGAGATCGCAAGTGCGCGCGCGCGCACAACCGGTCGGCACGGAATTCAGCAAACGACCGTGCGCATATAGGCAGCAAAAAGATGTATACGATGGCTGTGGCATTTCCACAACAGGTTTCGACTAGTGTGTGTAAACGTTCACGCTGCAAGCACTTGCAGCCGCACCACGTTCTGCGCCATACCGCTGGAAGCGCGTCCTCTGGCGGCCTGCACTGAAACGACGCCTGAGGAAAGAGACAATGCCATTTGCAACGCAAATTGACGAAGTGGGGGGGGGGGTGCGTTCGTGCTACGACCGACACGGTCTGAGCCAATTCCGGCGAGATGAGCGTGTTCTGAACCGTCAGTGGTGCGACTGTCTTCGCATGCGGGGGAATGACGTGAAGGTCCCGCACATACGGGAGACGCGCGCGCAGCCGGTTCAATTTTCGCGGCGGACACGACTGCGGTGTGTACTCGTATGCACGTGCATACAATATGTGACGTGTGGTCGTGTTTGTCTCGCACGAGGAGAAATTCCTTGAGGTGCGCGATAGACAGATCTCCACGGTCGTTATATATGAACGTGTTTACATACATCACGAATGCTCGCTTGGCGCCTCGGGACCGCCGCCACGCGAATATATTATGTCTTGTCGCGTCATAGAAAGGATGCATAAGCATCTACTAACGTGTCAGTGTGTATAGATTGAGGTGTGCACTTAGATATTTGTATACGTGTGTATTCCACGTCGCTGCGCTGATATGTAAGTTAACGTGTATAAACGGTGCGTTTGTGTCGAGATTTTCAACGTAGGTTTGTGTTTCATTCTTCAGATAAAAAAAAAATGAAATCGCCTGATGAAGTTATAACGCGTTCCTTGTAGTGGTTTTATAGTGCACGAAAAAAATAATACAGCGACAGAGAATTGCGTCACGGACACAGGTGCCTGCGTATAACGTCTCTCTGGGCCCTTGGGCGTGTGCAACACGCGCAACACGCTACATTATTCGCCCAGCACGCTACGTTGTATGCAAGTTTTCTATATACACCTTAAGGACGAGGCATAAAAATAGCCCGAGAAATAAATGTTCTATCTTTTTTTTTCGGAATTAAGTGAAACGTTCAGAGGGAAAATATTCAACACAAAAATACATGCGCAAAATTTTTTAACAAGGCAGAACTGGTGGAGCGCTGGTGGTCTATATGCGGCAGTTCCACTTTTAAAATTCCCGCGTTAATCTTCGGCGGTGACGTCGCGGATTTCAAAGTGTTTTCTTTGTATTTTCGCCACATTATCTCTACTAAATTCCCTGAAACTTGGCATGTTCGGTTTTAGGCTGCCTCAGAAGACAGTGTACTCAACTCTACCGATTAGGAACTACGCCCGAGACGATGCCATCAAAGGCTACTGTATTTATTTATTTATTTATTTATTTATTTATTTATTTATTTATTTATTTATTTATAGTGCCCCCAGCGTATAATTACATTGCAGAAGCGGTGGGGTGTACACAGGAAAAGAAAAAATAGGGATAAAAATGCATAACAATAACAGTAACATGCAAGCATCATGCAGTCTTTCACTGCATAATGCAGAGCGATCTGGCTCTGCCTCAATGCTTTGTATTAATGTAGAGTTACACGGCTGCCAGACAGATGAGGCGTGTTCCAGCAATAGTATAAAGCAATAGTTTTAGTGGCAGTGAGGCAAGGTAGAAGTTTCTGTTTAAGTAATCTAAATTTTTATTCGCTTTAGCTATCATGTAATTGACGTGATATTCCTATGATAGGTTACTAGAAATGTGAACACCAAGGCAGCGATAAGAAGTTGTGGGCTCCAATGGAGTATTGTTAAGAGAGTAGGACGGAGGGGTAACATTGGGCTGGATTACGCGCATGCATGAACTGTGCTGCAGTCCCTTATCAACACAAAATTTCGCATAGCTCCGTCGCGGTGGACCATATAGGGTAAGTGGCTAAGGTACTCGGCTGCTGAGCCGCCGGTCGCGGGTTCGTATCCTGGCTGCGGCCGCTCCATTTCCGATGGAGGCGGAAACGCTGTAGGCCCGTGTGCTCAGATTTGGGTCCACGTTAAAGAACCCCAGGTGGTCGAAATTTCCGGAGCCCTCCACTACGGCGTCTCTCATAATCATACGGTGGTTTTGGGGCGTTAAACCCCACATATCAATCAAGGTACATGCGTAAGTTCCCCATCAATAGTCAAGAGTCCGAAGGAATACCGTCTGGTCGGATACAAACATAGTGCAAAGTAAGAAAAACGTCGACCAAGGAAACATACACAAAACTTAAAAAGACGTTTCGGCTCCCCACACGGGAGCCTTGTTCACAGTGACCGCAAATGGCGTAGTGCGCTCTTCTTATGCACGTTTCATCACGTGTTGCAGACATCGCGCGTACACAGGGGGGAGTGTTCCAATACCTTTGTTCAACGTATGCGCACTAGTTTGAATGGCCAGAGATTCCATTTGCAATCGTGGTAACAACTTTCTTTCCGTGCACTGCAGGCTTTATCCCAGTCGATAGCGTGCCTAGTAGACGCAACATCTTCTGCAAGGGCATTAGAAGCTACTTTCTTGTTCTTGACGTCATTAAAATGTTCCCGGAAATTTCTTTTGTAATAGCCCCGCCGCGGTGGTCTAGTGGCTAAGGTACTCGACTGCTGACCCACAGGTCGCGGGTTCGTATCCCGGCTGAGTCGGCTGCATTTCCGATGGAGGCGGAAATGTTGTAGGCCCGTGTACTCGGATTTGGGTGCACTTAAAAAACCCCAGGTGGTTGAAATTTCCGGAGCCCTCCACTACGGCGTCTCTCATAATCGTATGGTGGTTTTGGGACGTTAAACCTCACATATCATCATCATTCTTTTGTAATTGGCCATTTCGCCAATGTATCCGTATTCACAGTCTCTGCAAGGAATTTTATACACTACACCGGGAAAATCATGTCTGTCCAACTTATCTTTGACATTTGTGAGACGGCCTCTGAGCTTTCGTGTCGGAACGTGAGCCACTTGGACGTCGTAGCCGCGCAAAACCCGAGCGAGGGCTTCACTGAAGCCTGGGACGTAAGGCACCGATGCGCGTTTTCTTGTAGCAATGCTATGCGATTGAGCCGGGCGCTGCAGTTGTCGCTGCACCAAGTTCAAGAAGGAAAGCGGGTATCCGCAAGTAGCCAGCTCTCATCGAACGGACTCTACATCTTTTACTGCGTCTTCTTCCTTAGAACAAATCCTCCAAGCGCGGTTTACGAGTGTAGACACAACAGAACGTTTATGGCAGGATGGGTGCACAGAACTGAAGCTCAGAAAACGACCAGTGTGTGTTCCTTTTCTGTAAACGCTGAAAGTCAGGCGCCTACCGTCTCGTTTCACGAGGACGTCAAGGAACGGAAGGCAGCCGTTTTATCCTTCTTCCACGGTAATCTGCATCGTGGCCTCCACATAATTTAGCTGTTCCGAGAATACTGGCAGGACATCCCGTTGCAAAACACAGAAACAATCATCCACATATCGAAGGAAAGTCTTGGGCGGGGCAGCAAATGAAGTGAGTGCCCGGTTTTCAACAGCCTCCACGACAGTGACGGACACAGAAGAGCCCAATGCAGTGCCATGTACCTGCTTGTAGTATTCGTTCCTGAATATAAAGTAGGTTTTCTATAAGCAGAAATGAAGCAACCATAACAGATGAGGAACATCGATGGGCGTTCTGTCCGACAATGATTGGTCTGACTCAAGGACTGCCTTGCACACGTCAATTGCCAGACCAACAGAAAAAGCGACGGTACATCAAAAGATGCTAGAACATCATTGTCATCTAGTATTATGTCGCGTACCGTATCTATGAAATCACTGGAATTCCTTAAGTGCGTTTCACTTTTTCCAACGAGCGGCGCTAGGGTCCAGTGTAGGTCAGCCGAAAGCTTGTTCAGAGGCGACCTTGTAAAATTGACCATCGGGCGGATTGGGACACCTGTCCTGTGAATCTTAGGCAATCCATAAATAGCTGGCGCTGATCCATTGTTACAAAGAAGAGAGTAATATAAACACTTGTTTTTAGGCGGCACGAAGCGAAAAACGTCTGCTAGCTGCTTTTGAAGGTCCATTTGAAGTTTTGCTGTTGGGTCGCTATGTATACTGGAAGATACGTGCTGGCATCCTCGAGAAGGGCGTTAACCTTGTTCACGTAGTCATTCTTGTCAAGCAAGACAGTAGCGTTGTCCTTGTCCGCAGGAAGTATTACAATGGCTTTATTATTGCGAAGGGACTTCACCGCCTAAAGTTCTGCTGAGGTCAGAGGGGAAGGCTGCATATGACGAAGTGAAAAGAGCACCGACACAACACGGGTACGGGCTTTTTACCACGATTGTACATGGAATCTCTGGCCATTCGAACTAGTGCGCATACGTTGAACAAAAATATTGGAACACTCCCCCCTGTGTACGCGCGATGTCTGCAACACGTGATGAAACGTGCATGCATAAGAAGAGCGCACAGTGGTGCACCATGACCAGTTGGACTGAGAAAGAGGCCTCCCAGTTTAGGGCTGAAGTACAAGGAGCCTGGTGAAACATAAAGTTCATATCTCTTCCCCGTATATACGGTGTCTCACTTGCAGAAACAGCGAAGGCCACGTTAAAAAATGACCTCGCATATGGAGGCGCATCAGCTTCGCGAAGTCCCAGCAGGGGCCTATATGTTTTGCGTGTAAGTAGGCTAACAGAACTACCGATGCAGGAGAAACTTCGAATAGCAAGTGAAATGAAGCAGGGGGGAGGCGGGGGGGCAGATGTGATGCTTGTCGGGCTTGTGAGTGGGCCATCCACGCCGGCCCTGCTCCGATGGCTCCTTCATACTAGCTGTCACGCTCGTTGAGGTGTTCCAACGATCTTTCTTCGACTGCAGCTTCCTCGCCTTTGCGTGCGACTGCCACAACCCACAACGACACAGTGCACCGCCGTGCCAGCATTCCTCGAGCGAGGTGCCGTGTGCACTTCTGGACTGGCGGTGACAGCAAAGTAGCCGCCTACTCCGCCACCGCCGTTCGTGCAAACTTCTAATAAATCAAGCTTTCAGACTGCACGCCGACCTAGGTGCTTTTTTATTTAAGTATTTGTTCTCCTGTGCATATGCATGTGTACGCCTGGGCCTTTACAAAAAATCGAATTATGCGGCGTGTGTTCTGATTTTTTCATATTTCATTTTGAAGTATACTGAAAATGATGAAAATTCAACTCTGATTTGCGAAGCATTTGGGATTCACGAGAAAAACTTCGATAAAGGAAATTTCTGCCAAAAATAAAATAGACCCCCCAAAAAATTCTGCCTCAATTTTAAGTAAAATAATCCCCAAAACAACAGAGCCCCATGCATAATATACGCCGTGAATGACTGCGACCGGATTTTACGCACCCTAATTCAAGGAAAATTTGAGACTGCATGAGCTAGTTGGTAATCCATCTTCAACAAACAGCGCAGGAGTGGACAGAGAAAGATATACGTGGACAGGCACTGCCTTGCAACTAAGCTTGAAAGTATAAGCGCTTGTCCAGGTTCCTGTCTCTCGTCTAGTCCTGCACTTTTGTTGAAAATCTAAGTTCAAGCCCACCGGTGAACCTACGGGAAAAAATAACAAACAGCGCTAAGGCCTTATTATACGGTTTGCGCCGATTTAAATTTTCGCTCTAGAACTCCAATGGCAAGGTTTTTTCTGGTTATGCAATGCACAGGATGAAAAAGACATCGCAAGGCATGGTGTCCTTGACAGGTCTGCATTCCAAGTATTTAGATTTCTCTGCGTCTTGTACTATTTTCTTTAGTATACCTGCACGTCAATGGCATCGGGCCTTGGTATACAGCAGGGGAATACTGAGGGGCAAAACCGAAGTATTAAAGTTTATCGAGTGGGAAGCTGCACTGTGTTGGGATTTGTTTGTATTCGCACTTGTGAAAAACTTTAGCGCCTGCGTGCAAGTCTTGAAGGGAGGCGTAAGGACGGATCGCTGATCGGTTCATTACTGTTCAACGCACGCTTCAACATAGACTAATTTACAAGGAGAGTTCTCAGCATTGGCCTCGTTGAGCTGTGGTGTCTTTGTGTGACGTGGTACCTCGCCTGCTTAATGCATACGGGCGTACTCGTATGGGAGGTTAGACTTCAGCTCATTGGTGTTTGGAGTGTATAGAAACTACAAAACAACTTTTCGTCTTAGGCGTGATGTTGTGCGCGTCTGCAGTTTTTAGGGTCACGCAATTCGAGCTTTATGTATACGCTGTGTAGAAAAAAAATCACGAAACGAGGATCAACAATAAACGCTTGTCTTAGATCAAACGTGCACGCATTCTCCCTTGTGAGGCGCTCCGTACTACGCCAGAGCAGTGCGACAACGAGAGCTTTCGGATATCGAAAGAGATACCTTTAGCCTTGTCTATTCTCGCGTGATGCGTGATATCATGGCCTATGTATTACAAAAGAATGTTTACTACAATTTAGACGGGAAGGAGAGGGGGTGCTAAATAACCGCAAATTATATTCCATGTAAATTTCAAATACTGTATTACCGCACTACCGTTATACTGTATAACGGTAGTGCTGTGTAATACTGTATTACCGTACTAACGTTAAAGAGCTCGTTTTGCAGAAATTTAGGCGCAATCGTTGGCTTTTGGGGTCGTTGGTTCCTTTAAGGAACATACTGCTTACCGAATCCTCAAAGTCACTGTTCCATTTGCTCTCCGACGTCCTCTGAATGTCGGGAGTCGAACTTGTGACCCACTACAAATGTGTTCAGCGCCGTGACATCACCGCAGCCTTCCGACAGCGAAGCTGTTACTCGTTTAAGCTGTACCTAAGCGCCGTGACATCACCGCAGCCTTCCGACAGCAAAGCTGTTACACCTAAGCGCCGTGACATCACCGCAGCCTTCCGACAGCAAAGCTGTTACACCTAAGCGCCGTGACATCACCGCAGCCTTCCGACAGCAAAGCTGTTACACCTAAGCGCCGTGACATCACCGCAGCCTTCCGACAGCAAAGCTGTTACACCTAAGCGCCGTGACATCACCGCAGCCTTCCGACAGCAAAGCTGTTACACCTAAGCGCCGTGACATCACCGCAGCCTTCCGACAGCAAAGCTGTTACACCTAAGCGCCGTGACATCACCGCAGCCTTCCGACAGCGAAGCTGTTACTCGTTTCAGCTGTACCTAAGCTTGGTGGGCACGCGAGCGGCCTCTCGCGACGCCGGCGAACATTTTGCGATGCAAATTGGCGCGCATTTAAACAGCCTCACGGGGAACGGGGGGAGTGCGACCAGGGAACGAAGGCGCACGCGAACGCAGTTTCAGTGCGAGGGCCAAGACACGGCTGCTGCTCTGGCAAACGACGAGCGGCGGCAATACACGGCTTGCCCCCGAGACATCACAGGCGCGTCGTCCTCAGTTAGGGCAATTAGGCAAATGCGCGCGCGCGCTGCCTTCGGGCCCCTCTTCCTCTCGGCATCGTCCTCCGCTTCATTATGCATGCCGATGAGCATTTGCTAAAACAACGGGCGCAAACAATTAGCGGCCCCGGAGGCGGCCACGTC
This sequence comes from Rhipicephalus microplus, assembly GCF_043290135.1. Taxonomy (NCBI): domain Eukaryota; kingdom Metazoa; phylum Arthropoda; class Arachnida; order Ixodida; family Ixodidae; genus Rhipicephalus; species Rhipicephalus microplus. The sequence continues at coordinate 292,388,554 of NC_134700.1, forward strand.
CCGACGCTCCCTTGTGGATGCGAGTTCCCTCCCGAGCGCGTGTTACAGCGCGACCCGTGGACGACTTGCCCGGGGAGCCTACATAAACACGCGCGCCGGTGTTTCAGCTGCCGGATTCTCGCCGAGTGTTCCGTCCTCGGGGCATACACCACGGCGATGTGAGAGGAAGCCGATTTGCGTGGGCGTAATGCGAGGGCAGAAGAAGAAGCGCCCTTGTGTGCGAACTGCTTTTCTTTTATTTTTGTGCGCTTTTTACATCGCGCGAAGCGTAGAATATGCTGGCCCGTCTAAGAGAGACCCTCCATTTCTTTTCGCATACACAAGATAAGCGCTATAATAGCGTAGTCTCTGTAGTCACATCGCCTTGTCTTCCTTATTTTTTCTCCACTTCTCGACACACACAACTATCGCCTTATATTGAATATAAGTTATCACAACATAGGAATGGTACTGGAAAACTTTTTTCTTTCTTTCTTTCGGCAACATAATGGCCTAGAAATTCAGATTAAATAAGCTAAGTGATTGTTCTGAAGTCTGTTTCTTGAGGATAGAAGTTTGCTATGGATATCTTGCGGGACAATAAAAAGAGACAGACAAAAACGGCTGTACCAGACACTTCAGACAGACGGAAGCGCACATATTGTACATCAGATAATCTTCACGGACAGAGAAAATACTGAACTATGAAGCACCCAACAACGTGAACGGGAGGATAATAGCAACTAAAGTTTAACTGCTAGAGAATCGAACACGCTATTTGAAGGTTGTAAGTTCGGTCCCTATACCGACCGCAAGTAGTATTTTCGTCTTCTTTATTTTCTGCGCGTTCACATCCTAGTTGCACTACATTTATAAGACTAGAGATTATCTTTTCTGTATACCTTCCTTGCCTTCGTCTGATGTAGGGACGACCACAAAGGCTGGCTAACCATCGCCTCACTCTGCGTGTCTATTGGACACGTGTGCACTTGCGCTGCAAGTTGCTTTCTCATCAAAGAACTCTCACATGCCCTCTAACGCATTACAAGTTTTACGCCTACGCTACAAGACGCACGCGAAATATGCCGCAGAATATTAAAAAGACCAATTGCTCGTAACAACCGGTGACGGGCTGACCTGTCAGCACTGATTTTTCCGGGAACCAACCGTCCGCCTTTCTCTCGCGCAGAAACCTGCAGGTCGCTTCGCGAAAGAAGTCGGGCCGATCAAAGCGCCATCACGAGACGCGCGTGCGAATCGAATAACAACGCAGAGCGGGCAAACGGGGAGGAGAAGTGAAGGACGGTTAACCAGCTCTTCTTCAAACAAGGCTCTTCCGCGATCGAGCGCTGGCGTGTGCATCGCAAAACTCGAGTCACAGAGAGCGGAGGGGGAGAGACCGGCGCGGTGAACATCGGGTCCCGCCCACACCCGGTCGCATGGAATTAAGTGCACTCCCGAGCGGAGAACGTGTGTACCACGCAGACGACGAAGGAAACTTCGGGAACCGTTTGTGCGCGAGGTGGCGCTTGTGGCGGTAAAAGCTCGCTAAATGCTACAAGACGCGGATGAGAAAGAGAAACAGAAGAGACAGTGAGTGCCACTATGTGCGTGCGTTGTGAACCCCGGGGCAGGAAGGCGGTTATCTCGAAGATAAAAACGAAGAAAACAAAGGGAAAATGAAATGACAGAGGCAGTGGAGCCAAGTTACGGGAAAGAGCGGGGCGCGGTGGGGCGGTACCGCCATTTCAGCGCGCGGCTCCGTGGACAAACAGCAAATGACGAAGCGCACTCCCCGAAAAAAAAAAAAAAAGCTTTTGCGCGTCGAGTTGCCGCCGCCACACATCGACGCGCGCGGGGCGCACAATCGATGAGACGCGGCGCGAGTACTCGACACGTAAGAGAAGCGTTTAGCTGTTGGCTAATGCGATTGGAGCCAGGGTAAAAGAGAAGCAGAAGCAGCGGGAAAGAGCAGGAGGCGCGTCTGTGAAGTTACCGCCTAACGAGACTTCGCCACCGGAGCGGGAGTCGTTTGTTTCCACGCTGCTACAACGCTTTACGTGGGCCAGGGTTCCTTCGTAGGAACGCTGGCATCAATAGCATAGGGTGCCTCGATGCCAGCGTTCCGACGAAGTAACCCTGCCGTCGTGGCACACTTCACGCCGCCTGTGAAACGAGCCGTGATTGCGGATAGACTTTTTGCCGTTGCGTTCAGCGTCTATTAAAGCAAACAAAAAACGACGCATAATTCTTCTTAAGCCACTTCCACCTACTTTCTGTAACGAGGCACGATGTCCGCGACCACTTGTGGATGAACATGGTCTCAGGGGCCTTCTTTTACGGCCATTATATTACCATGAGTGAACTGGAGACCGAAAACGATCTGAGAGAGTGTAAGTAGAAACCGCACGTGAATGTTGGACAAGAAGCCAGTTACAGCGGCTGCAGCACTATCAGCAAGTCAAGGAGACGCTCACTATACTTTAAACCGTTTCGGAGCCGCTTCCTGCTGAAGAGTAGCTGATAGTCTTTGTACGGAGTACACCACCAGTGCATTGGCACTTGAGAGTTACAGATATCGAGTGATGCAGTGCTCGTGAATGTATTAAACGACCTATCGAAGTCCCCCACAGCTATAAAGAGGGAAGCCCAAACTCAAGTTCAAATCAAACTTGTTTCAACACGACAAGTAGCTTCAAAGTATCCGAGGGAAACTGCAATCACTCTGTTGGCGACGAATAATGTATACATCGGACTACATCGGACTACAAATCGGCATAACTTTAAACCGACGATAGCACGAAGCATATACAAACGTGATATATATATATATATATATATATATATATATATATATATATATATATATATATATATATATATATATATATATATATATATATATATATATATATATATATATATATATATATATATATATATATATGAGATCTAACAGACAGTAATGCCTACAGCGGAAGTTATTAGAACCAATGGAATGTAAATAAGAAAGAAAATTGAATGAAAAAATAACCAGCCGTGAGCAGGAATCGAACCTACGACCTTCGAATAACGCGTTCGATGCTCTAACCACTGAGTTATCATATATATATATATATATATATATATATATATATATATATATATATATATATATATGTGTGTGTGTGTGTGTGTGTGTGTGTGTGTGTGTGTGTGTGTGTGTGTGTGTGTGTGTGTGTGTGTTCCGATGGAGGCGGAAATGTTGTAGGCCCGTGTGCTCAGATTTGAGAGCACGTTAAAGAACCCCAGGTGGTCGAAATTTCCGGAGCCCTCCACTACGGCGTCTCTCATAATCATATGGTGGTTTCGGGACGTTAAATCCCACAAATCAATCAATATATATATGAGTGCGGGCCCTGCACTACCCTGTCATAGTATAAATAGCACCACGTCACATGTGAACATAGCACGACACCCCATCCACTCGGAGGTATCGCACCGCGGTTGTGCGCGAGCGAAACCGAACGCACGCACGCAGGTGTACAACACGCCTGTCGGCGTAAACACACACGCCGCGGTACGAACACACACAACAAGCCGAGAAGCGACGAGCAAGGAAGCACGCAAGTGAACGAGCGGGCTGGAGCTCGGCCGCGTGCGATGCAGCCCGAGCACAAACTCACTTAGCGCGCCTGTTACCACCCCGCGGCACAGACACCGCCGCTTCCTGGTTTGTCGTTTGTTTCCTGGACCCGGGCTTTGTGTGTTCGCAGGTACCTTATCCTACATGGCATCGAGCTTCTCCGCCTCGCTTATTAGTTTGCTGTTCTCATCGCTTCCATCTGCACAGCCACTTACTCCACCACCTAATCTGATATACGCTTCTTCGCTTTTATTATTGCCTTTTTTTTCAATATAACGCGCGTATGCGTCGATGTAATGGTGCACAAGTATAAGTTACAGTGAAAAAAATAAAGAAACAGTGTTATTACAATATAGTGACGACCTTGTTACATTTCGTTGTACTCTTCAGACGTTCAGACAGTTCAGCGTGTAAAACAAAGCAATGACCCGTTTTACCATGCAGTTAACGAAGCTAAAAATCGGGCAGTATATACTCCGATAAACGAACGCGCCTCCACAGTCTGGCGTTTTGAATTATAGGGACTCATTAATACCCCAATGTGTGGCTTTATATATTGGCGTGAGCATACGTATATAGTTAGCACACACCTGAATCTAGCACACGTGGGTGCACTGTATTCTGTGTCGATTGAAAAACAAGCGTAATTCAAACTCACGAACCCACGTCTATATTAACTCAAAATACCCAGAGGCTTAACAGCCTCTGGGTATTTCTGCGTATTTCTCGTAAGAAAAAAAAACGGCATACATGATTTCCATAAGACTCGCTAACCGCGTGTATCATTTTGTTTAGATTGTGGTGTGATAAATACGCTAATTTACGCTGCCCATAAGAGGAAACTGCGTATACGTCGTAAGCGAGGGGAATGGTACGTGAAGGATAGAGGAGAGTACACTTCAGGATGAATACCTGCAGGTCGGGGAACCCATCTTTCCGCTATAGAAAAAACAAGTGGGCGCCAAGCGGCACTGGGAATCGAACTTACTATACGCCAACGTATACCATTTGACTGCCGCAGCTATCACTCTAATACAGATAAACCGCGCACACTGTATAGTCTCTTCTCACTTCGGCTTATGCGCCTCTACGGGATATTTATTTGGCTACAGATAATATTTGGTGGTGCAGCTGTTCGACATAAGTGCACAGACAGAACGAGTGAACGTATGAACGACGTTAGATGTGGCTCGAACTTACTGTTACAGCAAAACGGAGACCCCACAAAACAAGGTGAAAAACGTGCGCAGATCCCGTAAGGAATGAGAACCGAATCTTCGCGTTGCCACTGCAGTTATGGAAATTAAACCGTTACTTGATAAGAAGAACGAAAGACGGAGTAAAACATCGCCAAGTTGAGATATGATAAAAAAATTTAGGTACGCTTCGTCTGCGCTGTGAACGTCATTTATGTCTGTGAGAACACTATAGGGCATGCTTCACATACTTAGGTTTTTTCTTTATTTCGTTGAAGCGGAAGCGTTCGAAATCTCTTAACGTGAAAGATAAAAGACGGTATAACCTGATCTGTTCACGATAAGTTCGAAAGCAAGCATCCTAATTATGTACCAAACTTTGTCATACAGTTAGGTGAAAACCGAAAAGTCATGTTTCCAGAAAGCCGAGGCATACGAACGGGATGTTTTTGGCGTAAATTCTGCAGTCGCTTTGATCTTGCGAAAAAAAAAAAGAAACGCCGACCTCGTCCGCTTAATGCGTTCCCTAAGCAAGTTTTGGGCGCAGTCGAGCTTTCGACAAAGCACGTCTGGCACCCTCGATGCAAACGATATTTGGCCCGGGACGTTCTTTCATCGGCAGCCGGTGCAGCGATAGAGGCGTGGTAGTTTTCCGGGCGATACGTAATAAGGCTCTATACACCGTGGGCGCGTGGAGAAAGATCCACTAGTTTCCACATACACACACATACATACGTACGTACAAACACACGCAGCCGCAGAAACATCACATAGGCCTGCCGGTTTTGTAGCCTTGCTTGGCCTAAGTGGTGGCCATACACTCGCCACCTTTTTTTTTTTTTTCTGAGCTTGCGAACAAAATTCGATTGACGATGTGCGGCGAGTATAGTGTAGCTACCGATCATCGAGTTATCCTGGCCCCTCGGGAGTGGGCGCTGCACGAACTAAGGCCGCTCCGGTGTGTAAACCGAGCTTTGAGTATAAGGGGCAACCGCAAAAAAAGAAGCCAACGAGGGAACAACTACATTCGCTTTCTAAGGCGAGAGCTTCCTGCTGTTCTCGGCGTCTAGCGAACGTTAATCTTTGCCCCATTCACCTTGGGAAGCTGTTGGCCTTTTTATTACGATTCGAGCAATGTGATTCGCACGCTCGCTCACCCTCAGTCGTACGGATTAACTAGCATTCAAAGCACACTGCTAAGATATTGCGGAAAGTACGGGAACAGAACGAATAAATGAATAACTGCAGGAAACATTTTAACGCCCCTTCGGTCCGCTTTGTGGAACGGCGCACCAGTTGCCATTCAGGTGCCGCCACCATGGTTTCCGCACGCATGTACTTGCGACCTCTTTGACTCCGAAGAGCGTGGGAAAGACATTGCCCCTACAAAAGCACGTAAACATCCTTTGTATGAGCACGCCAAGTACTGGCTCGAATGCCGTCTCTAATATTGTCCCGGTGAAGCTTAGTAGCGTCGTAAAGATGTCACCAGGATAACCATTCAAACATTTTACAATGAATAATTATCATTCCTAAGTACTATATGACCACATCTGCTTTTTCTGGTTAAACCACGCCTCGAGATGATTCGACATATTTAAATGCATTAGCGAATTCTTAAAGTCTGTGGGGGTCATTCCTTCGAGTTTTAGCATACATGAACGCTTAATGCCCTCCATACAGGCCAGTCTAATAAAAAGCTGTTCAGATGTGTTATCTCTGCAAAGCACGCTTTGCCGTATGACAAAAAGCTATAGGATGAAGCACATGCTTCAGAAACGGCGTGATTATGTGCAAGAGGTAGATATCATAATGGTGCGCAATAAAATAAATAATGTAAACGCACACATGCAGACACAAACACACGCGCGCACGCACGTACGCACGTACGCACCCTTAGAAATAAGGTACAATGCAAGGATTGATTGATTGATATGTGGGGTTTAACGTCCCAAAACCACCATATGATTATAAGAGACGCCGTAGTGGAGGGCTCCGGAAATTTTGACCACCTGGGGTTCTTTAACGTGCACCCAAATCTGAGCACACGGGCCTACTACATTTCCGCCTTCATCGGAAATGCAGCCGCCGCAGCCGGGATTTGAACCCGCGACCTGCGGGTCAGCAGCCGAGTACCTTAGCCACTAGACCACCGCGGCGGGGCGACAATGCAAGGAAGACGAACGAAATGGAAGAGTAATATGGGATGATTCCTGAGATAATAATCCTATAAAAAGCTACTATTTGTACGGACTCTATCCGTAATGTGATTTCGATGTATAAACTGAACTATGTTCATATGTATTGTGTTAATCCATGCGTTATAAGCCCCATAGCGTATATATGTACATGGTAACTGATTCGTTTTTTTCTTATTTTCTGCTTAATTTTTCGTATTTTTCTGTTTTTTCTTGTAGATTACTGTCATGATGTTGGCATAGCCGTCTCTAACACAGCATACCTTCCCATATTTCGCCAAATATAAATAGACAAAAAAAGCCTCCTATCTCAGCGCCCGCTACATAAATTAGTCATGCTGCTGGCGTATTCCTATGTTTCTAGAGTACGCCACAAAACACGTGAATCCGAGTATACAGCTCATCTGTTGCGTACTCGATTTCGAGAACGTAAATCAAAACTGACAATTGACAGTTTTCATGGCTCTCCTCACTGACTTCAAAAGCTTTTTTTCCCCGTCGAAATACAAATCATGCAAGAAAATATTTTTTTTCTTTCCTTAAAGCGTATATGAATAATTCAGCGGGATTAGGGATTGCGGTCTTCCACACGCATCGACATGCATCATTCATCGAGACGAGACTTTCACATTCAGAAAGGCGAACCCTAAGTGCAAGATAAAATAAATCACGAACGCAACAAAGTAAGCACCATTTGCGCCGCTCTTTGCGAATAGCAGCCATTCTCACGAACCAAACGAAAACCACGTGGCTTCGGTAGCGCGAGAAATGATTCCATAGACCTTCCCATTGTAGACGAGGGCTGCCGCGTGCGGCGCCACTCACGAACGCTCTCTGAAAGGCGGAAAAGAGGGAGCTCCCGTCGCAGCGGACACGTGACCTTCTCGGGCTCATCGCAGGGCGGGAGGAGCCACGATCATTGGAACGCGGTCAGACGTAAATCCACGCCACGTGTCGCGCTTTTCGGGCAACCGAGTAGAACTCGCGCAACGTAACCACAGCGGCCTTTCTTCTCACTTTTCACGATCCCTACTTACCGCGCTGGCTGCAACAGTGCGCACAGAGAACCAGCTTTGCTTGCTGCTTACGCCCAGATATACTTCGCCACACAACTTATGTGCACTGCTGTCGAAACGCTACTACGAGTATCTCGATGAGTACGCTCATGGAAATCCCGGAACAGGGGATTTCGTATGTAAACTGGTTACAGCGCAACAAGGACAAAAGGAATAAACGTGCACCTCTTTGCGTCTTGTGCCTGTAACAAAGTTTAATTCCAAACAACTTGCCATCTTGCTGGAAAATGGGTTTTCGGTGGTACACACTTGTTAATATCTTCTCTTGAACCATTTCCTTGTATAAATAGAGTAAACCCTACTAATTACACGGTGCGTTTACTTTTACCGCCGGTTTAACATCTTTGATAGAGGGTAATCACTTAGGTTGAGCATCTTTAAAAAAAAACGTGTGAAATTTTTACTTCATCACAATAGTTGCGCTGCTAAAAACTTAAAACTTCGTAGCAAAAAAAAATCAAAGCTATTCAAACATTTCAGCCTTGCTGTTGCTATACACTCCGCTTATTGAGCTTATGGTAAAGCTAACTATAAAATATGTGCTTCGCAATGGATCGTCAGTAGACGCACGGCAAGCACTGAAGAATGCATGTTCGACGGATTGTCCAACGCTGCACGGAAAATGCGGGGATCGCAGGAAGCACTCGCACGAGACACATGTCACGTGGCTCACCGGTGTTGAGACGCGTGCGTGCGTGCGCTGTGTCCGTGTGCACGTGCTCAGCCATGCAAATGAGCAAAGTAGCTTGTACAGGGCGGGTGGCGCTTTCAGCTCTACAGGAACAATATCGAAGCAGCTTTAGCGTGCATGCACGTCCCCGATCGGTTTTTGTTAGGCTCATCATTCAGGAAACCGTATCTGAGCCCAAAGTGCTACCGAAACATCGTCGTCATTGTCTCATGCCACAAAGAAAACTTGTCGACAGAGATTTGCCCGCATAAAAAAAAAAGAAAAGGGCGTCAAGTATGCGCCGCACAGCACTCTCAATTCATGTTAGTTACAATTTTTAAGGAAAGACTTACGTTCTCAGCACTTTCTTGTTTCTCCTGATACCTACTTGCGAGGTATAGCATATTGCATGCCATCGAATGTGCGGGGGCATGAACTGCGAGTCGGGACAAAATTTAAACCGAAACAGTCGACGCACTCAGCATATTCTTAGAACAGACAAATAAGCGGTTGGACGAAATAATGACTCGGTAATGTTATCTATACTAGATTCTTGTCAAACAACTGATTCTACAGCTGTCATCTCCTCGGTCCTTCGCCATAAAGCTAAACGGTCCAACGTTGTGATTGAAAGGAAGGAAGATGCGTCGATCAATTACTTTAAAAAAAACACGAAACTTTGAATTTGTGGGTCAGAAAGCACCTGTTTTCTTCGTAAATTTTTATTTTATTTTTTTAATAGCATACGGAATTGTCTGGACATAGTCCATCTAACTTTGCACGTGACAGACGTGACGGTGTTGGATACCTATTTTTTTTATACCGTGTTCAACTTGATAGTGCAATTCGTCGAAGGAGCCGCGTAAACAAAGTGAAGTAGCGTGCTTTCTCAGCTATTGAGAAAAATGCCAAACTTTGTGTGCGACTTACATGCGGGAAGCAAGCTCCCATCCTGTAATCACACCATCCCTTCCTCTGTACAAATGACTCCGTACAAGTGAAGAAAAAAAAAATTGAAAAATGAAGCGGGTCACGTTAATTTACTTACAGTGAATTAAAAAACAAGACATTTCAACTTTTATACAGGCAGAGCGAGGCACTAACAAGCGGTTATTTTCTCTCTTTTTTTTTTTTGTTTAAACCAGGGAGAAAGTACAAGCGGCCATTCATCGAATAGTAACTATACAAGCGGCATGTCTGAGCGAGACGTTCGTGAATGCAACAATCACAAAGCAAAATACATTTAATGCTTTTGTTTTACAGACATAAAGGAGACTTTTTATTGGGAAAATTATTAACTGCTTCACTGAGCTGAGCTGGTAGTCTTTTAACTTGTTCTTCAGTGTTGCACTTTGAGTGGCAGAAGAAAAAGGAGAATGAAATTTTTGGCTATGAGTAAAGCATTACAAGGTGGTTTCTGTGATTGTAACAGTTAATTGCGTGCAAACGATGGGCTTAACGTTGCCTGCACTGGAGTTTAGAAGGTAACTTATGGCCTGACTCAATGACAGCACTCACGTCCGACGAAAGACGTCAGAATGATCGAAACAAAGTGCACTTTATGGTGCGATGTCTGTTCTGTTCTATCTCTGGAGAGATTAAGGTTCATATTGCATCGACTACTTCAATTTGATAAATTCTGTAGCGAAAAAAAGAATATAAAAAGGTTACCCGAAATAAAAAAAATGAGCTCCTATAAACATATATAACACAACACTGAAAAATGTTAACGTGGTAATGTACAATCTTCTTTCATAAGTTCGTTATCCCGTGGTTTTTGCTAGCTTTTTTTCTCCGGGCTCGAGCAACGCTTGAATATAGGTTATTGAATCGCAGGAATACAAACGTGATGTTTATGAGGCTGATAAAAGAACGGACCAACACTGAAACCACTATTGACGTCAACCCGACATGACGACTGTATCATAGGAGTACATATGTAATGTTTATTGTTTCATTATGAAATCAGACAGCCAGAATTGCAACCACAAATTCCAACGCAGCTTGAAGACCTCGTGTGGCTCTATGGTAGCACATACCTGACTGCAACGCAGACTGCGTTGGTTTGATTCTTACTGAGATCCTGATTTTTCACATTTATGATTCTGCATTCGTTGGTTCCCCGCTGCCCATGTCGGCATTTTTATTAACGCTGTGACATTTAAATTACAAATATATGCTCTCAACATTTTTTGAAAGATTATCACTCGTAGCGCATATACTGCAGGTCGTGGTATACACGTAGGTGCCACGTGTGCGTGGTGCGAAGGGTCTGACGATGTATACGCGACGCGATTTTCGCGTTATTCATGTTGTAGTTATATTCGTCAAACCCTCCTAACTTACCATAGAAATTTTGGTCTACAACATGATAAAGAGGCGATCACGATCTCGAACACCCAGAAGTACGCGGCTAAACACAGACAGACAGACAGACAGACAGACAGACAGACGGACGGACGGACGGACGGACGGACGGACGGACGGACGGACGGACGGACGGACGGACAGACAGACAGACAGACAGACAGACAGACAGACAGACAGACAGACAGACAGACAGACAGACAGACAGACAGACAGACAGACAGACAGACAGACAGACAGACAGACAGACAGACAGACAGATAGACAGACAGACAGACAGACAGACAGATAGATAGATAGATAGATAGATAGATAGATAGATAGATAGATAGATAGATAGATAGATAGATAGATAGATAGATAGATAGATAGATAGATGCGTTCAATTTTTTTCTTTGGTTCGCTAAAAGATGCTGATCATTTAATTGCGATCTTACCTTTAAGGTGAGATTTTCGACAGTCTTCTAAAATAGCGTGCCTTCGTGTGTGTGTATGCTTGTGGGGGAGGCACGCTCACGCGCCTACTGTCGAAGAAAACGTGTCATACACTGCGCTCTTCATCTGAAGCACAATACACGGTCCCAATTCAGCTATAGCAATGTGAGATACGAAGGTGCCTGCAAGTCAGCCACAAACCAAGTAGCAGCATCTCTATAAGCTACCTGCTTACCTACAGTGGCGTAGCATCGTGTTACAATATAACCCACCTGGTGGCGTTGTTGTGGTGGAACAGACAATGAGTTGCAGGAAGGAATCGAAAGCTAATCATCTTCCGAACGTACCGTATTTAGAATCCGGGAATCTGGGAGCGCTGGCAACACAAGCGCGGGGGATTTTTGTGCGTCGGACGAGATTAATCCGCGGTGAGTGCCCTCTGCGAATGCAGCTTGCCTGCGCGAAGACAGGAAAAGCCAGCGTTCCTTCGTAGTGCACGGTATAGTCGCGTACTACGGTGATGCGGGCGGCGCACAACATTGCCGAACGCCGCTATGTGGGATTATCGAGGTACACAATGACAGCGACGTCGTCTGGCGAAGATGAAGTCCTGACGCCATATGTAATCGACAGTCACTGTTTGTATCTTCAGTATCTGGGAGTTTTCTGTTGATATTTTTTTTTTCGTTTTGTTGCGGCGACTAGGGGCGTACACTGTCGCTGCCATTTGGCCTTTTGCGAAGGCAGTGATTTGTGCCCAACAACGCTTTCTTTCTTTCCTTTTTTTCTTTCTTTCACACATAAGTGGTAGATTTTTTCTTTACTTCTTTCGTTAGCATGTTTTGTAGGCGTTTGCGGCTGTTGGTGTTTTTTTTCATAAGTGAACCATAATGGACTTGAAGTAGCGTTCTTACCTTTCTCGGGGTATAACGGAAAACCAGCCGCACATAATTTAGAGTAGTTTAAGTCTTCTGGAAAGTTTAACCTCCAACCCCCAACGGTCTCTTCCGCATATAAAAAAAATTAATTCTCATCAAAGATTCTCGCCGCACTGAACTATATTTAGTGTGAATCGAACTACTATTCCCAACGATACCAACCTTCTGAAAAAATTTGCCCTGCCCATTGAAACACACCGTACAGTAAGAAAGAACAACAAAAATAAGGACGTTGAAAGGCTTTGAAGTTTCTGCAAATGCAAGACGCCGACTACCATGTGACTGCGCTAAAATGTTCCAGAAGTCGGGCGAAATCATGACTAAAAAAAGTGTTAAGCCGGAGAATGTTTTTCTTTTTTTTCAGATATGACTGCGCACCAAGACGACAAAGACATGAAGATGACGAGGTATAAATAAATAAATAAATAAATGAATAAATAAATAAATAAATAAATAAATAAATAAAGGAAAGTGGATGGTGATAACCCTGGAGCTGTACTGAGATTTAAATACAAATTTTATTAATCTCGAAGCACGTTAAAGAACTCCAGGTGGTCGAAATTTTCGGAGCCCTCCACTACGGCATCTCTCATAATCATATGGTGGTTTCGGGACGTTAAACCCCACATATCAATCAATAAATCTCGAAAATTAGAAACGATCGAGAGCGCATAAACAAACCCTTCGATCGTAGCTGCATAGCGTGACCTAAGCTTCGATGAGATTGGCAGCCATGATAAAAAGCTCCAAAAAAAAAAGCGCCTTGGTTACATTATTTGTTTTATCTATAAAGAGGAGTACATTAGTATATACATGAAAAGTAAATAAGACCATTCCAAGCTCCTCCCCTCCCCACTTTTTTTTTCATTTCGGTCCTGAGAGCAAATTACAAGAGGTGTATCGAAAGGAGGCGGGTAGAGGTTGTTTTCGTGTGTCACGTTCGTCAAATCAAGGTAAAAAAAAATCGAAGGAAAGGGGGGGGGGGGGTGAAACGACGATGTTCGGCGTGTCGAGTATCTCGACTTCCGGTTTCCGCGTCTCCCTGTCGTTGCTTCCGGAGTAGGAGGATGCAGTGTTCGCTTGCTTCCTGTATCGGCCGCTGACAACAGTGTAAATAACCGCCGGCTGTGCGGCGAGGCGGTGGGAGACACCACGGAGTGGCAGGCTGCATGTCGCGAACCGCAGCTTGGACAAGCTTGAAAAAAGAGGGCGAAAAAGAACGCGTGATAGAGAGAAAATATAAAGAAAGGCAGGGAGGTCAACCCGAGGAAGTCTCCGGTTTGCTGTCCTGTACATGAGAGGGGGAAAAGGAGAGCAAAAGACAGCATCTTCTCAACTGCGAAGGAAAGTATGGTTGTGTCCACAGCAATATTAGTGATAAATTATTTGTTATGTTATGTTTGACGGATTCCCTCTCAAGTATTATAGGTTGTTCTGGGTAATAACTAAACGCCTTTACTATTGGCGTCTATCTCTTGATCAGTGTTTCACATTTGGTATGCAACAGCAGTAGAAAAAAAACCGAATTGTTCATGTACGACCCACACCCTTTCTGCACTAAAAAAAAAGGGGGGGGGAGAGTTCAGTGATATTAGAGCCCATGGCGACACTTAACGAGTTTCAAGGGGAGACTGTAAGGGGAAGAAAAGGCGCGAGTCTGTAGCTGTACGCATCTCCCAGTTGCCCTTTTCCCTCTAGTAAATTCTGCGCTGCCCTAAGCACCTTCTTACCCTTTTCTCGAGACTCGAGACACCTACTCTCCAGTGAGGAGCAGCGGGAGTGGGCTGAGAAGGTAGAGAAGGTCTAATTCAATTAGCCCCCCCCCTTGTCAATTCACTTGCCCCCTCCCTTCAATCCAGGATAAAGTTGTTCATTGATTCATCAAGGTTATGGATTAATGAGCACGTAAGTAGTACATGCGTACAAATATTTATTGATCTATTTGATAAATATCGAGCATAGACACACGCAAACCATTGGCACGAGGCCACGGGTTTCATTCGCGGGCGCATATAGGACGCATTTGAACAAATCGAACGATAGTAGTCAGCATTGTCAGGAATCGAATGGAACAAATACGCATGCGATAATGAAATTAGACATTTGCCATACAATAAGTTCATGCACAGGTATGCTTTGGCTGCACTGTGTACATATATACACTTTAACAACGTAATGCGTGATGAAAACTAGCTCAGGTTCTTTCACCGTTTGAATCGTTATAACAAAGACATTGAGACGCACTGAGGATAAAAATCGGTCATTAATATGATATGTGGGGTTTAACGTTCCAAAACCTGTATGTGGGGTTTAACGTCCCAATTGATTATGAGAGACGCTGTAGTTGGGGGCTCAGGAAATTTCGACAACCTGGGGTTATTTAATGCGCACCCAAATCTGAGCACATGGGCCTACAGCGATTCCGCTTCCATAAAAAATGCAGCCGCCGCAGCCGGGATTTGATCCCGCGACACGGGGGTCACCAGCCGAGTAACCAGGCTATCGACCACCACGGCGGGGCATAAAATTCAGTCATACGCTTGTACATGTCATTGGCGCCCCTACCTGTAACGTATCCCTTGTCTCGTATGCATGTTCAGCTAATAATATGGGTTGCCAAGCAGCCCGAATCAACGCTCTCCTCAATCGAACAAAAGCTCACGACGTCCCTCGTGCAGTCGCCTAGACGACTCGAAGGCTAACGCCGTCTTTTCCCTCGTCTTCGCAGTGGATGCACTTCTCCCACGCTCGTCCAAAAAATTTCTCTCCCTTAACGTGGTTTTGCACGGCCTCCAGGATCGGAGGCGTCGCTGGCTTTTCGCGCCTCGTCTGGTTCTGCACTGCCTCCGTGATCAGGATCAGCCCAACTATGGCCAAGCGATGACGTCATGTGATCACGTCACAATGACGCGATGAAAACGTCACAAACTATCGCCACCTGTTACGTCATGATGACGTGACATGGTGGTTTCACCACGTGCATGACGGTTTTTTTGCATCGCTCACGTTGATACCGACGCTGACCGTCAATTTTCGCGTTTAATGAGGCATCTGTAGCTATAAGGCTTGAATTAGCCTAGATGTATCAAGCTAAACACGGACATGCGGACGCTCGCGCCACCAGCACATTGAACTGTCATGACACCGCGACAGGTCGGCGACGGTAAACCGCACATGGGAGACGGGGCAGCTTCAGTCAGCGCGGTTTTCGAGTCCGTCATTAGTGCACCGAGGCAAGAAGGACGGTGAAATAGACGCTCCTGCAGCGTCTCGCGAAACACGCAAAAACGAGATTTGCCGGGCGATTCGTGACTGGGATCTTTTTTAGTGCCGTACACGACCTCCAGCACCGCGGGCGGCACCGTGGGGACATCCGGCTCGGAAGCGGACTCGGTGGTTCTTCCACGTTCCGGTCTGTCCTTCCCCTCCCGCTCTCCGGCGACCGTATTGTCTTCCGATTCTCGTTAGGGATCGTACAGAGAGGCACCTTTTGTCTTCCGGGGGTCCAGCCGCCCCGCTTTTGTCTCTCGGCGCTGTTTCGTTATTGCCCACGTCTGCAACCGCGATCCCGGCGGCTTGTGTGTGTACACACACTGAGACTTGAAGTGCATCGTTCGCACGACACTTCGCTCGCGTGCTCTGCCAACTGGAAACGCACTCCACGTAACTGATATATATATATATATATATATATATATATATATATATATATATATATATATATATATATATATATATAATACAATGATTCCTTGCTTTGATTGAGTCAGGCTGGATTTATTCTTATGATTCGTAGTGCAGACTGTACATCACATTCCCAGCAGTGGCAAGGCTGAAGTGGCATTCCTGGCGACCAAGTGTGATTGATCGATATCGACATCAGCTTTGGTTGGAGCTTAGGTTGCCAAAGGGTGCAAACATACTTAGCTGGTAGCGGTGAAATTCAGACTTATTTCTTCGCTGCCTTATCTGTTTCAATTAGGACGGTGCTTGTCTGCGATGATTTGATGCAGCCTGCAAAATTCTCTGACATTTATCTTTCTAACGATTGGCTAAGAAGTACGGAAAAATGCAGGGAGAAACACACATCATTAAAACCCCCACCATCCTGCCCCCCAACCCTACGAAAAAGATTATACAAGCGGATGCCTACATTTGTAGCATAAGCACGTGATCATGCCAAGTGAAAGGCGAGTGGCTCGCGGTTGGCTTGCCGCTTAGCACGCTTGTGTACTCTGCGCTTGCGCCCTGCGGGCCGGGTAAGTGTGAGCGGAGTGCGAACTACATCTGCGCTCGCACGGGTTCCTTTCCTTTGTCTTTAATTTCCCTCTCTATGAACAAGAAGTTGCCAGGGTGGAACGCACTGAAACATCAGAGGGAAATCAAAGAGCGGCGTCAGAGGAGGTTGGTTCGTATACGCGTAAAGCGCTGGTGAGCAGCAACCTCCTCATAGGTATACTATTGGTACGGTCGGCAAAATTCACTCGATCACGAAATGCGCGAGCTACAGAGCAAACTGGTGAAATGCATGGGCCATTTAGTGCAACATAATGTGGAAATATATGAGCGCACAAGGTAAAACGAAGGAAATCACTTGACAGGAAAGACGTTTGCTTACAGCTGCAGTTTCACTAGAAACATTATTGACACTAGAACACCGAAACGAGCGTGCGCACGCACGCACACGCACACATAAACGCACACACACACGCACACACACACACACGCACACACGCACACACACTAGGATTGTGGGTGCAATTCGCAGTTTGGCAGCACGAACATTCTGAGCAAATCTAAACTCATTATGACCAGAGAAATCATGGAAGCAGGGCAGATGAGAGCGAAGGCAAGCACGTGTATCACGAGAACAGTCACCGCGTCTGTTGTAATTGTGGTTGATTGATTGATATGTGGGGTTTAACGTCCCAAAACCACCATATGATTATGAGAGACGCCGTAGTGGAGGGCTCCGGAAATTTTGACCATCTGGGGTTATTTAACGTGCACCCAAATCTGAGCACACGGGCCTACAACATTTCCGCCTCCATCAGAAATGCAGCCGCCGCAGCCGGGAATCGAACCCGCGCCCTGCGGGTCAGTAGCCGAGTACCTTAGCCACTAGACCACCGCGGCGGGGCTGTTGTAATTGTGGTAAAAACGGTGTGTTCATGCCACCAGAGTGAGACCACCACCTCAAGTAGTTGAAGGAGCAAAATACACTTTGGATGGGGTTCCGTTTTCTTTTTTTGTGTGTGCGTGTGTATGGGGGAAGTGGCGTTTTTTTTTGTGTGCATATGTGTGTCATAGTCGGTTGCGAGCTAGAGCGTCCGCCCTCTCGTTGCCCTGCAGCCCAATGCATCCCGGACACCAGTGGTGGCAACTGGTTTTGGATCATAAGCAGCCTCAGTGACATGACCGAATGGCGGCACCGGCTAAAGAGAGCCAACGGGCCTCCTGGCAGTCGGATAGAGTGAATTACGACAATACTCCGGAAACCTTATGGCTAATAATATATATAACTTCAGTGAAAAAAAAATCGTGGTTAAGGCAGTGTCGCCATCCGATACCAAGTCACACCATGACCGCGCCTCAATATATGCCGATAAGTAGCGACGGCATTGATTAGATCAAGACGTATATGCGTTTGATGGTAACCCAATTAGCCATAAAGAATGTCTCTTGCGGCCCTTCGTGGCAAACCATTGTCTGAAAACATAAATACAGTTTTATTATTTTTCAGGAGTATACAAGAACTAAGGTACTCTAAATCCCGAATTTTACAATCGCACATTCAAAGCGGACCATGCTTTGAGCAACAATCTGAATCGCGTGATTGCTTTAAAATGTTGAAAAGCCTATTCACGTACTTCGTTTCACAGCGGAGCCGTTTTTTCGTTATCGCTAGTTCGCGTAAACTATATATCACGATAGGTGGCCTTGTTATAGCAACACAATGACTCGGCCGGCTCTCTCTCTCTCTCTCTCTCTCTCTCTCTCTCTCCGTTCCCTTAATTTTCTGCTTATCTCCTCGAACACGTGCGCCCAGCACACTTTCTCCCGCTGCGCCGGTTTGAGCGCCGTGGGATGCAAGAACTGCGGGCGAAAGAACAGGTAGAAGAGGGAGAAAGATACAAAGAAAGAGAAGGGAAAATTTTCAGGCGATAAAGATTTCACGAAGAGGCGCGATTCGAACCCGCGTATACACAACCCCAACGCGAGATTCGTAACCACCCGGCTGGCAGAGCAAAACGGAGTGGAAAAGGTGACAAGAAGGGAACGGAAGAGGGGAGAGAGTAAAGCATGGCCTAAAATGAAAGAGAGAAAGAAAGTAATGTACGTGTAGAGAAAGGAACAAACACCAACAGGCAGATATAAGTGTTACACAGAAGAAAAAGAGAGAAACGAGGAAATGTCTAAATAAGGTGCATTTCCGATGGAGGCGGAAATGTTGTAGGCCCGTGTACTCAGATTTGGGTGCACGTTAAAGAACCCCAGGTGGTCAAAATTTCCTGAGCCCTCCACTACGGCGTCTCTCATAATCATATGGTGGTTTTGGGACGTTAAACCCTACAAATCTGAATCTCTGTCTAAATAAGGAGGCCGCGCCTACCATCTCGGCGCTTCCTTCATACTTGACACCACTATAGTGTGCCCTAACTTACACTTAAAATAGCTCGTTTCCTTTCGCAGAAATTTCGTTATCGGCGTCCGTGGTTCTGCGCGAAACATTAACTTCGTCCGTCAGCGAAAAATCGAGAAAAGTTCGTCCTCAAGCAGGTGGTCTAGCACAAAGCCGCGCCGTCGCTCTAAACTGCTTCAGAAGATGCCACGTGGTGGGGCAAGGCTCCCATTGCCTGGTAGAAGTGTAGAGTTGCGCCAGGGCGTCAAGCCGAGTGAATTGCCCAACGAGCGTGTGTTTTAAATGCCCGCCCATCACAAAGCGCTCAGACACATTTAATCACAGCCATCAGCAGGAACAAAGTGAGCAGCTGCGTTGCTTCCGTGCTTTACGGATACATATTTGTTCCATCGCAGATACGCAAATGGAAAAATTTGGGCGTATTGGGCCCTTCGCAACCTACTTACAGCAGGCACTGTCTATAGTAGGCACTGCTTTACTGCTACCGCACTTCTACAGCAAGCACTTCATGGCTATTTTCTTTTTTTCATTGAGTTCACGCTGAAAGCAACTGTAAGTAGTTTCATAGCCTGTTTCACTCTAAATACGGCACATTTATTTTGTGAAGATGTAATTGGGACCAATTATTGCATGTATTATATCACTGATTTCCACGTAACATGTTTCACCTGAAAACTTACATTGCTCTTAGTTAAATGTGTCCGGCCTTACTTTCGGGTTCTGCAAGACTGACGAGCCAACGTCAGACAGAATGGTGGTGGTAGTGGTTAGAAGAGGAGAAATGCGCCTAATTTCTGCAGCCCGGTCGGGAGCACGGCGCAGTGTCTAACAGAATGCTCTACCTCATTGACGCAGTCATTTGAGATGCAGGGACGAGGGGGGAGGGGATTCACCACTCTTCCCAACCCCAAAATCATTCCATTTTGCATACACGTACACATACCAGCGTATACACACGAATGTATACATAGAGGTCTGGTCCAGGCGATAACCCTATTTTGCCTTTAGCGAATTTGCACCCAAATCTTATTCACTGGGCCTAGAACAATGCCATAGGTAAGTACAATGAAATTTAGTTAGATGATTTAGGACTGAGTAGGCACAAGTGACCTGTTCGTCATACAATTTCTCCGCTTCCCTTCAGGTACCGGTCGCACTCGCCCAGTATCTTACTTCACGCGCGAAACGTCTCGCGTTTTTGATTGCGCCCCAACGGAAGGCTAGTACTTATAGTTTCTGCTGCATTTTGATCCCATACCAGAAACGTGAATGAACGCGAAGGAGTCGATGCCAGCAGTGAAATTCCAGCGACTCGCATCAGAGTGCCCAAAACAGACAACCGACAGGCATGTATGGTGCACAGCACAAACCCGTGTTGCATGGCTGCATTTCTCGTCGGAGTTCACACGTTCGGAGAAATTGATTAGGGCGTACTATGCTCGGAACAAGACCAGAGTTCATTCGTTTGGAATGCATTTCTTAGCGAACTTCGGCGACTTTGAGGGTGTCCATCCGTCCATCCATTCATCGATCCATCCGTCCGTCCGTCCGTCCGTCCGCCCGTCCGTCCGTCTATCTATCTATCTATCTATCTATCTATCTATCTATCTATCTATCTATCTATCTATCTGCATACGACTTTTATCTTTCCTGGCCGTTTCGATAATGGTATCGATACCAAACTTGGTATGACACAACATGACTGTATGAAGAACATATTTGACTAGTCATAACATGCAAATCATGACATGTCTGTCATGATTTACATTTCATGGTCCTGCAGCTCTAGCGGTGGTTTCGTTCGCATGGCATGTTGCAAAACTGGTATGGTATGGCATGATTGCATGGCGAACACAAGCGACAGACCCTAACATGAAAATCATGACATGCGTGTCATGTAACAACATGACTACATGCCACATTGATGATGCGCTCGCGGCCGTTTCGCTATCTTCACAAATGCCAAAGTTGGTATTGAGTGACGCCAATGGATGACGAATGTATGTGACTGGTGCAAACATGATAATCATGAGATGCGTTTCATGTGAGAACATGACAACATGCCCAGTAAAGGCGCCAATACATTTCGACGTGACGCGGTGCACGTGCTCGCTGGCGTTGCCACGCCAGGTGCTGGTCCTGCCATATATACTCGCAGTCGCGCGCCGCGCTGCGTTGCTTTGACGCATGCGCGTTTCAGCGCGTCCGGCGTCCCTCCATCACGAAAAGAGGGGACGGTTTTTTTTTTTTTTTTTGCAGGTCTAACTCTTTCGCCCACGTGACCATTCCAGTGACGTCACCAAAACGTCACGGATGCCGCGGCTCTCTTTTTTTTTCGTTCTTGCACTGCCCGTTTGTGATCATGGCTGAAGAAGTGGCATGAAATGTCTGAAAAAGCCTTGGATGTGAAGATTCCTTCCTCCGTGGAACATACGAAAGTCGGCAAAAAGCACGTTCCGGGTCAGATCCGCGGTCATCGAGGTTTCGCGTGTTGAGAGATGTTTTTGATTTGTTTGACCTGTCACACTGCCTGTTTTACTGCCCAACTGCTCAGCAATCCAGCTATTACCCTCCCCCATCCCTTTCCATCACCTCCTGGCTCGACTGGATCGGCGCCGAAGGGGAAGAAGAACAGCGTCGACTGATCGCACAAGCGGTCGAAATGCTCGGCCTGTAAATTTGGCTGAATAAAAGTCTATTACTGCTACTACTACTACTTGATTCGTTTCGTGTCGGTCTTGCGTGCACACAAACATGTGGAGGTCACTTCGGTGGCAAAGTGGTTTCTGCTTCTTGTTTTGTGAACTCTCATCGCTGTGAAATAGCCGGCCAGTGCCGTAACGCCCTGTGTTGAGACTTCTTGTTTGCAATGTTTAGCGTTAGCATACGACTGCATCCGCTGCTTCCAATTTGTACGGACAAGCACGTACTACATGCTGCTTATAGGTGAACATCTTCGACAGATGGCTGGGTGAACTTTCACACTAATAACATAAAATCTCCAGCGAAGTTATAGGTCAAAGATAAAACTTTTCGGTCCCTTCTTCAGGGGTGACTGCTCGGCCGGCTCCGAAGCTAGCGATTTTTCTTGTGGTGTCGCCCTCTCCATCGTCCTTTCCACCGTTGTAGTTGCTGCGGTGGTTTTTCAGCTAGTTATGTAGACTGTGGTCGCATACACTGCGTATACGCAATTAAGGAAATGTCTCGTTCTGTCTTCGCGATTCAAACAATTCGCGCGCCCGTACTGTGAAATGCGAAAAGGACCAAAGAGATAACAACGAAAACAAGCATCTACACGGTGATCAAGGCATGCACAGGACCGTTAGCTGATAAAGATGAGAGTTCAACCAGACAGCGCACAATGCATTCTAACTTTCTTTACAGACCAAACTAATCGAACACGCGCGAATGTTTTGCAGCATCGACGCAATAACATGTCGTGACAGGCAAGCAAACGAGTGGCACGACAACGCACCACACACGCATGCATACCTGACCTCGGTTAGGCGTGCTCACACGGTGACGCAGCGTGCCCCGCAAATTCCGTAGTGCAACGTCGATTCGTCCAGTTTTTCGCGACGCAACCACAGAGCCATGACAACTGCTCAATCGGCTTCGCACACAGTCATAGTTTGACTCTCGGCACAGCATAAAGACTGCTCGTTGAATGTTCTCTTGTTGTGCTTGTTTCTTGTGTGATTGGAGCAACCGTAAACCACGCAGTTAACGAAAATTTGACTTGATGCAACTCGACGAGCAACAATGTGTTATTGCTCGAGCACTTTTACAAGTGCATGCAGCACGCAGTGGTACAGGGCACTTCCTACGCAGCAGTAATGTAAATGCAACACACAAGGACATGGAAAGTCAGGGAACACCACATAACAGCCATCACATGGGACGTCTGCTGCATGCTGCATCACAAGGTCAAAAATGGCGCCATGCCCTTCGCACCGCACCGCTACTGCGAGCGATCAGTTCGAGTTATGCAAATATAATACTCCTACAACTGAAAAAAAAAACTGAAAACACAAAAAACTAGAGCCTTGTTTTGTGAGCAATTGGCTTTATATTTGTGCTGCTGTTTTTAGATCCACACTGAACTTTTACTCACTTGTTTCATCAAATTTAGCGACTCGTGTGTTTTCGCTCGGCAACCATGTCGATTGCCATGTTTTCTTTTTACAAAATGGCGACCAAAATACTGACGAACCGCCGCATTTTAGAATGCGCCCGCAATTCACGCTTTACGAGTCACTATCCCAAGCTCCTTAACCCGGACATAGAATCGGAATACGTGTACACCACAGAACCCAAGTATCCGCCGATCTTAGATACCCACCACAAAGCCACCATGAGGCGCGCGCGAGAGGAATGGAGAGAGAGCATCAGGACGATGCCCACTGTTCAACAGAAACTGGATAAGATGACCGAAAAGGGTCTGCAGTTCTGTTATTTGGCGCAGCCGGATACCCTGTACTACAACTGCCTCCCCGCATACCAGTACGCGACACGGACGCACCTGATCGAAAGTCTGCCGGACGTGTACGAGAAAATCGACGTCGAGGACGCGTACGCGCGACTCAAACCTCATCTCGTCGATGCTATCGCCACAGAGTTGGAGTTGCTCGAAAGCGGCGAGAAATGCAGGGAGAAACCTTCCGAGTCCATAAAACAGGAGAAAATCATCGCCAGTGTTCTGTCGGTGTTGTTGAGAGGCCTGGCCAAGGACGCGCCTCACCTTCAGACCTCGCAGGTCGGTGGAATTCGCTGCTTGCTCGTGAGGAAATGCGCTGCGTTGTGGCCTGAAGTGACCGTGTTCGAATGCGCTGATCTTGAAGATAAAGACGGGATATACTTTAGTAGAACTCGCTGTTGGGCTAGTTGGTACATGTCCGAGTTCAATAGTCAAACTCCGCGCCAAATTCACAACCGCACAGAAGAAAATTCATAGACAGGACCTGTTTATGTGTTGTCTTCTTCCGTGTGGTTGTGATTTTAGCGCGAAGTTGACTGTTTAACTCAGACATTAAGACCGGAACAAACAGCGCTGGATGTTGGACGGCGTGGCATTGGGTGTCATCTAAGCCAGATCAGCTAGGTGTACTGCTGTAGTTCAGATCTCAAAGATAATGCATAATTTCATTGCGATCAGCGTAATCGCGGTTACACAACTAATTGATTGATATGTGGGGTTTACCGTCCCAAAACCACCATATGGTTATGAGAGACGCCGTAGTGGAGGGCTCCGGAAATTTCGACCACTTGGGGTTCTTTAACGTGCACCCAAATCTGACCACACGGGCCTACAACATTTCTGCCTCCATCGGAAATGCAGCCGCCGCAGCCGGGATTCGGTCCCGCGACCTGCGGGTCAGCAGCCGAGGGTTACACAAAAACTAAACGGCTCACGGAGTAGGCACCCTAGATGCACTTTCGAGATCTTTTAAAAGCGAAAACAAATGCTATAGTTCTTTACATAATCGGAGCGCCGTTATGCTTGCATGACCGCTGAACGCCATAAGCGCATTGTCTACTTGGATAGGCTACTAAACAGATACGAGCTAAGACAAGTTAAACAACGGTTCTGCTGCTCATCGGTGTACAATTTTTTCTCTTAATGAAATGGAGGATTATCAGTGGACAAGCCACAAGCACAAGTCCTTGGGGAGAAAACATAAACAAATGAGTTTCATTAACAAATGCAACAAGGTTTCTTGTTCGCTTCTAGATGGTAAAAACCCAAAGAAACGGCATGCTTGACTGCAAGGTCAGAGGGTCTAAAGGTACGGTCTCCTGACCTTGGGACCTTCGCATATCCTCTTTGTTATTATTAGTGCCTTGCACAAAAATCTTTGACTGATTGGAAAAATGCGTTCGTGTCAGGGCTGTTGTGTACAAACAAGCCTGTCACTACACTGTGCCTCTTGGGATGCCATGGTTTGCCAAATGCAATGCTTGTTTCTCTTCCAGGTGGATTACAGGCCACGTTGCGATGCCTTCTGGAAGCATGGCCGATACTACCCAAATGAAAGGAGACGATTCAGAGACAGGGACACCATGACCATGAATTTGCAGTTCATGGATACACCTGATGCTCAAGTCCGGATTACCAAACCTCTTCCTGTTGTAAGGCCAATATGTAGACACCTGGCATGGTCGATACTAAAGAGGATAGTGGTGTAGTTTGTTTTTTATCTGTAGGCTTTTTCGATCCTAGAACTCAGCTACTTTTGGTGAGCTGCATGTGTAGCTAGAGCATGCAAGGCTATGAATGTGTTTCCACATACGATTCTAGTAGAAGCTTTCGTTTTGGAGTTTAAGAAAAAAACAGAAGAAATTTTGATTCAGAGTGTTCTTAATGAGGTTTGCCGCACGATAGTAACATGGCGCAAGCAAGTGAAACTCCAGAATGTTTTTCATTTCACAGATACAACACTTGTCATTCTTACTGGCTGAATACATGTATGTAGACTATTATAATATGAAGTAAACGGGCACTGGGAGGGTTGGTTTTAGTGATCGCCTCATCCCACGAGTCATATTACTCTTTTATAAATGAATATGCTCTAATCAATCATAACTAAATTGTTCAGCCCTTGTAAGCATGCACATGGTTCCTCATCAGGGGGGGGGGGCAAAGGTTTGTCACAGTGCCCCCCCCCCCCCCCAATAAGTCAATGTATGGCACAGATTTTGCACAGCACCCCCTCCCCCCTCTAGATGACCAAGGGGGGCACCTGCCCCTCCCCCGTGTGCATGCCTCCTTTCTTTTAGTGAAGCCATTAGCTGTTCATGCTCCAGTAATGAAGGGAGAAGCGTAATTTTACAAACATGTGGCCAAACACAACATTGTGTCCTCTTTGTAGATAGTGAGCATGGATGACCCACTCGTACGTAGCCAAGAGGTTCCAGACTTTCCTTACCACCCTTCTTACATGAAGTTCAAGTGGAAAAAGAAGTATCAGACAAGTTTGCCTGGCAAGTCTCTTTCTTTCCATGAGGGGGAGGGAAAGTGTATGCTAACATGCCTGCAGCTATGCACCTTCTCTATTTTACATATGGAAAGCGAACGTACAGAAAATCCTTAAAGTGTTCACTCCCTGTGTATCGCGAGTGTTTATGCTAATGTAAAACATTTACATCTTACAATGCATCTAAACTGAGTTGTCACATGCTCTTTACATAGGTACCAAGTAATGTAGTAGTCTGCATAAAAATTGGGAGAGTGACAAGGCGTCGGTTTCTTTGAAGTGAGAACACTAGGGTACAGATAACTTGTTGCATTGGGACATTCCTCGTCATCATTCTTTAATGTTTTCTTGGCCCCACATTTTCCACATGGAAAAGTGAAACTGCTCAAATTCTCCTTGAGCATAACACGTTTTCGTAATTTTTCAGGTACTTGGCCCCTCCACGAGTGCAACTTTCCTTTGCTGACCATACGGCAGCGCAGTCAGTTGATTGGTCACCACGATTCTCCATTCAAAACAGCTGAAGAGGTGCAAGATGCCGCAAATGCTGCAGCCATACTGTCAGGCTTTGGCTGGCTCAATGGAGTGGCAACACAGCTGGGTATGATTGTTGTGTATTTTCGTTGTTTTGAACAGCAGCAAAAGCTCCAGATTTTTCTCCGATTGTAATGACTGGTCATGTGTGTTGTGTTCATTTAAATGTGGGCCTCAGTATTTGTGTGATATCTTAAAAGGTGTCATTCCATTGCTGCTTGCCAGCCCTCTGCAAGGAGAGGTGGTGTTTGTAAGAAAAGGTTTATGTGAAATTCTGAGAGATTGCCTAGAAGTTTTTGCACCTCCTTGCAGCACCACACGTTGTGATGCTTCTAGCCTACGCTTGTTGTAGCTGTTTGGTGAAATGGAATTCAAAGTCCTTTAATAATTGATTGAATCATGAACTTACATATCCCAGCAGAAATCCTGAATAAGCAAACATGTAATGCAATATCTATGTCACTATTACTGTGGTTTGCAAAATAGCATGAGATGGCTTTTTTAATCTTTTTCTTTGTGACCACATGCACGGTCTTCAAACAGGGAGTACAATTGCCCCCATGCACATTTCCAATTGTGTAATGTGTAACTCTGCCAGCATTCTTGAATTCTTTAACTTCTGTAATTTGGTATCCAATGTTATGGAGCAGATTGTTAATAGCATGAAAGTTGGTTTGAAGTTCTTGCACCATGAGCAATTCTTCTTCATACGATTGTGATGTTTAGATAGAGATAGTTTAACAGCCCATCAAATTCAGTAGACTTTAAGTAAATGTAAATTTATTAAACAAATCTGCTAACTAATCAGCACTACCTTCAGAGCAATTTATTTTACTTGAATTTTGTCCCCTTGTTCATCTCTCAGTAAATGGCAGTTTTTTCCCGGCTTATTTAGGTTTTATTTAATGACAGTCTACTGTATGAAAGAAAGCTCTAGAAAATATTTTTTTTGCTCTTTTTTCAGGGTTCACAATTTATCACGACCCAACCTATCCTCTGGTCAGCCATGTTGTCAATACAGATGGACAACACTGGACGTTTGCAGTCTACCAACTGAACACACTTCGTTTACATTATGACTATTATGAAAGCAACCCGCTTCGTAACCTGTGCTGGTCGTCCGGTAATCTACGTCTTTTCGAAGCGTACGAGAATGGACAACTGAAAGGCATTGACGACAGTGTGTTTAAGCTCCTGCTCCGGTTCGTGCTTCGCCAACCTGAAGCACCCGAAGGGATCGAGCTTCGTCCGTACCTAGGCGTGGACACTCGACCCGAAGAGGAGAGGCAAGAGCAACTGAGATCGTGGATGATGACCTATGACTGCCGCTTCAATCTGAGAGAGGCTATCAAGAAGGAAGTGCCGATGTGGGTCAAGATCTACAAGTGGCATAAAGATGCTCCGCCCTCGCCACACATTAATCTAAAGTAGTATGTTCTCTTGCGTCAGTGTATAGCCGTTACTTTTTTGTTTCAATTATTGTTTTTTTTTTTAGTAAAGGTTTGATATTTAAAAAGGAAATTCTCGCCTGGCCTGACATTCAAAGATATATATATTGCAGCATCATCAAAGTCGTAGTGCTGCTTGACCCTTCTTACGAGAATTAAAATTAAAAGCATTCCTCAGCTCTAATATTGGCCAAATTAAGAAAGAGGTATGTTCTATAGACATTAGATTCAGATGCTGAGAGTATGAAGGGTGAAAAAGTATATATGGCAACATATATAATGAGTACATTGAACATGCGTGACACTGCTTGCCAATGAGGACTTCAGCAAAGTATGTGGGACGGTCTTGGTAAACTTATAAGCGACACTACAGCTTATAGTGTCGTAAACAGAGTATCGCAAGCATGACACAGCATATAGAACCTGTAGCACATATTTACAGTCAACTGCTGTACATTGCACTTTCTGCACCACACTGCACAGTTGATCAGGTTAGCATCTGAAGTTTCCAGCAAAAGCTTCTTTGAAGTGTAGGTGGCTGTCGGAGTTCTGGATCTGAAATGAGTCGTAATGCATATTTGTTAAAGGTTCAATACCAAGAAGACCTTCTGAAACATACCTGATATTATGTGCTCCACAATCTTTTGTTTTTGTACTGCCTCGGCAATCATTGTTGAAGATGAGTGTGGCCCAAGAGGCTGTTTGAATACAGAAGTACACTGTTTTAGTTGCTTTTTACAGTTCTACTAATGCAGCGCGGCACTGTTATCTTTGTTGTACTGGAGAGATCTAAAACTTAGCTCAAGCTCATGAGCACGCCCAAACTTTTGTGTTTGAATAAATGAATTGCTTTTTTTTCTTTCTAGAATTAACAATGAGGAAAAGTTCCTCAGGTCATACAACTGGCCGCCTTTCATTACATCCTAGCTGTGCCATAAAATTGTCAAATAATATGAAAGGTTTAATTAACAAGCAGCTATAAAAATCAGAAGTTCAAATTCAAGTAATTCTTTTACTGTTTGAAATAGTGTGCAATGTATCCTCACACATAAATCTTACATGCGACTCAGCCAACATGCAGTGAAAAGTTCCGAAATAAATAAATATATTTGGAAGATATATATATATAACTTGGAAGATTTCAACTTTTCAAGTTAACTACATGAAACAACATGAAGTGAAAGCGTATGGCTTGACCAGATAGATGGACCATCAGCCACTAAACAGATTAAAATAATTAAAATAAAACTCCTTCGGAAATGAGGCAGTGGCTGCCTTTGCATAACTTTTTGTGTTTCCAAGCTCTAAACTGCCGCGTGCACGAGAGAGCACCAGCGAACATTGAACAAACTAATGCTGTCTCCTTTGGCATTATGTTCAACTGAACAAGTTTTCTTTCACTGGCATAGTGTGATCTCTCACCGGGACTTTGCAGGATAGTTCAAATCAAAGGCTTCACGGTCAAGTTAGTAGGAGTCAACTGTTTCCAGCAACATTATGAGTAAAACATGAGTTCATGATTATTTTCTTTAATTTCACACTTCAATATTTAAAGAATCAAGTGATTGGTAATTGATAAATACTTCCTCACAAAGGAAACAAGATACAGTGTTTGTGAGATAGTAGAAGAAGCATGAACATGTGAACATTAAAGAAGGCATGGAAAAGCTGGCATGGCAAGGTGCACATAAAGAGGCGTGAAGAATAATATCTGGTGTTTCACGTACCAGCACCATATCATCATGATGCACCGCGCAGTAGAGGGCTACGTAAAATTTTGAGCATCTGGTCTTCTTCAATGTGTACTGACATCACACAGCATACAAGTCTCTACCATTTCGCCTCCATCAAAATGTGACCACCGCAGCTTTAGGTCAGCAGTCGAGCACAATAACCACTAAACCACCGTGGTGGACAGGAGGGTGTGGAAGGGTCCAGTTACAGTATAAGAACACCAAGGACACTTATTTTGATCCCACTTATGTGTGTGTACACAGTCTTAACAGGACATGCAAGGATAGTTTTTGAGCGCTTTCACAGCTCCCTCTTTCTGCTTTAACATAACGTGGTGCACGGCAAAACTAAGTTTTGCTGCATTGGAAACAATGACGCACACAAAGAACAAGACTTACCAGTGAACTCTCGGCTGTTACCGGAGGCCAAACGTTGGGAATATCCTTTTCTATAATGTCTAGCAATTCTGCAAACTGATGCTGAAGGCTCTTGGCTTCCTGGTCCAAGCCGCACAGTACCAGAGCTTGCAGAAGGTCCCTGCACTCCTCTGAAAGGTATGGCAAAACTTCACAACAGGCTGGATGCTGTGATGTATGAACAATAACAGGTTATGCGAATGCATAATCTTGTTTTAAGGTGCAATATCTTATACTAGTGTACACAGATTACAATTACTGTGCTGCTATACTATAAACTGCATTTCTTAAATTGTTCATTTATGTACAGATTGCCATGTATTTGCAGAAGCTGCTACTGAAAAGCTAGTGTTGTTTTGTGCCCGCACAATTGCGGAGTGTTCATAGCAAATGAGATAACCTTGTAGCTTGTCGGACGATGAGGCAACCTCGTTGAGTGCGATGATTAGTGCCAAGTCCTCGTAACGAGAGCCTTCCTTCAACACATACTTTTTGCGTTCTTGTTTCTTGCGATTCCTCGAAGTCCTCATGGTGGCAATTGATCTGAAAGAATACAGTAGCTCACCTTTCAAGAACATCTCGAAGCAGCGATTTCAGAGTGCGATCACTATACGAGCAAAGTAATTACTCACCCCGAAATAGAGCTTCCACCAGTTACACTTCCACCGACTGTCCTGGATGTCACGCTTGCCACGTCGGAAAATGCACCATCATCATAATCTCCTTCCCCTAGAACACGCCAGAATATACAAGTACAAATCAGTGGTTGTGTATTGTAACTCAACAATTCAACGCAATGAGAAAAAGCAAACGAATTCCACGAACATTGCAGAACACGTGCTACATGTTTTTTTGTGAGTGAACAAAGCAAGCACAGGTATGCACGACATTGCGCAGGATTAACATGCCTGTATACATGTATTCTACAGGTCCTAAATCTGAGTACCGCTATATATACAAGTAGTGTACTGTGCCATGAGGTGTCTTCCACTGGCGATTCATTGCCTTACTTATAGACGTTCTTCACACCATACCAGTGTGGTCAAGACTAGAGTTAAGCAGCTGTTCACAAAACTCTGGATGAACATTTCGTACTTGTGCATCACTGTGGAACAACACTAGAAGCATTTCGGTAAATTACCTTGGTCCTTGCAAAAAACAAAAGAACACCAACCACAAAAACTTTAAAACTGAATGATATGTCTCGTTTAGTTTTAACGTGTTTTTTTATAGTGGTCGGCATTTCTTTTCCTTTTGCAATGTCTTCTCCCGACCAGACGGGATTTTGTCAAACCCTCGATTTTACCTTGGTCCTCGTTGGCCTTGTGCTCACGAACAGTCATTAGTCGTGCCACGTGCTTGGACCACGTGTTTTTGAGTGAATCCACAGTTTCCAGCATGACTTCCAGCTCGCCAGTGACAGCTGGCTTCCACATTTTCTCGGTTAGCTCTATCTTGTTGAACTGATGAATCTAAAATGCACAGGAAACAACACAGCAAACTTTTTTTTCGTTGTACGCGATGCAGTTACAAGACAAACTAAATTACGCGCCCCAACATTTGCACATACCTGAATGAAACATTAAATCGTCTAATAAGGATTCATGGCAAGCAGCACCAAGTTATTTTCTTTTTTCTTTCAGTTCTTCTCTTTCATAGTTTAACTGTCTAACTTGCCCACATGCTATTTTTATGCACATGAACAGGCAACCACAATACAACTGGTGGCCTGGCACATACTTAGTATGCAGAATGTTTGCCTTTAAACTCGAGTTTGCATACTTCAGGTAGTGTGCTATAGATCTCTTGGTATTATAGTCGAAATCTCATCATCACTCCAACATCGTAGGAGCAGCTTGCATCGAAACTGTGACAATGGTTTGAAAGTAAGCGTGGCCAGGCCCAAAAATGACATTGCAGAGAAGAAAAGCATTTGGAAGTTCTTGTGGCATTGACTAAATTTATCAATGGGCTGCTACAGAAGAGATAGTCAGTCCTATCTTCTAAGTATCTTATCTACTATCTCAAAATGTACAATGTTATACTAAGTGCATGTCTCTCAGCATGAAAACGTACCTTTGCCAGTGCAACGTTCCACATGTGTGCATCAAGCAGGATACGAACTGTTCTTTCTTCATCCTGAAACATAGCAGTTGTACACTCAAACCTCATTATAACAAAGTTGCATCGTACACGAAAATAGGCTTGTTATATTCGAAAATGTGTTATAAAGAATTTTTCCTAGCACTATATTTATTGCAAGACTTTTTCATTTACTTAATTATAACCAATATTTCTTTATACCGAGGCTTGAGTGTAAAATAGAAATGAAAAACAACAACTTGAAGACTACAGCATATTTGGGCAAACTCATTCATAAATCGACTCACTAAGACTCGGATCGAGCCATCAGTTTATGAGTATGAGTTCCTGTGAGTCATGGTGAGTGATATTTTGGCGAGTTTTCCAAGTGAGTAAGGTGGAGATAAATATTGGTGAGGCTGAGTTCGAGAGCGCCCTAAACACAAAATATATTTCTTGAGCGAGTCTGAGTAAGCTCCACCATTAATTGTCGACCTACTTTGAGACACAACTTATTTCTATTTTAAAAAACAACCATTTTACACACGCTATACTGCCCTTTGACCAAGCATCTAACTCTTGCACTACACTAACTGTTGGCTTCCAGGTACATATTCACACAAAATGACCTCATACCTTTAGGAAAGTTTCCGAAATTTCAGAAGCCTCTTTGTAACGTTTGGCGAGCACCAAAGCATCTGCAAACACACACAACATGTCAGAAGGATACTGCACCAGTCTTGTGAAATAGTCATTCATTTAATGCTAACCTCACTATCGAAAACTTTCTTTTATGCCTACATTGAAATCTAATGATATAATTATCTAATCATTAAAAAATCAAATGAACAGAGTATTATTAGGGCAATGTGAAATGCTCTGTAACAATCAATGAATGCATGATTCAGATAATGCCGGAATACAGAAGAAATGCAAAAGTGATTCCTATGAGAAAAAAACAAACAATGCAAAGGACACTTTTGTTCTTTGTGGTGAAAGTGAAAGGGCCACTACATTGTAGCGAGAGAAAATTACTGCCAGTAGCTTTTAGAGCTCATATCGACAGTGAGTGCACCTTATTGTTTAGTGTGACTTGGGAATCCTTGTCAACACCACGGCTCATTGAACCATGTCACAGCCATCACTCATTGCAGCAACAGCACTGCCCTACGGCATGATGTTGCCACAGGCTCTTTATAACTACTTAGTATTCACATATGTGTCATAACTGCCGCTGCAGTATGGTGACGAGTTCTCACCGATGTGTAGCGGCTAAAAGTTACACGTTTTTTTCTTTCATAAGTGTTTTTTTCTTTTTGTAAACGATGCACACAGCTATTGACACAGACGCAGGATTTCAAAGAATGCAAGAATTGGCTAAGCTTTGAGGCAGAACTACAGCCACAGTGCCTCTCACCAAGTGTTCTTTTTGCAAGGGCTTGTAGACTGTCTTGGTTGTACTTCATCTGGTAAGCTGTTGTAAGCAGCAAGTTCCAATTTAGACACAACTCAAAGGCCTTCGCAGCTTTCTGCAGGTTTTCAGAGCGCCAATAGACAAGTCCAGCCTCCTCGTAGTGTTTCTTTTCAAGGAGATAATCTCCGTAAATATCCCATACTTCCTGAAATAGAAAAAATAAATATAGTTGCTGCCTAGGTGGGTGATAAGATTGGCTATAATCATATAGAACAATAAAGTGGAATGCTGGGCTAGTTGGTAAAACATAATGTGGAAATATATGAGCACAGATAGAAGGAAGGAAGCACTTGACAGGAAAGAGCGTCTTTCCTGTCAAGTGCTTCCTTCCTTCTACCTTGTGCGCTCATATATTTCCACATCATATACAACATATTAATTCAGGTAAGGAAAAAATCAAGAAAAATCAAGTTTTATTGCCATACAGTCTTTCCTCACAACATACATACAGTCCCACGTGAGTATTTATTTATTTATTTATTTATTTATTTATTTATTTATTTATTTATTTATTTATTCATTCATTCATACTGCAGCCTTACTGAGGCTAATGCAGCAGTGGGATGAACAAACATGCGAACATTCATAAGAAAGCTTCGACAAATTCTTTCAATGGTAGTGAATGAATGTTTCCCAATAATGAACCCAAGGTATCATTCATTCATACTGCAGCCTTACTGAGGCTAATGCAGCAGCGGGATGAACAAACATGCGAACATTCATAAGCAAGCTTCGACAAATTCTTTCAATGGTAGTGAATGGATGTTTCCCAATAATGAACCCAAGGTATCAATTATTGATGGGAAAAAACTATAGCTAAAGGAGATAGTGAGGGCAAAAAAGGCGAGATACAGTAGCCTCTAAAAATTCAAACTTTCAGTTAATTCAAACAAATAATAAATGTTTGATCGGCCTGCCATGTTCTCACTGTACTTGAAAACCACTTAATTCAAGCTGTCTAACTGCACTAATTCGATTAATTCAAACTTTTTGCTAGTCTATGGCTGGAAATATCTGCTGGCTTTGTTGCTTTTAGCTGAAAATTCTAGTTTCTTAGTTTCTCTTTCTTTTGCCATGAAAATTCGTAAATAAAGCAAACTGCCTGCGTACAGCATCGCCAAACTAGCCAAACCATAGGCACTAACAGTCACATGCTGATTGAAAGAGGGAAAAAATCAAAATCTAGGACGGTCTGGCAGAGGTTTGTCTTGTTCTGAACGCCTCTTAAGGCCATTTTCGCCGCAGTACAATGACGTCAGGCAAAAGAGTAAATCCTAAGAGTGCGAAGGGGCTATCAGCTGTCACTTGACACAACACTTTTTGTCCATTAAGTAAACAGGTGTGCACGTTTTGTATAATAATGTGTTCCAGTATGATCACTGTTATTTAAAAACTTTACTAACGATCATGCTGAGCAGTTTGGGATGCTGCTGTGGCACTGAGAAACAATAAAAGCCACAGTACTAGTTGGTATGTAGCCCCGAGTCGTATTTTAGGGAACTTGCGATAAAATCCTGAGGTCCCCTCAAGTTTGAATTGTTGAGAGTCTACTCTATTTAGGGCATGATAATGAAGGTTTGGAGATGAGATGAGGAGAGTCGGTTAATATGCGAAGTAATTTTAGGCATCTGGCAATGCAAGAGTGATGAGACCAAGGTGGGCATGAATAAAAGTTAGCTGGCAAAATCCTGATATCTTCTACAAAGAAAATGCACTGCTTACTTTTGCACCCATTCTAGTTTTTCAATATCACATTTTCTTCATGGATTCCATACAATGCAACTATAATATTTGAGGACAGACTGAATGTGAGTTTTACAAGCCACAACTAGTGTGAAAGCGTGAACAAGTCATTGCCTGCAAATCCCAACCCTTTTACAGGAAATTCTGAACTTACCACTTAAATTTACAAATAAAATTTATATTTTTCATAAACTAGATCTCTGATATGCATCTATCTTTTACGCTTATCAATGTAATAACATTGAGAACGAAGCACAAAGAAATATTGGGAAGAGGCAGTGAGATAAGAATTGTAATTAAATATAAAGGTATAATATTTTAGATTACCTTCCTTTTCTGTGAACCTTCAGGAAATAGGTCGAGTGCTGTTGTGTACAGCCTTTGTGTTTTGATAAGACTGAGACATTCACTGAAGTGGGCTTCTCCTGCATGAGAAATTCGGAACAGGCAAATGATTGCACTAGACTAAACAGGAATGAAAGCAAGCAAAAGAACTTCGGCAATGAAACAATTGTTTTTGTGGTCTTCCAAACAGTACACCAGCCTTTGTCCAAATTATGGGCCTTAACACCCAGAGGCTACATACAGTAGACTCCTTTTAAATGAAACCTGAAGAGACCAGTAAAATGTGTTTCCTATAAGAGGAGTTTTGTTTACTGAAAGATAAACAGCGGTATAATATTCAAGTATAAAACCAAACATATTAGGGACAGTTGTTCCATTCAAGCAGCAATTTCATTTAAGAGAGTTTCGTTTAACACGAGTCTACTGTTTGAGTTATTGGGTGCTCCATACAAATTAAAACCACCTGGAACTTATTAACTCCAACGTAAGTGTGACTGACAGATTGAAGCATACCGTATTTACTCGCGTAACGATCGCACTCGCATAATGATCACACCTCTGAATTTTGTCGTCTAAATTCGACTTTTTTTCCCCGCGTAATGATCGCACCATGAACTTGCCGCATCCACATGTCATGTGCCAAGTCTAGCTGAACGCGCCTATCATTGTTTCTGTGATCTGAAAGCGGGCATCACTATGCTAATGCCATAAATTTACTGATTTAAATGAAAGCATTCCTTATTTAGATGGAAGAAACTGTTTTGACGCGTGTGATGTACTCACAACCTTCATAACTGACGCAAAGAAGAAAAAAAAATGCGGTGGCTTCGCTCCGTCAGCCGCCATGTTTGTTTTGACATCCCGCACTGTTACAGCGGCGGCCGCCTGTTAGTCGACCTGTGTGCATCCCGCAGAAATGTTTTTTTTTTTCCTGAGACCACGCCTTTTTTTTTTTGTGCGTGTGCTTTGTGATCATCTGTTAGCGGCCTTTCACCATGGGATGGTATGCAAGCTTTACTGCCGCGTTCAAGCTGAAGGCGCTTGACTACGTGCTAGAGCACGGCAACCGCGCTGCCGGCAGACATTTCAGCGTCGACGAAATCCGGATCCGATATTGAAGAAAACAGCGCGACATGCTCATGGCTACTCACAGCACGTGATGGGCTTTCCGCGGACCGAAATCTGGCAAGTTCCCTGACATTGAAAAGGCAGTCCTCGAATACGTGAAGGACATGCGCAAGGACGGTTATGCAGTGTCATTAGACAAGATACGGACGCAGGCGTGCACAGTTTCCCAGAGGCTGCGAATAGCCACAAAGGACTTCCGCGCCAGTTCTGGCTGGATGACACGCTTCATGCGGCGGAATGGACTGTCGCTGGCATTTCCAACGCGCATGACGGAACGGAAGATGAATCTCTGTGGGACAGTGAAGACACTGCCGGTTCCGACAGGGAATCCTGTGGCGACGACACTGCCGCCAGTGACGCTTCGGAGGCTGAATGAACGTTAGGGGGTCAGAGAGATAAAAAATAAAAGGGCAGTGTGCCATGCATGTAGCTTCTGCGTAATATGTGCATTTTATTACAAAGGTAAGCCTTAATTTACTTTTATTTTTGGTTATGTTCATGATAGCTACCATAAGAATTCTGATTAGCAACTATTTTACGTTTCTGATGCTCAGAATATTTTTTCACGGAAAATTTACCCTGCGTAATGATTGCATCCCGAAGTTGGAGTCAATTTTTTGAAAAAAAGAAAGTGTGATCATTATGCGAGTATATACGGTAACATACTGTCGTTTTTCACCATCATCAATTCATGTGATATCGGCTTAGCTTTGACTTTAACGCATACACTGAAGCCAACATAAATTTCAGCAGCCAGATTCACAGTGAGCCGACACAGTCATCCCAAGCACTTGAGCATAGCAGTGATTATACTAAGAGTAATGACTTTGCATTTTGAGCCGTGACCGACGCACATGGGAGTCCTTTCATCCTGCACTCATGATGCCACGGTGACCAGAAGCTAAATGTTTGATTTTATGCTTAGCAGCAGAATGGAATTGCCAGGGCACAGAATCATCGCAATGCGCGCAATGTGTGCAGTCACAGAAAGCAAGCAATGTAGAGAAAGTGTGCACAGACTAGGAGATGAATTACTTGCCACATAGGCTGATGTTCTTGAGAGCCTTCTTGTAGTGCTCCAAGTGCATGTCTATCGTGAAGCGGCGATAATTGGGCTCCAGCTGGTTCAGTTTGTTTAGAAATGGAACATATTCTTTGGGATCCTGCAGCAACCATTGAGATTCACGTTTCCTTAGAATCACTTTCTGGTATTGCTGAAGAAATTATAGTCAGCACACAGGACATTAGATGGCACAAGCCTGTTATTTGCCAGCTAAGAGATGCTGGTGCCCCGGTCTTAATGTAACCAGGTGCTACTGCCGTTGCGAAGCATGCAACCAAATATTTTACTGATTGATTGTCATCAGCAGAACACAATGTCAAAAGAGTGGCAATTCCTACCTGGTGACACATTTGCTGTGAGCATTATGTCACATGACAACTTGCAGTGATGGAAGCATAGCACGTGAAATACAATAGAATAGCACATACGACAGCATAGATTAGAATGTAGGATGGAATTATTCAGCAATACATGAACCTACAATTGCCAAGTATACCTAATATGGCTTGGCTAGGAACAAAGCTTGAATAAGGACACAATACGCATTAGTTTTCATTGATTTATATGTGGGGTTTAACGTCCCAAAACCACCATATGATTATGAGAGACGCCGTAGAGGAGGGCTCCGGAAATTTCAACCACCTGGGGTCTTCAACGTGCGCCCAAATCTGAGCACGTGGGCCTACAACCTTTCCGCCGCCATCGGAAATACAGCCGCCGCAGTCGAAATTCGATCCCGTGACCTGCCGGTCAGCAGGCGAGTACCTTAGCTACTAGACCACCGCGGCGGGGCCGCATTAGTTTTACTCAACACAATTGCAACATTTACCAGTAAAGCCCGTTTTAGATATATTCAACACTATGCCTGCTCAGCCGTTTCACAATGACAGAATGGGAGGATCATGTCCCTGTGCACAATTTAGCCTTCTCACAATTTTTGGACATAAAAATTGTGGTGTGCTGACACTCCCTGTAAAGTTGTTTGCGCCGCGTGGCGCACGTGTCTCGCACAGAAGCCGTAATTCGGAGGTGACAACTATTGAGCGATAGGTAGCGTTGTGTTTGCGAGCGGTGATCACCACTATCATCATCATGGTTGGTAGAGTGGTAGCGCCGATGGTGACCCCTGGCGGAAGGCAAGCCTTGATGGCGGGCAAGAGAGTTGAGCGAGTCTCTTTAGGCGTGGGGCGGTGGCGCGGACATGTTGCCTCCAGCGATGGGTCTGCCGTGGACAGCACCGAGGGCCGTCTGCGGTAGGCCCACGTGGTGAGACAGGCGTTAGTGACACTGCCTTGTTTGGAATATTGTTGAGTGTTTGGTTTCGTTTGTAATAAATGTGTGTCTGGTTTTGTTTGTACCGACCGTGTTTACTGTGTCAATTCTCTCCTAGAGCCTGGCACGCTCGTCAATTCGAGACCCCCCAGCGGGACATCCTGTAAGGTTTCCTTTCTTGCAGTGTGTGGATATGTCTCCACTTCTGCTCATGCATATTCTTCTAAATGTTATGCAACAGCTAGCCATAAAACGGACGGCTTACCGTATATACTGTTATTACTTCACGCTTTTGATTCTCTTCTTATCTAATTGCGAATGAAGGTGAGTTAACTATGCACACAAAATAATGCTAATGAGGAAACCAAAAGCTATTGCTGCCGCATCGTAGACAGATTTTTTGTCAAAACATTGACTTCAGTGACATTCTACGTTTAATTAAACTTCACTGAATTTCTTTATCGTACTTCAATGTTTAGCTATACCTTGCACACATTCAGTATTTCGTCAGACTAAATGAGCACTGTCATATTACATCATGCTGTGTGACCTAAAACATTTGCTTGTACAAGGCCTTTCTAGATTTTTAATTTCAACGTACCATTGCTATACTGCATTCCTGTGTTTGGCTAGGCATTAAGGATGACAGCACTGCTCAAGGCTCAATGTAACACCTATATTTAATGGTACCACATTATGTGGTTGTGTACTCTTATTTCAGGTGCTGCACAGTCAGTGTACTAGTTCCCAATAAATCCCAATGTCAACAAATTGTAAACGACTGAAATGCGTTCTTGCACTTCCGGGTGGGCCTGAATTTGCAACTGTTGACCTGACACAGAATTCAAAGCGCCCACTTAGAACTGCACCATGCCTAGAAGACGGCTGGAGGAGTGCTTGAATGTCACACCTTTGTACAATGACACGAAATAATAGTTTTGACCAGTGTCTTCCAAATTACACTGTAATTTATACTGCTGATACCTGGATAAACAACTTAACATGCTAGCAAGTACACACCAATATAACTGATACAGTGAGACAACACAATACAACGCGACAACATGCCAATACAACTGATAACACCAATATACTGCTTCTACGCACACACTGTGCTCTCACCTTCTGAGAATTTTCTGCAACCATGAGAACAATGTCGAAGTTGTACGTCCCAAGCGCAACATCAAACAAGTCTTTTCTATCCACAAGGTAGAAAAGGTACTTCAGTGCTGCATCACATGTTATGCCTGCTCTGTTCCCAGAATCTGCCAACGATAGAGTACCATTTCCCTCAGTACACACAAACATGACATGACAATAAAAAAGAAAAAGAGAAACACCAAATGTTGAAGTTTACAAAAATTGCAGGGCAATAAAATTACAAATTCTGAAAAGTGGGACACATAATTCTGCGTGAGATACGATGCAACAAGCATTACGGTAGTAGGTACAAATGCCAGTTTTACCTTTAAGGCTGTAGATCTTGGACAATGCTTCATCAAGCTCTGGGTCTGTCTTTTTAGCATGACATGTCAATATAGATAGGAAGTATCTAGGAGCAAACACAGGTTGTGTCACAGAAGCAATGAGAGCACATGAGTACCTTGTTACAATGATGCCATGGCATTGAATTGTTACAAGGAATACACTATTTCTTATAGTTCCAATAAACTTGATAATTAAGGATAAAAGTAAGTTAAGCATTTACCATAAAATGTCTGTCAGGCAAGTCAAGTATGAATGAACAATAATTTTGTAACTATGGGCAAGTTTTGAATTGAATGAGAACACTATGTTTCCGGCATGCCAGGACTCCTCAAACTAATGAAAAATTTTAATCTAACTTTCCTACAAAATACAGACCCGTTGTATACCACATGTTGCGAGAGTACGAAACTTCCCCGTAAAGTTGTTTGCGCTGCGTGGCAAACGTGTCTCGCCCAAATGCCGCATTTCGAATTACAACCACCGGGCGATAGATGGCGTTGTGTTCGCGTTGAGTACCCCTATCATCATCATGGTTGTTACAGTGGTAGCCCCGGCGGTGACCCCTGGTAGAAGGCAAGTTTTGGTGGCGGGCGAGAGTTCAGCGAGTTTCTTCTGCACATGGCGGTTGCCGAGGACGGTTGTCTCTAGCGTGGGTCCCCGGTGCTCGGCACCGCGGGCCGCGCGCCGAGGTCCCTCGTGGTAAGTCAAGCGTTGGCAACGCCGCCTTGTGTGTGTTATTGTGTTTGTCATGTTATTGTGTGTTTTTCGTGTGATTGTGTTTGTCATGAAATGTATGGTCATATTGTGTACGGATGTCCTAGATTGTTGATCACGATCGATGTATCGATTCGGCAGACGATATCGTCATTCAAAAGTAGTTAGATAAATGTGTCTTATTGTTTGGTTTGTACCGACCGTGTCTGCTGTGTCCGTTCACTCCAAGAGCGTGGGGCTGTTGTAACTGTTGCATTAGGTCAAAGAAAGAAGAACTTCCAGACGACTTGCCTGTCAAAATCCAATTGCTCAAGCACACTTCTCAGGCCATCACAGATCTCATCTCTCTTGTTCTTTTTGAACACAAAGGGAACACGCCTCCTGGCACGGTATGCTGATGCATACATTGTGGCTGAGACATCTTTATCCCTAGGTGATGAATGTCACGAAAACAGTGAGTTGCAATGCACTAGGCACCCTTTGCTCAAGTGAGTGCGCACACGTATTACACAACATGCACACAAGCAGCCCATGTGAAATATGCAAAAGGATTAAGGTCTGAAGCTAAAAAATGCACTTTTTGAATCTATTCACTTACATGAGTCCTGTTATGAACAGGTTGAGGTCTGTTGGCTCTTTCACTTGCTGAACAAACTCTGACAAGCTGCTGAGAAAAGCCTGAGGAGAAAAAAAAAAGGAACAGAGGAGCTCACAGAAAATACTGCTTGCCAGCCAGAGCATATGACGTAGCTAGGACCAAATTTGTAAAACATAGTAATAGGATAGCATATTTATACATAAACTAAATAGTATAATAATATAACTTAATATGAAATAAAATAGTAGTGTTAAACAAAAAGATAGAAACCATGAGGTAAGCACTGTGTACTCCAGTGACTATGCACTGCAATCATATTTCACTGTATTGTTTGAACATTTTTGCCCACTCAGAGCAAACCCCTTGCAGAGAAAATTGGAATCTTCCGTCAGAGAAAAGAGAAAGCATAATTTTATTAGTTCAATTGTCTCAACATTTTGCCCAATCACTTGTGCAATTATAGCAGTCAAATCACAGATAAACAGAGTCCCAACCTATCGCTGCTGGCTACATTTCCTGCAATTCTATATTTTTTTATACGTAGTACCAGTACATTGATAAAAATGTGTTCATGCTGGTAAATATAGCAAACCCACTGAACAGAATTGTCTATATCATCTAAAATGCACATGCTAAATCAAAGTCTTGCCTGCATGATAAACAAGACATATTTCTTGAGCTGTCCTTTATCCTACCTAATCATGGAGGCCCAAACTCATTTTGAGCGACACCAGACGTAACAGACATCAACTACCACAAGACGTTTGGCATCACAATGGCAGATGATGCAGCGTCAACACTCGCTGTTGCTATCACATCTTAGCCACCATTCATAATCAGTCATGCGACCCCCCTCAATCACCAAAGTGAATGCACCCTAAAAGAGCCATGATGGTTCTTGTGACTGAATATGCAACTAGTGCAAAGTTAGATTTCTCACACAGCAGGTGCTACGCGGTGTATTATGCTCATGTTTGGATGCAGATTTTGCCCGTTCTAGCCAGAACGAGTTTATAGTCCAACAATAAATGTTCTTTTCTCAATTAAAGACATGGAAGTGCTATCAATGCTATGACAACGAACTGCCTCCTATGGAAATAGTCAGCAATAATAACAATAACAGTCGAAAAAATTATAATAATTGACTTTTTCAGGTCACACACAATACAAATTAAGGAAAAGAGGTAAATAGAAAGCTGCCCCTTTTTAGTTCGGTTAAAACAACTCAATGAGAAAAAAAAAGGCATGGTGGAGATCAAAACACCTGCAATAAGTTAGAAAGAATGTGTTGTTGATTTCGAGTGCAGGCGGCGAATGGCACTGCAGTGAATCTTTCTAGTGAATCTGCACCACAGGCCTTGATAGGCATAAACGTAGAATTTTTGTTTGGTATCACAGCAGATGATGCACGTTTCTGACTTTTTCTGAATGAAATAAATGGGCACTCTGCTTGAGATGAAGTTACCTAAACAGAGCATATAGCAAACTGCAACCACTCGGTAAGATTTTGGCAGGTAAGCAAGTGGTTTAACAAGAAAGTTATTTTTTGCTAATTTAGCGAAACGACCTTTCCCTACCACAACTAAGCTTAAACCTTGAAAAAGGAAAGAGTGCACTCACTGAAGGGTCATGGTCACACAGAAGGTTCAAGTCAATACGGTTCACCTTCATCAAAACAAATGCATCCTTGTATTCTTGCCTGAAATAGAAAGATTACACAGAAAATTTGATGCGGAGGTGGGCCAAGGAAACAGGTGACAACTTCAAGCGGAGAACAGCAGTGCGCAGGATTAACCGACCTGTCAAGATGACTACAGACTGTGTCCAACACGAGAGGTCTTGGCGATATGGTCTCCAGGTTTCCTCGTGGAAGCTGGAGAACGACACGCCCGTCGGCTGGAACACTGGTCACCAGTAGTGAGCCACTCTCCAGCTCTCGTGGGGCATCGTTGAGAGACTCCATAGACCCACGCTTCAAAAGGTCTGCAAATTACATCCAGTAATTATCCCTGTAATGCCTTTATTGCTGAGCACTAAGAGAACCGTAGTACACCATAAAGTCATCTCTCAGCTGAATCAGCGATCTACACAGTAACTTGTACAATCCGTACTTTGTTAAACTGGACTTGAACATAAGCAGAAAAAATAAGACACTGATACTTATTTGTAGTAGCCGCTATATCCCTAAATGCAGACTACCATAAGTGACATATGCTTTACTAGTTAGTGTGTATAGGCTGCAATGTAAGCCTAGCAATTTTTTTGCAAGTATGAAATGAGCTGAACAAATTGAAAGATGCACTTGCTTCTTGCCATTACAAAATGGATACTTGTATAAACAGTGCCGATTAAGCAGCAGCTTACTACACACAATTAAACTATGGGTGTGCAATTGCCAGAAAGCACACTGAATCTGAGACATATAAAACTCTAGGAGATGGCATGGTATTCTTACAAAACTATTATTCGACATATAAAATACTATAGCGTCATCCAGAAACTTCATCTGATGTGGACAGTTTCCTGAGATAATGACAGGCAGAAATTCATTTATTGCTGTAATGCCATGC
This sequence comes from Rhipicephalus microplus, assembly GCF_043290135.1. Taxonomy (NCBI): domain Eukaryota; kingdom Metazoa; phylum Arthropoda; class Arachnida; order Ixodida; family Ixodidae; genus Rhipicephalus; species Rhipicephalus microplus. The sequence goes on from NC_134700.1 coordinate 292,433,264, forward strand.
CAAACAAAAATAACTTCAGCCCTTTTTTTGCACATGAATGTTGCAAGTCACAAGCAATGTAAAATAATCATCAATATAACGATCAAAGCCCATGTCACCAGCTAAAACACGACAGCAATCTTTGTTCATATTGTTGATATGCCTATTGCACATTTTTGATCATTAAAAGGTAGAAATAATGTAACATAGAAGAAACCAGCCCATATATACTGTATATGTGCTATGCCACCATCATAAAACCTGTGCAAATCATGAATGAACATGTCTGGCTGAATGTTTGATAAGCTGTTTAAGTGGCTCATCGTCCTGCATTTACAATGAATTGACCAGCCATGAGCTGTCAAGTTTGAAGGTGGCTTTTTCACCTCTTCAAACCATTCATCCTCCTATCCATCACTAGTAACATATCCTTTAGGCTTTTCTTAAATGAGACACACACCCTCACAGATTCATAGATCTGAAAAGACAACACAGCCAATTGAGTTTTTGATCACATTGAATACTGCACTTTAATGCTACTTTTAAAAATATTTATTAGTAATATTACCAATTGTGTTATATATCACTAGAGACAGAGGAGCTTACACACATACTTGCTACATCAAAGTCCAACAGCAGACAGCGTAGGGTGTGACGATGTGTTGTGAGTAAAATGAATTTCCCATGGATCTTGAAGGATGTGCAATCGTCGCATATCTTCACCGTGTCGCAGAACAGCTCAAAACGGTCTGAGAGGGCTATCACTCTCGCCTGTTGAGAACATAATGTGGTATCACTGTTATCTTGCACCTCCAATTAGTAAACATGCAATAAATTACATCTAAAGAAATCGAATGCACTTGCTGCATTCAGATAATCCAGCGGTTTTGTTTAACACACTTCATCAAGAAATATACTATCAATGCTTATATTTCCAACACAATCAATTGATGTGTTGCCTAAAACTTGTGCTATTAAAAAGAGTTTTATTGTGATTAAGTTATAGTACAAAAAATTCAAATTGTCTCAAAAGACCCACAGAACAAGACACAGTACAATAATCTGTTCCCGCCACAAAGAGATCTAAAGAAAATTTTCGTAAATACATACTGTCGAAAATGTGACAACTTGTCAATGGCCCGAACGCACCTGTTTCAGGACTTCGCACACAGCAACAGTTGCGCAGGGTTTCGGAAGCTTAAGTGGAGATCCATCACCGCAGAGCCACCGAACCACAACTCCATCTATCACAGAAAAGGAGAGTGAAAGGTGATAATGTCAGCCCACGTGCAAGCCTAGCTAAAAGGTGATGAAACCCACATACACATAAAAGCACAAAAGCACGCTACCAAATTTAGTCATAGGGCCTTTCTAAGCCATTCTTTGGTAAGTCAGGAGCCTTTCTATTGAATATTATGTACAAAATAGCAGTTACCCGTAAGTTATGAAATGAGGCTAAAACCTACTGATACATCATGACAACGAGGTGAAATTGCTACGTTTTTGTTGATTATCTACATGAAAAGAACAGACAAAGCTTGTGCACAGAACTCTCACACACGTTCTAAAACTTTGACACCTTTCCATTTTTTGCCATACAGCAATAGAAAGTAATTTTCCCAGAATCTGAGCAAATTAACAGAAGAAGAAAGTTCATCATAAGGACAGTGTACAAATTAAGTGTGCCTATTTGAGGGGCAAGCCAGGTGATGTCAGTTAGCAGATGCTTCTCAGATAATTTTATTTGGTAGATGCAGAAAACAAAGTCAAGTGTGCATGTATGCATGCGGAAAATTCAGACAAACACATACATTTCATAAGCAGTTGAAAAATTCCATGTGATGCCTCAAAGGATGAATAATGTTCAATGTGTCACCTTACCTGGATTTGGAGAAGCACAACTACCATCCTGATACTGAATGCAGACGATCCCATTTGAACTTGTAGAGATGGTTAACACAGAGTCTTTCAGTGTACACAACAATCTAAGAAAGCATAATGGAGAACACAGTCTTATAACGTAGATATACTAGTAATACTATAGTATAACACTTTTGCAAGACAACAACAGCACCTTCAGATTCGGCATTATTGCTTTTCTTTTAATTACTTTATCTCTCTTTCACTATAAACTAATGCCCAAGTAAGCTTTTTCTGCATTTGTTAACAGGTAAGTAGTAAGAACCTCTTATACTGCTGCATGTTTTCCCAAAAGCCGTAAGAAATTATAACCAACAGTACAAAGTGTGAAAGAACAGCTCAGAGATCATAATATGTTCAAAGAATCTGTAGTGCCATTACAAACAATGCTAATGTCAAGATAAAAAATGTGTCGCACAAATGAGGCTATTATTAATTGAGTATAGAACAGATCATTTGCACGTACATCAAAGATAAATTAATGTCTCCATTGTTGGGAAATGAGCTTGTTCGACTGGCTTCATAAGTTACAAACACATACGCACGAATGAAAAAGAGAAGAGAACACACCGCATGGCTCTTCTTCATCTGCCTGTTGCGCTGTCAGCAAAGGTGAACCTATACAAACTAGTCCAATATTCCACCCTGCTACTCACCTTACCTTGCACAACATTCAAATTTGATGCTGCTTCGCCCTTGCAGCAATACCGTTGGAAGTTTCAATCTTATGCTTATTTTTCTATGTGAGCATATTATCTGATAATAAATATCACATGCAACGAAGGTATTTCTACATACATTGCAGAATTCTCAGAAGATGCCTAACTCTTTTGTTACTGTGTACAAATGGTTATTTTTCATATGTCTCAGGAAGATGGTTATTGCCAGTTTGAAGGTATCTCAGCACGCATTGCAGCACACCAAATTTGCACAATGAAATGCTCTTTCCAAAAAATATATGTTGTAGAGCAATAAAACTATTTTGGAACGATAAAGATGTGGAAAATGCAGTAATTTTTGGTTACCAGCTAGTAAGCAGTGCAATGAAGAACACTATATGCAAAATATTCAAAACAAGGAAAATTCAGGACCTACATTTAGAGGATAGCATAAAAAATAATAAATGCTGTACAAGAAGTTTCTATTCACATACACAAAGAAAATTGGAACTGAGGTGCTGCTTCATTGCTCGTGCCATGTGGTCAAGCATTACTTGTTTTTTCGCAAGACAAAAGAGAACTTATATACTTTTCACAGTAAATATTTGTTTTTTTTTGCAATAAGAGTCAGCAGGTGTTCCAATATAGATAGATGCCCATTATGTGAATAATCCCTTCATAAATCAGGTGCCCAATGAACTTGGCCATCTCAATTAGCGACAACTATTTCCACGGGCCACCTCACTCCACATAGGTTGGCGTTCCAATATGTGAATCCAAGCATATTAACAATTAGCATTAAATAGCTCGTTTCGCAGATATTCTGGTGTCTGTGTCAGTCTCGCTGATAGTGAGCAAAAATTATCATCTTATGCGTGACCGAAAAATTGACAATTATGAATATAAAATAAATAAATGATAAAGAAAACCTGGAGCTGAGTGGGGACCGAACGAGGGTTGTTTGTATTCAAGTGGGGATCGAATCCGAGTCGTTTGTGTGGCAAGCGAATTTTCTACCCCACGGCCACGCCTCTGCTTGTAAAAACAGTGAAAAGAACTTCCTCTGCTTGGAAATGCAGTGAAAGTAGTTTTCATGCTTCACAAACACACGTACCTTGTATACATGCTTCACAACGCAACATGAAATATTGCAGTAATAATGCATGGTACAAGCACCCATTACCAGCGGGCATCAGAATATGTGATTATCATAATAGCTCACTGGTTGAAACCAGGTGCCTCACTACAAAAGGCACGCACGCTACTGTGCCTATTCCTTTAAGTCCACGTATAGTGAGTACATAGCAAATATGAAAAGGTTTCCTGCACTAAGTGTTCGAAACACGCACTGGGAACAAAATGACGCTAACGCCTTCAACTCCTAAGGGCGAAGCTTTAGGGTCCTCTAATTTTTCTTTGCATTTTTGCACATGGTTTAAAAAAAAACTATGTTGCGGCACTTCTAAAACATTCCATGCTGCTTCGTAATTAGGGTCAAGATGTGCTCTAGTGGCCTTCTTATCGTGAGGATAAGCTCTGCAGCCGGCACCAGCACACCACGCCCCAGCGACGTGTGGACGTCCCACATAACCAGACAGAGCAGCTATAACATTGTACACAAAGGTCAGCAGCTATGCACTTGCTGCAGAGAAGACAACTCGAGGCCGTAAACAAAATAAACCCATGAACGGCTGCGAATGTCTCAGGCCAACGCAAAACATCGTCGCCACAACACTTGAAGCTGAGGTGCTGTCATCCTCGAACTCTAAGCTCATCCTCACTCAATGCAGGTGCAGTTGCAAGACAATTTTGAGCGGCACGTGTTTCTTGCAGCACAAGTGTGCACCCATGCATACATGAAGACGTCACCATAGGAGCGACTAGTGACACTAGATGCTGCCTTGTGTCTGATATAAGGTTACAAGCAAAACTAAAGCTGCTGGAAACTGGCTGAGGAGGCTGCCTTCACACTTTATACATGCGGCGGACCTTCAGAAATATTTTTTGTAGACTAAATATTCGCTGACTTCTCTATTGAACACAGCTCTCTATTAAATAGCTGGCATAAATTTCTGGCAGTTATTACTGCTCAACATTGTCAGATTGTGAAGCTGACACATCGATTTGTTATTTGACTTACAAACGCTCTTTTGATTACAGAACTTTTATGTTGCTGCAGCATAACTACGAGGGCACGCACTTCTGTCAAATTCGCCAGCCAAGTGCATTTTTCCAAACTACACGCACATTGGTTTGCACAAAGGTTTGTCAAAATAGTTTCCAAAATGGGCAGATTTAAATTGATTCTTAAAGTTGAGTGGCTGGACCAACTACTAGAATGCACTGGATGCACGAGAAACAAATTCAACATGCCAAAATCAATGATCCAAAGTGCTGATCACCATTGATCAATTTGTATAGGCATGGTAACGAAACAGTAAATAGCATTTGTGCTTTGTATAGTATACTAGCATCAAGGTTTAAGCTGCAGTTATTCTTCAAAGGCTAATCACTTACTTTGCGACGAGATGTGTTTCTTGTTCATGTCTGATGTCCACTCGCAGTAGGTGATGGGATTCCTCACTAGTACACACACACAGCAGATAATCTTTGGCGGGCCATATCCAGTGGTGCAGGCTCATAGCATGCTGAGGTATTTGAATTCCATCAGGTTTTATTCTGTAAAAATGCAACACGCCATTCAGTTTGTGCTCTGGTGCAATTGAAGAATGAAAGCGTTGCACTTGAGGCGTTTTTAAGATAACTTTATGTAATCTTGCGTCGTTGCGCCTTCCAATTTTCACCCGTAGGTAATTTGCAGTGGAGTAGTTGGTCAGTTTATTGGGGTAGATGATCAAAAGAATTATAATAGATGCGAAAACATTCAGCGGCTAAACATGAGGAAGAAATGAGACACACCAATAAAAGCGGGTTGACTGCTTCCATTAAGTGCAACTTAATACGAGAATAGGAAAAAATACAAATAGTGATATAATGTGAGAAACAGAATTATGTTAGAATTTCTTGCGTGCCTTAACCAGATAACTGCACTCTCCCCTTTTTACTTTGTGAAAAAGCGAACGATAGTCAGGCCAGAAATTATTTTGCCATAGAATTCGAATTATGATTCTGAAGACTAGTGAAGAAAATTAAAAGGAAATAAACTTGAGGAATGTAAATAAGGAGTGCTATGTACTAAAAAAACCTTAGGTTCAGCTGATCACATAAAGCTCAATGAGCAAGGAGTGGAGCCAGGCATGTCTTGTAATCACTTGAACAGATAATTGGCACCATCATTGGGTAATAAAATCAGTGTAAAAAGAATCAATATAGTTGAGGTTAAATTGAATTAGAGTGTACTAGAACAAGGGGAGTGCCCGGACCGAGCTCCGAAAAGTGAAGCCCAAAGAGGGTCAATCCGCTTGTGGCGCTGCGATCGGTAGTGTGTAATGTGCGATGGTTTTAAGAGCCGCGCGCAGTTCCCTTGAAGTGGTCGAGGGGTAGAATGCTAGCTTCCCATTCAAAAGACCCAGGTTTGAATCCCACTTGTGGACGATAATTTTTTTCATAAATATTATTTGCAAAGGTGTCTTGGTTGGCTTTTATTTTTTTAAATCTAGCTTCAGTTGCTACATAATGCTACAAAAAATCCCACGAAATATGTAATAAGAAAAAAAAAAACTTGACGGCGAGCGCATTTATTTTTAGCGCTACCACACGAGATTCAACGAAAACTTAAAAGCATGGCTTCCGAGATTTTAGCGGATAAGAGAGACTGTGTGCTGTCACTCGCCAGCGGTTGTCGCCCACTGGCCCGCTCAAAAAAAAAAAAAAAATAACAATTGAAAGTAAACGATCTTCGATCAGCAGGAAATTGCGAACGTTTGAATACTGGTAAAGCAGCGATGGTCTGTCCGAGTTTTCAGTGTTCCTTCTGACACAAAAAATAAAAGCTATTGGCATGTAACATTATTTACAGCGATCACGAGTTGTGTGGGAACAGGTACAGCTGACAGAGGAAACAAGATGCTCACCGAATTGGCTATTGTCCCAATTATATGGTTGATAATTACTGTTGCTCATCATAATAAGGGTTAAATATTTCAATTTGTAACACCTAATGGCGGCAATCAATGAGGGAGTAGGGTAGTACCAACCTGTAAGGCCCATAGCATTCAGGTATGCTTGATGTAATCCTGAAGCCATTTTCTCCACCCGCACCTTCAAGCTGCAGTGTGCAACTGCCGCTGGATGGCTTCACAAAATCTCCTGCAAAGTGAGATGACTGACTGCACAACTCTTTCGTATGATCCCTATCAAGTGCTCTGTGATAAGCTGTGTGCAAATGAATGAGGGGGGGGGGAGAGGGACTTTGTATCTTTTTTTTTGTTTTACTGTAAATCCCAAATACCTGCAGGTAAAGTGTTTTAATTTGTTCGGAGACTTATTAGTGCTGGTGAATAACTGGAAGCAAATGTGAATGACCAAAGTGGTAGCACCACCTGGTTGTGCAAAGCCTGGCCTGTCAAATGCAGCCATTACATCACGAACTTTGCTGTTGGTGTAAACTTGCAGCAGCAGCAAAATCACAAACATGTCAGGTATATACCTTTTTGTTATTTTTTGGGAGATGAACACTAGTCAAAAACAAGAAAACATGTGAATAATAGTAGTTAGATGATGTTTCACAAGATGTTGCTTCAAGCATCCAGTAACATGGTATCATGCAAACACCCTTGCATATACAGTCAAACCCCTCTATAAGAGACACTCATATAATACCTCTGTTACACGGGCACCCGTGAAGACCGTTTAACACCCTCGTCTTTACGACAACGAAGATGCGGTCGGTGTCACACGGCCACCCTTACGCAAACGAAGGTGAACGGAGCATTTCGCAAAAGATGTTCAACGATCTCCCTTCGCAGCGAAACGAGGTACTCTCGTCCTCAGCAGTCTAGAGGCCAGAGAAAAATTTCGAGCACTAAGTGGCCGCAGTAAAAGAATAATACATTTTAGCAATATTAAACATTCTTTTGTTGTAGTACTCATTCACAACGCGTGTTTGTTTAGAATATTTACGCCTGCCAGAGTTCACTTACTCTCAACACCGATGCCCTACACACCGTGCCTCGCGAGTCGGGCCGGCCGGCGCCTGCCGATCAACGTCATTACCAGCGCAATATTGCACCACTTCCTCACGTCGTCCGCTGTGTCACTCATGGCTGAAGAACCCAAAATGTGCGCTCACGAGGCAAGGAAGCATAAGAACTTTCGTACCGGGCATGTACACAGGCAGCAAAACAACTAAAAGCACAATGTGGCCAGCGTCACTAGCAGCATTGCTACATTTAGCAAATGCGTTTTTATTTGAAATTATTTTTAATGGTTTGTTAGTCGCATACCTACTTAATAGTGCTTTTTTGTAAAAACTGCATAACGAGGATTCACAAAAAAATCAATAGGGATCAAATTAGAATACTTTTCCGAAAATCAAACAGCGCCAGCTGAGCCCCCTCGCGGCAACTGTTACAACCTTGTCATTGCCGTGTGACACTGCCACAACTCCTTCTCCGTCGAACCTCCTAGGGGAGATTTCCGTTGATGGTGTTCAACAGAGTTTGGTGGTGGCCGTGTGACAGGGGTATAAGTGACAAATGGGTCAAATAGACGCCAGTGTGCCTACAGTAAAATATGGGTTGACAAGAAAATGCATGCGAGGTACCCTGCTTACAAGAGACTTCTCATATAAAAATCGAGAATTGCTGCCCGAAGCATGCCTCTTATGAAGTGATTTAAGTGTATACCAGAATAGCAGACATGTTAAAACTGAGTGGTGGCTAAAGTTTTTTTTTCTCAGTATGCATGCACTGCACATAGCAAAAGCTTAACTTGAGCAACGCTTAATTGGTAAAGTAAATGAACAGACTATAGAAAAATGGCAAAGATTAACATACACACCTGGGCTGCTGAGCACGAACAAGAGGCTATTTTCCTCTTGAAGTACAATGGCAAAATCATTCTCATGCTGTCCAATTCCAAATGCCACGTCATTGACAGACGCACCTGTCTTGACTTTGTAGCTACACATTGGTGGGGGTACAACAGCCTCCTTGAACAGTGTTGCCAGAACAGTATCTGCAGAAAACGCAAAAGGAGGCTAAGAAGACTATATCTTTACATATCGTGTACATTTGTTCATATTAGCAGTAGTGAAAGAAAGAAAACTGAACGAAATGAGGGTAACACAAACTTTTCCTCACACACTTGGTTCCACGCCAAACCAAAATGTGCTACTACTACGGCAATGGCCACTACACAATAATGCGAACTGTTGACGTGCCTAATTTATGCCTAATTGCACATGCCATTATTGCGTTACCATACAAGTGAGCATGAAAAAATTTGCTCGTCCACAAGGAAAACGGTTGATGTAAGGAATAGGTAATTTAAAAACTTTTCCTGCTTAATAGCTGGTCAAGAAAGCCTCAGTAGAGGACTGCACATTAACCTTTTCAGGGTCAATGACATGCAGCAATGATGGAAAGACATATGAACATATGACATCTACATTTACTGCTGCTAGGGCGGTGTGATGGCTAGCTTCAGTATTGCCCTTCGGTCAGTTCCGGCTTATTGCACTCGCACAATTGATGGCTGTCTGGTGCAGAATCTCTCATGTTGCTGCTCTCTCGTTTACTGCTCCATGAGGTGCGATTACGCCCATTTCTGTGCACGTGCTTATGGACGCAAACGATGTCACTGTGGTTGTATTTTCTGTTTCGAGGACTCTCGCTTCCATCTCGTTGGAAATAAGATGGAGGATTATTATGGGTTTCTGACTCGTATGTGCTTTCCGGACGTGCAATATGCCATACAGTTTTTTTTCAGTGGATTTGCGAGTGAAGCTTGCTTGCGCCGTGGAAGTAAACACCACTTTCTAAGCTGCATGTGAGTCTAGCAGCAATACCCCCAAATCATCGCTTGTCTGGCAAGTCAGAGTATGATTTGTTGGATATCAAACCTTTGTACGAGGAGCTGCTTATGAGTTTAGACCTTAATGTTGATGAGCAAGTGAGATCTCAAATGAATGCGCAGCAAGACGGCGCCGGCTTTCCTTTTTTTCATGCACTTATTATCGTGACAGCGATAAAGAGCTCGTTTCGCAGAAATTCCAGCATCGGCGTGGTTTGTTGTGTGCGAAAGATCATCATCTTGTGCGTGACAGAGACATCGAGAAATATGCAAATAAAATAAATAATAAAACATTGTGTGTGCGAGTGAGGATCACACCCAGATCGTTTGCATGGCATGCAGGCGTTCTACCACACAGCCACGCATCTGCTAGGAAATGCTGTGAAAATAACTTTCTCTGCTTAGAAATGCTGTGAAAGCAACTTTCATGCTTTACAAACACACGCGTCCAGTATACAAGCTTCACAATACAACATGTAATGTCGCGATATTACAAGCGTACATAACCAGCGGGCGTCAGAACATGTGATTATCATAATAACTTTGTGATTTAAAGCCGGCCACCTACTACAAAAGGCACACACAATACTGCTTCTATTCCTTCATGGCCACGTAGTGGGTTCCGTGGCAAGTTCTAAAATATTTTACGCATATGACTCCATGTGATTTAAAGCATGCTACCCATTACATAGAATGCAGCCATGTACAAAACTATCACGGACAGAAGCCACTTTCAGCTTCATGGATTACATTGTAGTAATCCACAATTTAAACTTTTCACGTAGCATAATTTTTTAACAGTCATATAGGCTTTTTTGAGTATCTTTCTTCCAATATTTTTATCACTTTAAAGTCCCCCTAAAGATATTGACAATCTTTTGTCTGATTTAGGGTCACGTGAAGAAATTAAATCAGCAAGACAAGAATTTACCCTGGCGGGTTGCATTTGACAAAAACATTCGACTCTCAAAGGATTAAGAGGAACTGCTTGGTTTTTATAGCTGTGCACCTAAGCAAGTTCATCACTCCTTTAGCATTTTGCCTTTTTTTTTATGGTTTACACGGATAACAAACTGTGGCCTTCTATTTGACGGAACATGCCATAGCTACTAAGCATTTGGGCAGTGTAATGTAATTTCAGTAGTCACATGGCTATCTCGTTACCTCCATCAATGACAGCCACGTTGGCAGTGCTCTCCTGTGTCCAGCAGTGGCTCTGGTGCACAGCCCACGACCACGCGTAATGCCAGTACTGCCCATCCACAGACAGCACGTGCAGAGTGAGCACGTTACCCTCGTCCCAGTGAAGGTCGGCAAGCCTGCCAAGTCCACCGGTGCTGAACTGTAGTGTCTGCTTCAGGTACCACTGGTAGTTCTTCATGCTATACAGCAGCACTATAGAAAAAGCAACATGTAAGGCCATAGTGGTCACCTAGCCTGCCCAAAATAGACCTTTTCACGAAAAAACTTATCTCCAATTTCTGGGACTCTGTTAGTCACAGCAACTACAATATGAACAATAACGTAATGCGTGTGTTGCATTAGCACAGCACAGCATCGACAACTATGAGCTGAAATTGAGCCCACTTAGATTTCTTTTAGATTTATTTACATTGAACGAAATGACGAAAGTTTGCACCAAGTTGCACAAAGCCCGGAACAGCAAAACTGGTTGATCCTCAGCTTGTTAAGCTGCTTAACAAGAATGACAATGCCTACGGTGATTGCCTCAAACATGCTTGGCCGAAGAAGCAGCAGCCAAGAGACGGCGATGGGTGGACCTGGAATATGCGCAAAGCTTGCCACTCGAATTATGCCGAGATTGTTGCCCCCCAAGCCAAAGTGTAAGAAACTGTGGCGATTGCTGTGGGAACGGCTTGGTGGCAGCTGCCCTTTGACGCGGTGGCAGCTTGGTTATTTTTAGCACAGACATAGCGCAGCAGGAGTGTTGCATAAACGGCTGTCTTACTGCTAGCTTTCACAATGCTGTTAAACAGTCACAGCTTGCTAAATGGTACCACAGCCTAATGGATCAATTCTCAGATTACCCATCAAATGTGCGGTCATGCGGTGCCAGTACTACTTGGCAGTGCTGACAAATAAAGAATCAGTGAAATTAATACAGTTTGAATTATTGGCATCCTGTGTAAGGCAAGGGCATTTTCTAGGGCTTGTTTCTCTATTCGACACAACCTTAACAAAAATCAGCAGATACGTAATGAGGCCAAGGAAGGTATAGGCAACAACATTCTTAAAAGAAATGTACCATTTGCCAGTGTCACCGTGTAGCCTTGCAACCTGTTAAAGCACAGACATACACTGCAATTTATACATAATGAGACTGAACAGTAAAATATTTCTGCAATGCCGACGTTCTGTGAGATTGTTCAGGTGGCCAGGCAGCCATTGCTGGCAACCATCTGACACATACCTGCCACACAAAGACATGCAACCCAGGAGGAACGGCTGGTGGAATCCTCAGCGGATATTACGAAAGCACTGTTCGTACACATACAAACTTCAAGGCCTTTCTGACGACTAGGCCTTGCTTTTCTTAGTGCACCCAGACTAGAATTCATTTTAAATAAATTTATTGTCTTTCTCCCTACTATAAAACACTTTAGTTGGAGACTGTATTGCAACAAAATATGCACACAAAAGCAAACAGACCCAAACGTCATCAAATCTTTAGGATTTGGCATTTTCTAGTACAGTAAACTCCCGCTAAGACAGACTCTATTAAGACGATTTCTTTCTTAAAATAAACGACATGGGTATGTTTGTTTGGTTTCCCATAAACTCAATACAAAAAAAATCTTAAGACAAACCACGTAACAGGACTCTTCTGTTAAGACGAACTCTTGCAACAACTGACAACGATGATTATTCTGCGCAGTTAACATTGTAGTCTTAGTGAGGCATTCTGGCAAATGAAAGAAAGCAAGAGGGAAAAAAAAACCTTTCTGGCGCAAAGAAGCAAAGCAAATAACAACATAGACGGAGAAAGCAAGATTAAGCGGCAAATTCAGAAGCTTCTCAACAACTCAATGAAAAAAAAATGTGAGGCCTGCGTAGGACACGCAGCACTGTCACAGCGAAAACTGGAAGAGCGGTCTTTCTAGAGCCCTTCTTATACATTTTTGGGGTAACTGCTACAAGCACTCTTGCAGGGTGCCCAATACACCATAAATGATATTTTTGTGCAGTAGTAAGGCATCCACTATGCCACTTTTCCTCATTATTTGGAGAAGTGTGGTACCCACCACAGAATTGCAAGCAATTTAGTGCAATTCCTTTTACGCTGTGTCTGACCAGGAATTGCGCCTAATGCCATTGTATAGGGTTGGAGCATTCGACGACCAACTCATTTTGCAATTCACATTGTGTGATGCTTGATTGTTCCTTTGCTGTTTTAAAATGCTTTATAACACACATTAACGCAATTCTTTTCTCGACATAAAGCCTGCATAGAGTCAGTTCGCAATGGCGTTTGAAACGCCGGCACAGCACAGTGGTAAAATACAGGGGTGGCTGGCAGGACCCGCGGGTCCGAATCCCAGTCTTCGCTCGGTGTTCTTTTTTACTTAGTTTTCTTGTTTATTTCGTGCAAAGTGGTTGCTACGAACATTGGCGGAGGTGGACCACTACAATGCAACGACCCTTGTGATCTGGTAACTTTTGCTGTAAAAAGAAAAACAAGAAACAAAAACACACACATGTTCCCTTAAAGCGAACCACCTAACAAGTCTAACTACAGGGCCCTTAGGTCATTGCATACTTTCATTCTCCCACGTCCCACAGTTCCTCAATAGGAGTACAATAGAGAACAGAAGAACACATGAGCTTGGCTAGAAACTCATCTTTCCCGTCTGGAACAAGTTCTCCAGTGCCTTACGGCAGCCGGGTTGCAACATAACTTCAAGAAATGTCGTTTTCGCGCCCGCAAACTCACAATTCTCGACCACGTCGTCTTGAAAGAAGGAATATCGCCGGACTTTGCCAAACTGTGTGCTGTTGCCGAGTACCCCAAGCCCACCACCCTAAAGGAGCTCCATAGCTTCGTAGGCTTGTGCTCGTATTTTCGGCGTTTCATCCACAATTTTAGTTCTATAATCGCCCCCCTAACTGAGCTTCTTTCCAGTAGCGCGGAACTCTCGGGCTGGAATTCCTATTGCGATGTCGCATTCACGACGCTGCGCCGGCTACTCACGTCTCCACCAGTTCTCCGCCACTTCGATCCCAATGCACCTACTGAAGTTCACAGGGATGCTAGCGGTGTCGGCCTCAGTGCCATTCTCGCTCAACACAAAGATGGCTGCGAGGGGTACGTTGTCGCCTATGCCAGCCGTACCCTAACGAAGGCAGAGTCCAACTATTCCGTCCCGGAAAAGGAGCGCTTGGCCATCATCTGGGCTATAGGAAAATTTCGCACTTACCTTTATGGACGCCAGTTTGATGTTGTCACAGATCACCATGCCTTATGCTGGCTAGCATCCATGAAAGACCCTACTGGCCGTCTCGCTCGTTGGGCTTTACGCCTTCAGGAATACGACATTCAAGTTGTTTATCGCTCAGGACGCAGACATTCAGACGCCGATGCCCTATCCCGTTCTCCGCTGCCTCCTGATCTTGCCTGCTTACCAACTGCCATCTGCGACTCTTCATCGCTGAGCATCACTGACATGCCAGCCGAGCAGCGCAAGGATCCCTAGATCAATTCTCTGCTCGAATTCTTCTCTCACATATCGGTAGAATCGACTTCACGGTCCCTCTCTCGTCAAGCAAGACACTTTGCTGTCCATGAAGGCTTATTGTATCGCCACAACTACGAGACGGATGGCCGTACGTAGCTCCTTGTCATCCCCCGTCATTTGCACTCGGACATGTGCGCTGCCTTTCACGATGACCCCCAGTGTGGCCATGCTGGAGTATTCAAGACTTACCCTCGCCTTCGTCTAAGATACTACTGGCGCGGCATGTATCGGCACGTTCGCCAGTACGTTCGGTCATGTGCCACGTGTCAACGCCGCAAGACGCCTTCTCACAGCACTACTGGCCCTTTGCAACCCTTAGCCTGTCCAGCGAGACCATTCGACCGCGTCGGAATTGATATTTATGGTCCTCTACCCAACACTCCTCGAGGAAAATGGTGGATTATCATCGCCGTCGATCATTTGACACGATAGGCTGAAACATCTGCGTTGCCTGCTACCACTGCGAAAGACGCTGTGTCCTTTCTTCTTCACCATCTGACTTTGCGGCACGGTGCACCTCGTGAATTACTGAGTTACCGTGGACGCGTGTTTTTCTCGAATGCCGTCGACGAGCTGCTCAAGGAATGTCGTAGTGTCCATTAGAAAACCTCGGCATACCACCCTCAAACCAATGGTATGACAGAACGCATTAATCGTACCCTTGGAGATATGCTTGCCATGTACGCGCCTGACGACCACACTAAAGGGACAGTGAAGTCCTGCGGAAAAGGTGGCTTAAGCTGCGTTCTGCACGGCTGAACGCTGAACACAGAGCCAAGAAATTTTTCGAACCACTATAGCCACTCCCCCACCCCCCCCCTTTTTTTTTCAAGATGGGGTTAGGTTTAGGGCACAACTTTTTGGCTCGCTTGCAAGGCACGTCCAAACTGGGAAAGTAACAGTGGCACGCGCCCAACGGTCTGGCGACCGCCCTAGTTATCTATCGCGAGGACGACGCAACCTCAAGACATAAAAATGTTTTATGTGCCGTTTTTATGGCAATCAACATGGTCGCCGGCACCGCCGGCGTTCGCAGCCCTTCCAGTTTGTGTGCGAAAAACGAAACACACGCTTCCAGCTTTAGTTCCCAAAATGCCACAGCCGCGTTTGTTCACAAAGAAATTCATGTTTCCAGCGATACGTTGTTGGCTATGGCAGCGTATCTTTGGATTTAAGCTGCGTCGTCTCATCAGTTGGTATTTGCTGGAGTCAGCAGACCTACGGGCGCGTGGCTTTGTTACTTTATTAAGTCGATCGCATCTTGCTGGTGTCCTTACCTAATAAATATACACAGTGGTTTAGGGTTAGGGTCTGCGCGCTTAGACTAATTGATGACGCAAACTGCGGGTGGCCCCCATTTCTGGCTCAAGTTAGCGCAACTAAGAAAATTTGGATGCAGCATGGACATTTTGGTGCAGCGTGGCCCAATTTTAGTGAAATTTATGGTTTTGGCAGAGCTCGGAGCAGAAATGGGGAATTGTATCAAATTGGCACAATTGGTGCAGCTGTTTCACCTCTGCACTTGGCATGTTAACATTTCTTTTTTGGGGGCACTTCTGATAAGCCGAGCTCCTGATAAGACGAACAAATGGCTGTGGTCCCTTCAAGTTCATCTTAACAGGGGTGTACTGTATTTGCTTGCCACGAAAATAATGAAAAAAATTATTCGTAAAGATAATTAAAACATGCAAAAAATGCTTACATTGTTTTTATTCTGTATAGAAAGTGCACTTACCCAGTTCTTTTGGAGGTGGTGACGATTGATCAGCTGGAAACATTGACCCAACCACCGCCAGTATGGTGGAGTCGGGACTCCAGGATACCTCCTTCAGCTGCAAGAAAACAAGGTGCAGGCTGAGGTCAATTTGTGCTCCACTAAGAAGAAAACAGAAGAAGCAGGAAAGTACCTGAAATTCATTCGATCTAAAGGGCAGCTGGAAACTTCCATGATTTAAACCATTCTTCTCAAAAAAGACAATCATGTGCTTGTTTGGTAGACGCTGACTTGAAGCAATCACACTGCCTGACGGTCTGAGAAAAAAAAAAAAAAAGCAGGCAATTTGAAAAAGAACCAAATATTGTCACTAGAAATGCCTTAACACTAAAAAAAGAAAAAAGCAGGCCATTTGGGAAACAACCAGAGATTTTCACTAGAGTTGCCTTAACTTTTATAATAAATTGTGAAGGTCAAAGGCAATTCGTACACAAGAAACCACCCACTTTGTGACCAAACCACACTATTCTGATCAAAATGCGTTAAATGATCTACCAGAAGAATGCCCCATGTACTAAATGTCCAAACATGGTAAAGGTACAAAGCATAAAAGGAAATATTGAAGTGATCAACATTGGCTGCAGATCGAAAAAAATAAAAGATGTTATGATATTGAACACTGAAATAATATGTGCCAGAAATATTATCTGATTGTGAGACATGGCACTGGGCGAGATGGGCGAATAATCCTGACCACTTAAGATTTTTTCAACAAGATGTTATCATTTTAAATTATGGTGAGTGTGGTTGAATAAGGGTAGGAAGCAAGCACCAAGACTGAAGGTAACATTTCAGTAAGGTGACTTATCTTTGTTGGGGCAATGATGAAGACAAGTTGCTTTGTCAAAGCATTGTCTGAAACCAGAATTTTCTTACCACAAGAGATGCACACGAGCCAAAGTTTTCAACAAATGCATATATTCGTTTAGGTGAAGTCTCTCTTATGTATTTTTAAATGACAGGGTTGTGCATAAACCTTAAATAAATTTTACAGCAGTCATCTTCCTTGAACAAATATTTAGAACATAAATCAAGCCTATGGCTTATTTTGTCTAAGTGGTTTACTTTAGATTGCAATGAAATTCCCTTAGTTCACGAATGTTCATTCATTTCCAATGAGCCCCCCTTTACTGCTCCTCTAGTGTATCCAACATAAAAACCAGAGATTAACCAAGCGAAGATCTTTATTATGAAGCAAAAAAAGAAAAACTAATGCCTATGCAAGGACTGAAGAAACCGAAAAGATATCAAGCAATGCATCTTATTATGATGCTAACTTCTAGTGATGCAAGTGAGCTTCTCATTATTGCTAATGGGAACAGCTTACACATTCATAGAAGTAGAGCACTGACAGTGACATATAGTATTGTTTGCAATACTCATATGTCAACAAGTTCAACAGAAGTTTATCTAGCTGGGTGGAAGATTCTTGAGACCGAATTGGCACCCGAAAAGTTTACGAAGTCTTGATGTGTCGGCACTGGTCCCTTTGTGAGGAGTTGATCGAAGCTGTGAAAAGATTTATCATCTTTTCCCTTCTCATCTTGCTGCTCATTCTCCCTCTTTATTCTGAAGCAAAATACATGGACCTACATTATGCAGGCAGCATCCCCAATGTTGTTGAAGTAGTTCTGAACAAACCACAACTTGAGGAGAAGCACTCTTATCAGGTTGACGTAGGTGATATACAACCGCTGACAAACAGACCATGATGGTCATGAAACTTCAGCACTACTCTAAACTCTGGCTACTGCTAGTTTAGCATCAATAAAGTAGCCATATATAGAGTAAAAGTTCAAGCAACTTCACCTCTGCATTTTTTTACTTGAGAGTGCAGCAAGTTTAGGAAAAGAAACTGTGGCAACCTCTAGGCAGCCAAGAATTAGAGAACATAAATTAACTGTAGTGCTTTAGACACTTACTTCCAACCAAGGGCTTGTTCCAGGCCGTGCATGTCTGCACCAGTGTACTGCAGCGTGCCATCTCGGCTCCATAACCTCAACTTACGATTTCCTGCAAGGTTATTCAGAAAGTTGGTGTTCCACCTCTGGTACTGATAGTGACATGTTGGAGCAGTCATGTAATATTCTTGCATCCAGCAATCATAAAATCGTACATAGCAAAACCTACACTTGATTAAAACCACACTTGTTGGCATGTTTTGTACAGACTTGGTTTTAAGTTGATGTAATTGAGTCATATGAGATAAGGAGACTCTGTTAAGTTTTGAAGAAAAGAAACATGAAGGTTATCTAAAACTTCAATTCAACAAAACGATTTCAGGAGGCTTCATATGACATACCTACAGCAGGATTAATGCTAGAAGTGACGAAGTACTGGCCATCACCACGCCATGAGACACGAGGACACTTGTCATCCCACCAGAAGGCAGGCTCAGGAGGCTGCACATTGCAAAATGTTGACAACACAATATACACTGCTTTTTCATTAGTCATCCTACTAAGCAGTGACAGGGCTAAAAATATAAAGAGGAATTTAGCAATAAATATGAGAGCAAGCAAAGTTGAAAGTCCTGCCTTAATTTTTAACAGCTGAGCTTCAGAAAGCGTGCACCCAGTGACACATGTTCTTGAGACACTACCTTATCCTCCACCTTGGCAGCCTGCTTTCCTTCAGACCCATGAAACTGGGTTTCTTTGGAGCCCCAGCCAGCAGTGATGGGAGCACCTGCAAAATATAGAGTTGTAAACGAGCGATTCTATATCGAGCTTTTCAAATAAACAATTGGTTCGATATCTGTGGAAGTACATAAAATAAATTGAAAAGTGCACACGAACATCACAGATGTTCCAGCTTGCTAGGCTTTCCTGGCTTTTTACACCTTCAAATGTTGGTCCTTTTTATTTAGCTCTCCTAATATCCCATGTAATCACTGTAAACAAACAGAGCAGGTAAACGAGAGAAGAAAGACAACAGGGCCGAGGGCCCTGTCTTGTTGTCTTCCTTCTTTTGTTTACCCGCACTGCTTTTTTACGATAAATCCACGCCAACAAGCTCAAGTTTTTACCCTTTTAGTCATATGTAATAATTTACTGTTAGTTTACTCAAAGGGTAAAACATTGGCAGAGATAGCAGGGTTAAGCATTGGGCTTAGACTACTCAGGTGATGCACTAACCATTTACGTATTCACTATATCCATATGCAAAATACGCAGGTGCACCACATCTTCTGGTATCCTTACAAGCTTTAGAGTGCCAAGTTGGGTGTATATTGCCATTGTGTTGGTATAAATTCACTGATAGAAAAAAGCACTTTTGAAAAAGCCATTTAAATTACATTAACGTGATGGCTGTTAACCTTGTACTGAATTTTTTTTCACTGTAAAAGAACACTTAAGAGAAACGACAAGGGGTGTGCAAATATTTGAATATTTCTTTAATGGTGTTTGCTAATTAATTCTTGCACCAAAGTTTTACTATATGAACTTCCCAAAGATAAATACAGTCAACGTACGATTGCCAGTGGCTTCTTGAAATTTTCAATATGCTTCACCCGAATCACTGCCGCATCACATTCACGTATTGCGGCAAAGCTGCCTTTCAAGCTCTGCTACTGTTGCCTGTGTATTAGGTCAAGAAAATGCTGGTTTACACGTGGGATATAATAAATGCTGCAAAGAAAACGGGCTCAATTAATGCTGTTTTGGACTTGGAATTTGGTCAGGCAGTCCAAAAACTCGGACAAGAAAAGTATTTAATCCCCAAAATTTCAGATTTTCTGATATATTGACGTTTATATTGATATATTGACGTTTATGAGGCAGATTTACAACTACGGACTCAAAAGGAGCACACCCTTGACCACCATGTCAGTTGGGCTTCCACAGACATTAAGAAGAGGCTGAGGAAATGACATACTTTCTTTTCACATGTAAAGTGTTGTTGACAACACTTTGGTTGAACCAAATCATGTACATCTATGCAATTTGGCCTCTGCATTACTTCATTCTTGTTAGGATAACTATAAAACACCACCTGGCAAGCACCTCACGAACCTAGCAAAACAAACACTCTCATGTTGCTATCTCATCAGCGTATGCCTAGGAATCCCCTCCAACTTTGCTTCTGCGATTTCACTTGGAAGTATTTGAAGTTGCTTTGCTTCTAAAATTTTGCTATTTGCACAGCTCATCAAAGGCACATTCTGTGAATAAAGCTTTTTATGACCACTGTTCGGAACCAGCAATTTTAAAGCAATTTTTCAAAGTAACCCATCGGCACTAGAATCAATGACCTGATAAACTATGATGCTTGAGAAATATAGCATTTATCTAGCATATACAGCATGTGATGACACAAAGTACACAAAATACAGTCAGTAATATTGCAACATTTCATTGTACTATCAATTATATGAACACTCCAGGAAGACTTTTCTTATTGTAAATAACACATCTACTAGGAATGCTTGTCTATATTGTTCACATAATTGCAAGTACAAGAAAGTGCAACAATCTTAATGAAAGAGCACCACTCCAGTATTTCGTTACACTTATATCATGAGGACACAACATAATGTGCCCAAAACATCATTCCATACCTTGACTTTTTTTTCAATTATAGAACTGTAATGCATTAATCAGCAACACATATTAATTAACAACTAAAAAGTATGAAACACTACTTAGATGTCATGCCCTGTGCCGATGAAAAAATACAGTGAGCTCAACAAACCAGGCTGGCAAGTTATGCATTACACTAGTACACATGCAATAAACATAGTCAAACATGAATAAAGCCAAATGATGCTGATGCGAGCAGTGTCATTTGGCCTCATTCAGCCTTAGCAGAGTCTGCCTCAAAGAACAGTTTTCTTTAAGGCAATTTTAAAAGGTGTCACTAAATTTTTTTTTAAATGTATTTTCCTACCACAGGCAGTATGTCTACTATGTCTAGTTTTATGATCACAGTGCTGAAATAGTTTTAGTTCCTGAAGATTTCAAGGATACAAGACAGAATTAGAGAGAACGCACAAGGCCAGAACAACTAATAACATTAAACATAAGCCAATTACTTACATTCACCGAATTCCTCAGCATGGAGATCTTTTTCTGAGATCACGTCAAAGTCCTTTGTCATAAGCAACACTTTGTTTTCACCTATAATTCAATAAACAAAGACATTGTAACAATAATCATAGTGGCAACGGTAATCAGTAGTAGCACTAAGTACAACATTATGCTACCTCATTCACCTCTGTTCTTATACAAGAGTATGGTATCTTTCAAACGTCTGCTTTCTGTAATGAAGAGCTTCAACATATTCAAGTTACGAATTTTATATGTAAGAAGAATGTCCTATGATAGCACCTCATTATTTTTCTTTCTATGGTGAACTCTTAGATAAAAATGGGCTGCAGATAAAAAGGTATGCAGTTTATTCAGTACGTCAAAGGAATAAAGATTGTTGAACTCGTAATACACACTATGTGAACCTACAGCATCGACAGTAAGTGGCACTACTTGAGTAGATCGTGTCGAAACCCCTACTGCGATTCCTTTACTCACGTGCAGAACGTGCGTTATGGGAACATAACTTTAACCAAGAAAATTCATGCTGCTTTGATATTTACATGAATACAGTGGTCATTTTTTCATTTTTCGAACACCAGCACGTCATTTGAAAATCCTCTGTAAAGATCAACTGGCAATCCAAAAACCACAACTAGGAATAATTTATATAATATCATCATCATAGCCGTATACAGGCATCACCAACGTTTGCCATCGATGATCAGCAATGGATATACAATGGGGCTCGCTTAAACCAAATGTTGTGACAAGGCATCTTATCTCTGTCACACGAGTGTCCTAGTTTAAAGAATGGCTCGAGACTGAAGCTTCACCTAACTCAGTGACTGATGATGCCTTCCCTCCATTTATTTGAGCAAAGTGAGGTATTGGGCTAGTTGGTTTTTCATAACTGAAAAAAAAAAATGCACTACAGTTGCTGCGGAGAACGAAGTTAGAGAGAAGACAAGAAATGAAGTGTACAAGCGCGAGTACATTCTACTTCATTTCCTGTCTCCTCCCTAACTTTGTTCTCAGCAGCAATTGACTGTACTGCAATTTTCTCAGTCATTTTATTTAGCTACTATTTGAGGTCGTACTTGCATAATTTCAAATATAGGCAATCCACGACGGCGAACGGTTGAATTGACGAAAGAGAAAAAGTACGCACCTGATATAACAACGACGAGCTCATAATCTGGACTCCATTGCATGGCCAAAATTCCGCCCGTAACACTGCCAGCAGCTTGGGCCTACAGACAGCCAAATTGGAGGGCAATCAAGGTCACATACTTCAAAAGCTAAAGTGAGCCGCGATGCTTGTTTAACGAGTTCAAACATCTCAAGCGTTCAGGATAAGTACAAATGTAAGCAAAACAAGAACATAAAACTGTACCACATTAGAACTGCGCCATGTTTCGGTTACAGCACGCGATCGCTGCAGCGCATTCATCACTACGTTTGTTCCTCTTCCTTCATTAACTTCAGAGCCAACATCCTCAGGTGTAACATCCTCAGCCCGTTTTCACAACGGTAGCGTAAAAAAACACTCAAGCAGTGAAGCTCGTTCAAAAGAAACCACGTTGCTTACCTTGCACTGACTGACATCGTACATCAGTATATCACCAGACTTCTTTCCGATGCATAATGACTGGAACTCCGAAATGAAAGCGAAGCTTGATACGACATCGCTGTCATTTCCAAGCTCGTCAACCAGTGTCTTGGTCTCCTAAAGAGCAGCAGTTCACTCAAGATCATCATGATGGTCGTGAATACCACATCCACTAACAATACTGGTAGTACCATGCAGCGTGCAGAAACTGAACTCAGAATGAGTACCTCTAGGTCTCTGCCGAGAGAAAAGATGCAGTTTCCATCCACGACGTAAACGTTGCCGGAATCGGCGTCGGAACAAATGCGGCTGTTTGTGCCGGCCAATGGCAGCTTTTTAGTTAAAGTATGTCGAAGCTGCAAATTCCGCATGGCTACTACTTTCAGAGCGCGTTACAGAAAAACGCGCTGCTGGGAGATCTCACGCTGCAGCAGAACACCACACACAAATACGGAACCGCAATGCTGCATGCATGCGCTGCGCAGTGTTGTTGACTAACGTCAAATGTTTCGCTGCAGTTGGCAAGTAACATTGTTTATAAGAGCTTCAATAATTCACAATATCAATTTCAAAGCACAATTAAAAATAAAAGATGTATAAAAATTATTAGATAAATTAAAAAGTTAGCTTACACTTTAGTTGTTTTTTACAAACGTTTTTTAGTTTTGGTTTCGGTTTTCTACAAGTATCTTTTTGTATTCTTTTACGTGACGCAAACGATTTTCATTTCTCCTAGTAAGTAAGACTCGAGGCGCGCATAATCACAGTGTAATTTGTTTTGAGAGTTCAATCGCAGTTTCAGTTTTATTGAATATTGTCCTTGATCTCTCCGAACGAAATTGATAATTGTGCACAAATTACGTTATTTTAACCTGACTGACTCGCCAACAATAATGTAACCAATATATATATATATATATATATATATATATATATATATATATATATATATATATATATATATATATATATATATATATATATATATATATATATATATATATATATATATATATATATATATATATATATATATATATATATATATATATATATATATATATATATATATATATATATATATATATATATATATATATATATATATATATTGGTGGGAGTGGGGGAGGGGACCTTGAGTCCTCCTGGCAGCTACGCCTGGTCCCCTCTTTCATTTCAGTGTACTAAAAAGCCACAACCAGCATTTTAAGTCTACAGCAGAAATATAGCACATAACTGGTTGTATACTTTCTGTGAAAGATGATGAAATTTATAAATACTTTCCCGGCGTTTATGGAAGCGTTGGCCATCCAGGTCCTGATGCATCAACGTTCACACCATCTAAATGATCCCGACTTGCCAGGCCAAGCAGGCAGGCAAGTCGAGGCCATCACTGATGAAACTATTTCCAATAAAAAGAGCTCAACACTATGTTTAGATATCACATAGCTCCAAAGGTGTTAGAAACTATTTCCAATAAAAAGAGCTCAACACTATGTTTAGATATCACATAGCTCCAAAGGTGTTAAATATAGAACTGGTGTCTGGTTTCCTTATAACCACTTGTAACATAGGAGATAACCAAGCAGACAATTCCGGTACCCTTCACTTAAAAATTGCAGTAATGCTGCTCAATATTATACAAACTTGACGCGGTGAATGTACCCTGTAGAAGCTGGAACAGCGATAATCGCTGAACAGTTTGAGAGCATATTGCACACGAAAGGCACAGGTCCAGATGCATCTCCCCAAAAGTTGGTTTATGGGTTTTAAGGGTCTGTCTACAGTTCTTCGCTGCTCTTCTGTTTTGTGTCGCGATAAAAAGCGTACCATGTGAAGTGTCTAACCTTGCAGCGGTTTCTCTGGAAAGTGCATAGAGATTTTTAAATCCGATTTTTTCTGTCCGCATTATGTCTCCTTCCATCGTTGGGATGAATACCAACAACACGTACTAGTTGTTGCCGTTGAAAGTCGAAAACTGAAAACACGTGTGGTTTTTGCTGGGTTCATCAAGTGTGGTTATTATTAAAACAAATATCTTTGTGGTCGTTTTGGGCACACTCATGAGCGGTGGCGGACGCCGTGGTCGTGTTTCTCCGCCGTTTGCAGGCAGGCAAGCGAACACACCGCTGGTAGTAGCACGTGAGAAAAAAAAAAAGAAAAACATTGGTCTCTGGCGCAACATAAGGTTGCCTCAAGTGCATAAATACAAGTTCAAGTTAAACGTGTTTGTTTTTAAGCAAAGTAAGTTTACCTGCGAAGATTTCTGCGAGGATTGTGCAGATTGACCATATTCGCAGATGGATGGGTGACGCTAGTGGTCACTTTTTATCGACTTTCAACATCAAGTAAAAATTATAATTTCTTGTTTCTGGCCCGAAAACATGCTCGTTGTCGCCAATATGATGAACAATCTTTTCATTTGCGCCACAGTCAGAAAGCTTTTTCAGAGTGGTAGACAGCCTCTTTAAAGGACCCATGACAGCGAAAGTTTTGTTTGCGAGTTTTTTTTGTTTTTTGTTTTACAGCAGCTTGTAGCTTTGCGCCTGGCAATGGCAAAATTATATTGTAAATGCTCTAAGGCATTGTATAATTAATGCTAGTATCGTTAATTCGGTACGATTTCGCGTCGGTTTGAAACAACCGTCTAAATGTCATAAGAAGCTAGCACCCTACCACGGAGCAGCGCCTGAAACTACGTGCGCTCAAGCATGACCTCCGAGATGGCGGGCTCGTGGCGAGTTTCTTTTTTTTTTTGCATTTTCGGAGGCCATGGCTCAAGCACGGCCGCCTTACTGGAGCTTTGGTACTTTGGTGACGCTGAAACACGCTGTTTTCAAACAGAGGGGGGGGGGGGGGGGGCTTGTTTGAACACGCAGGCGGTGAGGGAGCTTTCGAATAGGGGCCTCAAAGAAATAGCGTCAAGGCCTCTGCGCATGTGCAGAACCCAAGCCGCATTTGTGTTTGTGGTTGGAGACGCCATTTCTCGAATATAGCAGTAGCCCCGAAGCTGGTTATTAGTTGCTCTGTAGTTGCTTTGCTTTGTAGTTGCTTTGTATTGTGGCAGAAGTATCACACACTAGCATTCTTTCCTATGTACCCCCCCTTACTCTATGCTCCGTAATAGAGCCTGTAAGGTATTTTTAAGTAAATAAATAAATAAGCTTGCCCCAAAAGCTTTGTGTCAGACAAACGTGATGGCATCCATAAGAAGTGAGATGACCAAGGATTGGGACAGTATCCAAAGCGCTGCAGACGCTATTCGAAAAGTCTTCGCTCCTTGAGCCAAAGCGTGCAACGCAAAGGGCTATTCGAAAACTCCCTAACGAAAATATGTGGGGGCTTTGAGCATGTTCCCCCCAGAAAAAAAGAAAAAGCGTTCCTGTGAAAGCAGCCTAAACCACCTCGAGAGCAGCCCGACAACAGAGCGAGAGGTGTTACGAACAATAGTCCTGACCGGGTGCCAGTTGGGGTATTGTGCGCGCCCCGCAACTGTTGTTGACCTCTGCAGCGTCACATTCTTCCTCTAACCACCACCATCCCATGAAACCACAGAAAATGTCGATTGTACCTAATTACTTGGAGGAGCAGGCACATTTAGTTAAAAAACCAGATTAAAATATCTTCTAGGCAATGCCCGCCACTAATAATCGGTCAGAGGTGGCCCCGCGTTCAGGACTATCAAAACAGCACAAGCCTCTCGAGTTTCCGAATTTGGTGTCAGGTGTCCTTTAAGGTGCCGAAGCTACTCAGGCTATAAGAAACACCGAAGTGTAAGGTTCTGGGTAATTTTGATTCCCTAGAATTCTTTAAGGAGGCCATTCAACACTTTTCGAAGACATTATCCAATATGTCTCCACTAAAAGAACACATCGCCTCACGAAGCAATCACAGCGAATTTTTACAGCGAAAGCTTTTATGATATCACAACTCGGGTCTCCGGCAGCGCCGTAGTTGTCCGCCGCCGCCGGTGTCCGTAACAAATCGGGCGAATGACAATGACACAGTGGTGCTTGAGCCCAGGTCCGCCGGGTGCCAGCACAGTTATCTACCACTGAGCCATGCCGGTGCTTGAGACGTGTTGGCAAACTAGCCTTAGACGAACTTGATGTCGGGAAAGCAATCGCGTTAATACGACTTATAAAGCGTTTCAATGCAGCGAAAGAATAAGCAGCCGTCGCACAATGCGAATAGCGTAACGAGTGGGTCATACAATGGTCCTACTCATAACGAAAGCTTGTTTTTGTTCAGCTATAAACTGTGGCACATACCCACTTCAGGCATAATTCCATATCGTCGTCAGCCACTCCATGAACAGTTGGCACGAAATTCCTTGCAATAGTTTAGTGGATACCATGCTTCTCAGGAAAATGACGGAAAATAGCATAGCGAATTCCGGCCTATACTACCCTAAAATTTTTATTATAATACCGTAGTGGGCACTGTTGTGAAGTGCGTGCCTCCGACGACGTTACCAAGGGCGCCTCGAAATCTCACCGCTGCAACCACTGTTTCGAAAGACGGCGACGCCAACACGGTCCCGAAGGCGCCACTGCTTCGAACTCCGCCGGAAAGGTCACCAGCCGTTTGGTAGCGTAGGTTTCTCAGCTCGCGACTGCTTCTGCGCAGAGCTGATAGACGAGCGGACGAGACGACGGTGAGTTAAACAAGGTTTATGTACAGCATATTTACAGAGGCGTTACAAATTCGGCACTGGGGCCGACAGACTCGAAGAGCTGAGCTCTCCTCTCTAACACATAGGTCTGCTCTCAAATAGGACTGCTCGCGACGCGCCGCGGGGCTTCTTTTATATGCGCCGGGTCCAACCCAAATGTCCATCCAGAAGCGCCGCTGGTCGTGAGGTCAGACTCCTCCAATGGGGGTCGCCGCTGGGCCGCGTCATTCTTTCTCATCGAATCTGGAGAGGCTGCGCTGCAGGTGGCTGCACCCAAGGACGAGTGACGTCGCTAGGCATTGCGTCAGCCGCCAGACAGGAAGACGCCGGTTGTTTACTCGACGGGCTCGCGGGCTGAGGTGACTCACTGCACGTGCCCGCCAGAAAGGCGCCGTGATGACGCCGTTGAGTTGTTCATCGCGTCAGGCGGGCTCGCTTGCTGGCCTTGACACACATTTCCTTTTTCCGAGGCACGGACGTTCGCGGCGGACTCGCAGGCATAACAGCACCAAGCAAGTGTGCTTGCAGCAGTTACCCAGTGGGTGTTTAGAAAACGCTCTGAAAAGCCACTCTTCTAGCTTTCGCTGTGACTGTGCTGTGCCTTCCGTGCAGGCTTGACGTTTTTGTTTGTAATGTGTGAAGTACGAGCGGGGTTAATGCACATCCTTTAAGGGCTTTTCTCTTCCTTTCCGCACCAGAGAGCGCGCTGAAAGCTACGCAGGGACGGGTAAATGGAGGAGGGAAACACTGCATGGATGGGGATGACAAGGACGAAAAGAGACGCGTCCCGTCGACAGCGAATTGCAACCTTGTGCGATTTCTTTTTTGAATTTTTTTCTCCGAACACATGGCTTGATTTCAGTGAGTGCATCGATGCACTCTAGGGAATGCCTGTACGTGGCGGCTTCCTGCGGTGGCCACGGTACCTATGCAGCTCACGGTGCTCAAATGAGCATCGTACGCGGGCTTTGGGCATAGTATGACATCATATGTAGGGAGAAGAGAGCCACTTCTAGCTAGCTGACTTTGTGAATATACTGTAACTTCCAAGCCGCTTTCTAGGCTGAAATGCTTGGCTCGTGCGTTCTCGGGAACGCCGATTGGCTGTGTTTTCTGACCATGCTGCAAAAGTGCTGTATAGGACCTCCTTAGCGGCCTCCTTAGGGCCTCCTTACGGCCTCCTTGCAGATACAGTGATAGCCCACACTAAACTGACTTGAATATTTAAACGGTGTTTCAACGATGACACAGTTTCCAGGACGGTTGTCATTCTGCCCGCTCCAGGAACCACGCAAACCTGTATGCCCGCAAAAAAAGGGACACGGGACAGGCGCTCTGTGCGTGTAGCTGTCGATAATGAAACGCAGTCAATGATTTCTCCGTTAGGGATCGATAGAGAGACCCAGTTTAAGCCAAAAAGAATATAGGTGAACGCTGAGTGCACCTTGGTTTGTACATACACATTTGAAAATGCAAATGAAAACAAAGTACTACATATGACACACACACACACACACGCACGCACACACACACACACACACACACACACACACACGCACACACACGCACGCACGCACACACACACACACACACACGCACGCACGCACGCACACACGCACACACGCACGCACGCACCCACACACACGCACGCACGCACCCACACACACACACACACACACACACGCACGCACGCACGCACGCACGCATGCAGGCACGCGGTCAATAAATCAACCGTATGTGAACACAGATAAAGGCGAATGCCTGTGTTGTTTCCTAACAAATACTAACAGATAAACACACGGAGTTCGATAATCGGTATTATTGCATTCAATTTCTGCCCCACAGATCTTGCTGCATGCCGATATCTTCATTTAACGTGGTGCCATCATGTATCAGTACAAGGACAACAGCAAATGGCATTAAAGTTGGGGCATGAAGCAATATCTCGGTTTCTCGTAATGAATTCTGGAACCATTAATTGACTATTCTGTGAATCAATGCGTTCTTTGTGTGCTTCCCGAGGAGAACTACATTGCCCTATATATATTCCCGAGAATATATTTATCTGTTATTTATAGACACTGGTTGTTATGTATGGGCTAAGGTCAGGAGCGAATGTATACGTCACTGCTCGTGCTTTCTGGTCTATGGGAATAAAGGGACCGCTTGTACAGAGAAGTGAGCGCACTCAGAATGCCCATGACGCAGGGGCCGTAATCACTGTGCCGGTTGAATAATGCAGGTAGTGGACGAAAAGGCTTCGTGGCACAGGAGACCTCCCACCGTTGCATGGGTGAAGGGTAATAATTACACTAACTGGCCCCTACTGGAACGATAAGGTTAGTGACGAGGTCGAGATCAAATATGGGAGCCTACACCGCGATGAGATTGCGCAGCAGGTTTGGAAGAATTGGAAATAAGGCAGGACAACAGGACTGTAGCGAGACGTTTCTTGTTTTTGTTTTTTTTGGGGGGGTGTCGCTTGTAAGATAATATTTAAGTGTTCGTGCACACTTTTGAGCTTGTGCTACACATACCTAAAAGACTCATTAAAAAAACTACTAAGTGTTTTTCTGGGTATTATAGCCAATGCGACCCGAACGACTGAGAGTTGTGTAAAGTGAGTGGTCATGGATCGGTATTTGTGTAAATCTGCAGGAATCCATACGATTTAATCACGTGCGATTCTATTACGTATTTTTTCTTTATTTTTTTCCATCCAGATCTGCGCCAGTGAAATGTACTGCGTACAGCGCCCACACAGACGAGAGGACAGAAAGAACGACAAAGACGATCGCTTTCTCTACGTCCCTATTTTTTTCTGCGCTGTACTCAAGTTTATAGTGGAATACCAGGCAGTCAGTACTTGAACCCAGCCTCAATGAAATACAGCTTTTAGCCCCTCTGCTGTAGTCGGTGTCCAAAGTGCCCGTCTCTAAACATATCCCCAGTTTGAGCGCGACACTGTTTCTTCAAAAAGCGCTTGCTTTCCGAGCGATATGTATGAAAGCAACAACAACAAAAAAAACAATAAGACCATATAATTACAGCAGGACACCAGAAGAACTGGCGTGAGGTCGTAGTTTTTTACAACGGAACTACTTATCCACGTACTACTTATTCAGTAGTATATACGGTGCTCGACTGCCCATTCGAAAAGACGCGGGTTCTACCATGGCCGCAGCAGTCGTATTTTGATGGAGGCGAATGCTAGACGTCCGCCTACCAGCTGCGTGGTGTCAGTATACATGCACGTCAAACAACTCTGGGTGCTCGAAATTATCCGCGCAAACCTCCACCGCGGCGCTTCTCGTAGCACGAGGCGCTTTAAAGCGTTATTTGACTCGACAATCCAACCGACAAGAGGTGTGCTTCTATCCATCGATGAAGTGTATAGCTGCATTCGTGTCGCAGCTGTGTGCAGCCTGTAATGCACTGGACGCGTCTGCTGTAGCAAGCGGAACTCGTGTCACCCCCCGGGCTGCAGGTTATTCTCACTATAAAAAATGATAGCGTGTACACACGGCTGATAAGCAGGCACCGTCAGGCTAAACTGCATGCGTGCCATCTGAGGCCTCCGCATTTTAGCGCACGGTCGTTGTGGATGGCCTGAATGCGCCATCTGCACGTCTACAACTTTAGAACAAGCACGTCGCGTACGTCGTTGCACGCATTCCCGACAGTCACTCTGAGGTGAGTGTTTTGTCTGAGTCTACGCGAAGTTAACCCAAACAAACAACGTGTAATAATGCTTGAGGTTTCACGCTGTAAAACAACGCGATTTTGGGAGACGCCGTATAGTGGAGGGCTACGGAAATTGGGACCAGCGGGAATTCTTTAACGCGAATCTAAATCCGGGCACACTCACCGTCAGCATTCTGCTGCCATCAAAACGTGGCCGGTCACTGCCAAAATTCGTTACCCCGACCTTTGGGTCCTCAGTCAAGAACAATAACGACTCCATCCTCATGATGAGTCTACGAACAGACACACGAAATATGGCGAACATGGTTGGGGTAAACAATATCTGATTTTATTAGTTTTTTAGAACATTGATTCAAAAATAAAGTGTCTGTGGTATGATGATTCAATAAAAATGATGTTGCGATATGGGCAACATCTTCTCAAAAAACATCTAACGAATGAGTTTTATTTTTAACTTGCTAATACTACTGCCTCAAAAAAGAAAACCAAAACAAAACAAAGAGAAAACACATGACACATTTGTTACTGCGTGGGCTGTCGCCAGGCCCCACTTTGACTCACTGTTCTTTTGTACACGCAGAGTTCTCTTTCGAAATGGCTGCTACGTGCTATGTAACCGACAAGGATATGCTGAAACATTGGAATCCGTTGAAAAGGCAAGCGAGGGATTCTGTTTTGTTTTTAAATTATTAAAACAAAAGAAGTGAACGCATATCTCCCTTACCCTAAAACAAAAGTGTACGTGGTAAAAGCGAATACGCGAACGGCACGTGAGAGCTGCACCAATACGCAGCTGAGAAACTAATGCTGACCACTATGTGTAACACATGGACATACAATTTAATAATGCTAAGCATGTGTTATGAGCAAGATAGAAAAAAAAGTAACTCCAATACCAAGACAAAACTCACAGGAGATGTTTCCCACGCGTGCACAGGCCTTAGGTGCACCCGAGAGTTCGTAACATTGTTCACTAACGTGGCTTTCTGGCCGAGTCGGTTCATGGTAATAGGAAGAAGAAACCAGTGAAAAACCACACGAAGACATGTAGCGAAGAAGAACCACCGAGCAGGACAAGTTATCTTTAGAGAGGATCTGTAGAGAGGAACAGGAAGCACTGTTTCTACGGGCTTTAAAAAAGGACCTGCCCCGTGCTGCCTTCTCCCGGTTACAAATGAAGGAGGAGTACCATTCGACCTAGTCACGTTACTGGGCCTGCACAGCATATGGCAATCTAGAAAGGGGGTACGTCGCGCTGATGTTAATGCAATATTGCCATGTTGTCCGGAAATACATCGCGTACTTACTTCATATTGCATATTGTTTTTCTACAGCGTTTTCTAAATATTTTTCTTTGCTCTAAACATGTATTTTTAGTTCTGTATTCATTATAATATGTTGCACTCTTTCTTGTTTTATGTTACCATTTACTGTACCCACTCTGTTACGGCCATGACGGTTAAGAGTATTTCGAAATAAAAATAAATCGAAAGTTACGTTCTGGGTTTGCGTCGTATCACACATGGTAAATTTATCACTAACACAAATACGTTATTATTAGCTATGAAAATTAATCCAAACCTCTTCATGCCTGTGTGTGATATGACCCAAACCCGGAACGCACAACTTTTGACATACGCTAATTCGTTAGAACAGTGTCAAACCGAGATGCCGTGAAATGACCAAGCACTTATTGAAACTTATTAATGTGCTCATAGAAACTATTTGCTCTTGAGCGAGACTTGCCGTCGTCATACTCTGATCAAGAATTACACGTATAGACAGGCTCGTTCCCCAAACGTTACCGTCATGTGAGGGCCTTAAGTATTGCAAGCGCGTTTCTTGATAGGCCCCCTTGTGTTTCCTATATGTTATTTGCTATCTTCTCACGTTAA